>NC_091463.1:30847335-31174691 GCF_027789765.1 Dendropsophus ebraccatus
GAAATAGTCAGAGACAGACAGATAGATAGTAAGTAGATAGATGGACATTCGTTTGTTTGTTTGTTTGACTCTTTGATTAAGTATATAAATATTGTGTTCTCCATCCATCTGTTGCAAAACAAAACAGTGTCCAGCATAGTCTTCAGATGTCCGGGGATACTGAGAATTGTAGTGTAGCAACAACTGGAGAGCTACAGGTTGGAGAACAATTATATATATATATATATATATATATATATATATATATTCCCAATTTATTTTATTCTATGATTTGTTTTATTTTACTTAACTGTTATGTTTACATTTTATTAACAATAATTAGTTATATAGATTCTCTGTATATATCAGTTTACTACACGATTATTTTTTTTAATTTAATCTGTCTTATTTGGATAAAAAATGTAAAATATTATGTATTTGTATATATATATATATATATATATATATATAGATATATATATAATTATATTTATTGTGAATTGGTGAATTGCCAGTTGATCGGTTACTCGTTTACATCTCATGCTATTGATATATATATATATATATATATATATACATATGTGTGTGTGTGTGTGTATATATATATATATATATATATATATATATATGTGTGTATATATATATATATATATATATATATATATATATATATATATATAATGTTTTTGCGGAGTATCCGTTATGATTGGTAAGGTTGATGCATTGGGGGAATGTTATGACTTGTGGTATTCTAGAGATTCGATTGCAGATGTGCAGCACATACTTTTCCTGTATGAGGGTAACAGCCCTGAATGATCTGTATTATTGGCTGCAGTAATCTCACAGCGGTATGTAAATAATATGGAATGACTTCAATTTTCTGCTCCTCAAAACAGACAGCTTCGTCATAGGATCACTAGTAATGTAAACCAGCCTGTTACTATAGCCTGTGTTATTAATAATCAATACTTACATGAATCATGCGATAAATAATAAAATATTGATAAAAATGCTAAAAGATAATATCAATATTGTTAGTTTTACAAATATAGTCTATCGAATTGTAATTTTTTTATAGTTATGATTGGCATGGTTTTCTGTTGCTACTGTTTGATCAAGTACAATGGATATTCTGTTTATTTACGTGCAATAAATAATCTGAACAATAAATTATAATTGTCATATACTTGTAATATTACAGTGTTTTATTGCAACTATTTCTAACAATTTCTTTATTGTTCTATTGTACCTACTAAACACAGATGTGGGAAAGAGTGGAGGACAAATTGCCTATTTATTAAACTTTTATATATATATATATATATATATATATATATATATATATATATATATATATATATATAGTTTTGTGGGTATTTTTTTTTACAGTTTTGGAATCTAAATTGATATATAAATTTACACATGTGTGTGTAATATATATATATTTATATATATATATATATATATATATATATATTTATGTGTGTGTATAATATATATGTGTGTGGTGTGTGAGTAAATATCCATTAGAATGTTATGTATAAAGATGAAAATAATCTATTTACCCATCACTTCTCCCTAACTTTTTATATAATAAAATTTAATTAATCCTAATGATAGATGCATATCTTAAAATAATCTGTTTTTTTTTTTACTTTCTTTTTTTTTTTTTTTTTACATTTTAAAGCTTTCAAACATTATTTGTTGCAGAAATTTCTATTTTTATGAGCCCTATTCTGAGCAAAATGTCTGCTTCAAATCCCATTATCATGTGGATAGTCACACAATATTCTTTGACTGAATTCAGCATTTTGTAATATTATTATTGTAATTTTATTTATTTATTTATTGCAGCAATATTTTAACTGAAAAAACAAGAGTAAATTACTTCATTTTCTTTTATTTTTAATAAAGGATATACCAAGTAGTTCTCTCACATCCCCTGAGAAGGCAACTTCCCCTTCAAGTCAGTGTTTGACTCCAACTAGAAGTCTTGTGGTTTGATGCATTTTTTGGTGTTTTTTTTCCCAATGCAATATGATCTAAATTTAGAATTTTTTTATTTTTTTTTCTGGATTTTTTTTTAATTAAAACTCCATAATATTAAAAATGCCACAAAATAAGGAAAAAATATATAAATAAAACACAATAAAAACTGCATGAAATTCACAGCAAAGTTTTTTTTTTCCAAGCAACAAAAAAAGTGTGAAGTCTGGAAACACATGTGCAGTGTTAAATGCATTTTTTCTATGCTAGAAGTAGATCTAGCAGGAAGGAAAAGTGTTAGTCCTTGCTTTATATTCCCCATTACTGGCTTTATCTCAAAAAACTGCATCAAAAACTGCATGTGTTATTCCCACACCAGCCATTTTTCAAAAATACACCACAGTTTTTTCTTTTCATAGCATTTCTAACTGTGTTTCTTTCTTCCACCAGATTTTGCATTAAAGTCTATTGCAAAATATAAAATGTAATACATATTAGTAGTATTACATTTTTAGTATTAGTGGTTATTCTTTCAAAATGCAGGGGACAGGGTACACGTCTGCCATCTTTTCTTCAGGTTCCTCTATAAGACTTAAAAAATCCTTGGTAAAAAAAAAAAAATCATGTTGCAAATATAACAAATTAAAAATTGCCGCCAATGATGCTTGTAAAGAATGCTATGAAAAAATATACATATACGTAATAAATCATTTATTCGGAATAAATGAGAAAAAAAAAAGAATATTTAAAAACTATTCACGAAATTCTTACATATTATAAAGTGAAAATAGAATTATAGCATATAGTACGCAGAAATCTGAATATATATATATATATATATATATATATGTATATATATTTATATTATAACTTTGTAGATAGATAGATGGATAGATAGATATGCCCTGCTAGTGTTGTTTGTAGCTTGTTCATGGGCTGCATTTGTAATGAATGCACAGAGCGATACAAAGGGGCAGAGCATGACTGGTCCTAATGAAAGGCTATTGGTAAACAGAGCCCCCAGGATTCCTGCACCTGGCCCTTTCTTGTGTTATGTTAAAAATGTGAGGGTCACATTACAGACAGCAGGCTGAGCGCCACATAATGGGAGATATAAGCACAGCAGACCTTCCCATTAAAACTCACATTTATACAAGAAACCTGAGGACCATCAAATCAATAATAATAATAATAAATAAATAAATAAATAAATAAATAAATAAATATGTGTTGCCTGTTTTGTTTTCTACCAGTAATGCATGTTCTATATTGGCTGTTTCGACCACTATTGTATTTTATTCAGCATGAAAATGGGTTAACAGATTGAAGTGTATAATTTACAGGGTTAAATTCTCACCAGTATTGTCCTTATTATGTCCAGTGACTCACTAAAGACTCACGCATACTACTGTATTCTCCCTCTGTAAGATTTGAGTTATATGGGCTTGTAATAGGGCATCCATAGCAGTCTATGTGCCCCTAATATGCCTGCATATTGTAAATCTGCTGAAGATGCCCTATTACTAAGAAATACTCACGGCTCACCCCACCTTTGTATTTAACATATACAGTTTATAGTCTTAAAAAGGGTAAAGACATAAAAGTTCATCCGAACCCGAACTCTCTGCATTTGATTACTGGTGGCTGAAGAAGTTGGATGAAGCCCTAAGGCTGCCTGGAAAACATGGATAGATAGATAGATAGATAGATAGATAGATAGATAGATAGATAGATAGATAAATAAATAAATATAGAAAAAGAGATAGACTTGCAGATAGAGAGATGTGTGATGGATGGATGGACGGACGGACAGACAGACAGATAGATAATAAATAGATAATAGACAGATAGGAAGAAGAAGAAGAGGAGGAAGAAGAGGAAGAGGAAGAAGAAGAAGAAGAAGAAGAAGAAATAGGTAGTTAGAAAAATATGATGGATGGATGGATGGACAGATGGATAGATGATAGATAGATAGATAGATAGATAGATAGATAGATAGATAGATAGATAGATTGATGATAGAAGAAGAAGAAGAAGAAGAAGAAGAAGAAACAGAGATATGTACATAGAAATATATGATAGATGGATGGATGGATGGATGGATGGAGGATAGATAGATAGATAGATAGATAGGAGATAGATAGATAAATAGATAGATAGATAGATAATAGACATATAGATAGATAGACAGATAATAAATAGATAATAGATAGATAGATAGATAGATAGATAGATAGATAGATAGATGATAGGTAAATACCACTTTGGTATTTATTAGTCATTCTGTTGACTCACATTTTTATCATTATTTTCTGTGGGAAATAATCTTTTTTGAAAAGATGAAAAGAGCCTATAAAAATTGAAAGAGGCCCTCCGGACATGTTAAAATGAAAATGACAATTTGCATTATTTTTGCTTATTCTTTGCTCAGCTTTTGGCTTTGTGTCAGTGATGAAGTCTGAGAAGATGGTGCTGGTTTACTGTAATGGTGTTTTTTACAGTTTTTTTTTTCCAGTGCCCCTTTTCACCTGGAAGTGTAAAATTGAATAGGAAATCTCTGTCTGGCCACATTTCTGTAGCCTCTTTTTCTTCCAGTCTTTTGAAGTCGCCTCTGCTGAGCAGGAGTGTTAATATTGCCACTTCAGCGCAGGGATCTGTAATTGGGCCTTATATTACACAACAAGGGCAATACAACATCAAGCGTGATACTGAGCAGGCCCTGCTCTGGTGACACAGTCTAAACCCACCACAACCTAATGGCCGTAGACATAAAATATTTTTGTTAAAACTAAATCATCGAAACAATTTATTGACCAAAGAGAATAATTTTTAAAGAATTTCTCAGTTGCAAAGACAAAAATCCTTTCATACAAAACAATCCGGGGATTATACAGGCAACTTATAGGTTTGGATTTCTGTGTAATGCTTCATTTCTCCTGCAGGGGAGCTGTACACTTACTGATGGATTCCCCCTGCAGATTAAAGCTTATCACTAATGTTGCCTTTATTGTCTCACTTCCTGTCATGTGTTCATCCCGCAATGGACTTCCTGTTCCTGCTGTAAACTCTAACTGGGAATTCAACCAATTATATCTCCCTCTAGGAAGCATCCTGTGGATGCAGTGGGTGGGGATAGGGTCAGAAAAGTGCAGTGGAAGCAACATAGAGTTGGCTCTTTTTTTTTTTAGCTAGAGTGTACAGCAGGAACAGAAGTCTGTTAGAGGAATTTATACTACACAGGAAATTGGGCTATTAAAGACAACAGAGCAGTCCATATATCATACATACTATATGTCCCCTAGGTTGTAGCTGATGGTGGGGTGGCAGATGGAATATATGCTTCAGGTGCTAAATGTCTTTGGGGGCTTCAACAAGCCACTTTGCCCTGAACAAAGAGTTTAGGTATAAGGCTAAGTCAGTGAACTGAGAGTTTAGCTATAATCCTGTCAATGCCTTAAAGGGATTTTCCATTTTTTTTCTTCTTTGTTATAATGGTCCTCTCGTGGTTCCTTCTCCTCTATCTCTAGGACCTTGGATAGTGAAATAAATGTTTGCTTACACACAGAGCATCTATGTACACCTCAAACAATGCTGTCTGTCACAGGTCCCGTATTATAGCAGATTATGAGCACCATGTGTTTGCTTCACTAAACGTTAGTTGTAAAAATCTAGAGAACTTTCTAGCGTCTGTGTAACAGGTGACAGACGTTCTCTCCCCATGATGAAATCTCTAACCATGTATTACACTTGTTTTGTATTTGTACTTAGTAACATCAGCTTTGCTTGGACAAATAGATGCATTATAGTTTGTTTTGGATTGAGAAAATCATTCAAAATCATTGGATCAGTTACGGTATAAGTTCCCTTAAAGGGGTTGCGTCATGAAGAAGATGGGGTCTATACTGATGCAATGTTAACTGAAATACAGTGGTGCCTTGGATTACGAGCATAATTCGTTCCGGGACCGTGCTTGTAATCCAAATCCACTCTTAAACCAAAGCAAGTTTTCCCATAAGAAATCACTGAAATGCAGACAATTGGTTCCATACCCCAAAAATAGTGAATTTATATTCTGATAAAACAAAACAAAACAAAACAAACATTTAAAAACAGCTGAATATGTCCCATTATAAGTTACTGTACAGTATGGAAATCAGCATGTGGTGTATAATATATTATAGAGTAAGGCCGGGTTTACATATGTCCGGCGGTGCGGCGGCGTTTCCCTCCAGCGCAGGAGAAAAGCGCAGGAGGGAAACGCATCTTTGAACTGATCCCATTGTTTTCAATGGGATCGTTCAAAATGTGCGGCGGTGAACTAGTGGCCGCCGCATCGCCAGACCGTCGGTGCGTTAGGACGCATCTTGCAGCGTCCTGGAGGACCGCCGCTCCGGTGATGCGGCGCCGCACCAATTCAATCGAATAGAGCGCCGGATGCCTCGCCGGGCAGGACGCATGCCGTTCGGCCCTGGCATCCGGCGTTCAGGCAAATAGTAACACAAAATAAACATATATCTCCCCCTGTGTGCTCTCCCCCTCCCCTATAGTCCCCCCTTGGTCCCCCAGTAGTATATCAACCCCCCTGTTTCTCCTCCAGTAGTATATAGCCCCCCTGTTGCCCCCCCAGTAATATTTAGCTTCCCTGTGTGCTCTCCCCCAATAGTATATAGCCCCCCATGTGCGCTCTCCCCCTCCCATATAGCCCCCCTGTGCGCTCTCCCCCAATAGTATATAGCCCCCCATGTGCGCTCTCCCCCAATAGTATATAGCCCACCATGTGCGCTCTCCCCCTCCCATATAGCCCCCCTGTGCGCTCTCCCCCTCCCATATAGCCCCCCTGTGCGCTCTCCCAATTTAGTATATAGCCCCCGTGCGCTCCCCCGCAAATCCCATTGAAAATGACAGGAAAACATACTGGGGAAAAAAATGTCAACTGATGAGCGCAACTTGTCACAACTGATGAGAACTGATGGAAACTGATGGAAACTGATGGTTTTTAATGAAAAGACGGATAGAAAAACTGATCACAACTGATGCATTTTTGGCATCAGTTGTGACATCAGTTGTGGTCAGTTTTTAGGCAAAAAACGCAACTGATGCCAACTTATATATGTAAACCCAGCCTAAGTGCAGAAACCTGAAAAACAGCCGCAATTTGTAGATACAGAATGGAACTGCAGATGCCAGCAGAAGGACAGCAATGGGAAAGGGGGTATTTTCAGCATGGACCAATCAGAGCTGACAGAGACTGCAGGGAGCAGGAAGGAATGAGCAGGGCAGATGTAGGCACATACATGCAGCGCTCTCTGTCCGGGGAGAGAGGGGTTACAGCTATGAAGAGATGACCTCCACAGTCCTGTCCCCTGATGCAGGCCCCAGCCTGAAGTGGATCTGCTATAATTTGGAAGGTGAGGGAGACTTCCTGGGTCAGAGTACAGTGTTGTAGACCCCACTGTGCATGCCAAGCCCCTCCCCCACTCGCCCTCCCGCCCAGTACAGGGAGCTCTTAAACCAAAACAATGCTCTTAAACCAAGTCACAATTTTGAAAAACTGTGAGCTCTTAAACCAATTGCTCTATTGGTAATTGGGCACACGAAAATGTGTCTGCATTCCAAATACAATGAAGCGACTGGAGCCATGCGCAGGAACTGGGCTGTGGTTCAAAAAAAAGGACCACGCCAACGACATCCCCGTGCCATCGCCAGTCTATTGATGTAAAAATCCTAAAGTTATGTACCTGGTGGTACATTTGCTTTAAAGTGTATCATTTGAAAGCTATAGACTCACTAATCTCTCATGTTCCTGCTATGTTTTGATAACCGGAGGTGAACTGACCCCATTTATTTAAATAGGACAGTTAAAATCATCTGACCTGGACGTCGGATTGTTAGACGTCATCGTTAGACGTCATCTCAGGCAACTGATGGCAAAAAAGAATAGAACGCCAGGACAGTTGTCCACAAAAGAAGGATGCAGAACTGCCTGATATATGTGAACCCAACCTAAGCCTCCTTTAGTGCTCCACACATACTGTAGTAAAGTGCCCCCTCACAGTAACAAGTGCCCTAACACATACATTGTTATCTAATAACAATGTTGCCAATAAGTATTACCACCATAGAGTGGATATTGCTTCCATACTGCAACTGAACAGATTAGAAAGATATTACCAATGATACAACTACAAAATATCACCACACCATGATCACTACCACTACAGACCCTCACAGGGGGCATCTTCTCTGATCAGAGTCCTTCAATTTTCCTTTTTCCCTCTATTCAGCTCAGGCCATCTTGAACCCTTCTTCTGGCCCAGAATCCTCTCTCCAGGATCTGCCAGAGTTACATTTTAGGCTCCTTGCTCCAGCACATATAGTAGTTAGGTCCCCTGTGCCCCTATATGGTAGTTAGGTTTGCTCTGTGTTCCTGTATAGTAATAAGGTCCCTATATAGTATAGGCCCCTCTGTGCAGTCCCCATACAGTATACATCCCTCTGTGCAGTCCCCATATAGTATACGTCCCTCTGTGCAGTCCCCATATAGTATACACCCCTCTGAGCACTCCCCATATAGTATCAGGTCTCTCTGTGCACCCATATTTGGTATGAGAGGCCTTCCCCCCTCTGAAGCCATCATATACTGTAGTATCAGGCTCCCCCCCATGCATCCTCCATATGGTATCAGCCACCCCCCATACAGTCTCCATATTGTATCAGCCTTTTCCCACCCTATGCCTCCCCAACATATGTTAGCCCCTTTTTGCAACCCCCATATAGCATTAGAACCCCCCCCCCCCTGTGCAAATAAAAAAAAAATCATATTCACCTAGCTTCTACTGGCTCCTTGCTCCTCTGGCTTTTTGTCTTTTGCCCCGCTCTGTGCCTCTCTACTCCATCATGCAGTGACATCAGTTTGAAGCACAGAGGTAGAGAGCTGCCTCTTGTGACTGCAGTTCAGAGTGATTGACAGCATGAGGAGCCAAAGGCTTCTTGCACTGTCCACTAGGGCACTCTGTATAAGGCTACAAACCCACTTGGCGGGTCAGCAGCGAGTCCCCTCGCTGCGTATTTGCAGCGAGACTCGCTGCAGATCCCGGCCCTATACTTTTAATGGCAGACAAACACGCAGCAGGGATGTACATCCCTGCTGCGAGTTTGTCTGCAGCCCACCCCATTAACCCCCCGGCCGCCGAGGCTGATACTTCACCTGATCCTGGCTCTGGCTTGCTTCGGCGGTTCCCGGTGTCTTCAGCAAGCCGGAGCGGGGACCAGGTGAAGTATATGTTCCAGCCAGCCCGCCGCCCGCCCGCAGCCCCTTTAACACCTCCCGCAGCCCCGGACGCCCGATCGCCCCCCTGCAGCCCCGATTGCTGGCACACCCCCCACCAATCGCCCCCCATTTGCCCCGGCCTCCCGATCGCCCCCCCCCCCCCTGCAGCACCAATAGCTCCCCTGCAGGGGCGATTGGGGGGGTTGTGAGCGATCGGGGCTGCGGGAGGGGCGATCGGGCGGCTGGGGCTGCGGGAGGTGTTAAAGGGGCTGCGGGCGGGCGGCTGGAGCATATACTTCACCTGGTCCCCGCTGAGGCTTGCTGAAGACACCGGGAACCGGGATCAGGTGAAGCATCAGCTCCGGCGGCCGGGGGGTTAATGGGGTGGGCTGCGTGTTTGTCTCCCATTAAAAGTATAGGGCCGGGATCTGCAGCGAGTCTCGCTGCAAATACGCAGCGAGGGGACTCGCTGCAGACCCGCCAAGTGGGTTTGTAGCCTAACTTTAAGTATGTCATTTTACATGCTTCTAGTTAAAGAGGTAGACGCAATACTTGGCGGTTCCATGTTCGCAAATAGTATTTGTGTTTCAGTCAGTACTTTAGTCAGTATTTTTAGCCAAATCCAGGAGCTGAAACAGCAAAAACTATAATGGGAAAAGTTTACTTTTCTATCTTTTTATGTGATTTTAACCCACTCCTGGTTTTGGTTACAAATACTGACCAAAATACTATGTGTGAACCCAGACTGAAAGGGGATGTTTTATCAGAAAATTAAAGGGGTAGTTCACAAAAACAAATTATTTTAAATCAACTGATACCAGAAAGTGCCAGATATTTGTAATTTACTTCTTCTAAAAAATCGCATGTGTTCCAGTACTTATCAGCTGCTGTATTTCCTGCAGGAAGTGGTTTATTCTTTCCAGTCTGTAGAGCAGGAGAGGTTTTCTATGGGGATTTGCTACTTCTCTGGACAGTTCTTGTCATGGACAGAGGTGGCAGCAGAGAGCACTGTGTCAGACTGGAAAGAATACACCACTTTCTGTAGGACATACAGCTGCTGATAAGTACTGGATGACTTAAGATTTTTTATATTAGTTAATTACAAATCCCAGGCACTTGCTGGGACCAGTTGACTTTTTTGTGAACTACCCCTTTAACTATTGTTTAAATCATTTTTACTTTAACATTTTGAAATTTTGGTGATTTTTTCTAATACATGCAGTTACATGCAGTTGCAGTTACTAAATCATGTTTACAGCTCATCCTCTTCCTCCATGTGGAATGATCTCTTGAAAACGCACAGAACATGCCCAGACGCCTTTTCCATTCATGTCAATGGGATAGATCCTGTCTCTAATTGCTTACATCCATAGGCCTTGCCGTGAAGCAAGGAAAGATGGTTACCTAACCAGAAAATAAAGGAAAACTATATGTTTCATTATCTGCCTTTAATCATAAAAAAATGTAGGCAATACATTCACTTCAAGCTCCCAGGAAGTTGCAATACTTTGCACATAAAGGTTTAACTTTACAGTCTTATACAATTTTACACACCAGTTTTAAATAAACTCTGCTAGTGTACAATTGTGGATTTATCAAGAAACGCTCACCACTCGAACAAGTTTTATACCTGTAGCCAGGGCTGGATTAAAGGGAGGGCACCAGGGGCACGTGCCCCGGGGCCTCCACCACTTAGGGGCCCCCACCAGCTCAAACCCTAGCAGAACGGTGCTGCTTACCCAGGATATCAGGCCATGTAATAGGGCCCTAACACAGTGGGCAACAGCGGGCAGAAAGTGCTGTGTTCTCACATTGCTTTATTAACACAAACACAATGTGGGAATACACTCTTATACTTAGTCCACCCCCTCTGCTCCTGTCTCTAGGGCCTGGCATCTTCCCCTGTACTGCAGCCTCTAGTGACCACGTGCTTAACAGAAGAGGATGCTGACCCATACAGCCAGGAGCGAGGAGGGGTCTGTGCTAATTCACCTACAGTAAGCAGCCATCTGTATAGATCGTGGTATAGTTTATTTTTTGGGGGGGATTGTCGCCCGGGGCCTCCACCAACCTTAATCCGGCCCTGCCTGTAGCCCCTCTTTGCATCCATTCAAGTTATCAATTTCTTTTTATAGATAAGATCTCCAGAACTGGTCCCAGCCTTCCACATATGGTCTCCCTCTTCCTACTGCTAATACCTCTAGCTATATAGCCTAGCATGCCATTAGCTTTCCCTCCCGCCTGCTTGCACTGGTGACTCATTTTAAGTAAGAAATAACTACCCCTAAATCCTTCTCTTCTGAAGTCTTTGCTAGCTTAAAGCTGTTGATATGATACTTGGATAGAGTATTTCTTCTCCCCAAGTGCATTATTTTACATTTGAACTGCAGTTTCCATTGTTATTGACCACTTATCTAGTAAAGTTAAATCATTTTTCGTATTAAATTATGAGTGAATTTCAGGGTGTATGGTATATAATATAATGAATTTCAAGGTTTATGGTACATAATATAATGGATTTCAGGGTGTATGGTATATAATATAATGAATTTCAGGGTATATGGTGTACGATACAATGAATTTCAGGGTGTATGGTACACAATATAATGAAATTCAGGGTGTATGGTATATAACATAATGCATTTCAGGGTGTATGGTATACAATATTATAAATTTGAGGGTGTATAAATATTATACTGAATTTTAAAGGGCACAGAGTGTATTAGACTAGATTCACACACCGGATTAACAGCGTATCCCTTGATTACATCCTCGCAGCGGGATGGCAATGTATGAAGGTAAGTGACAGCCCCCTTAACCCCCCGCTGGCTGGAGCATACATTACCTGCTACACGCTCCGGCTTGCTTCGGGGGCTCCTGGTGTCTAGATGTCCCACTTAGCCAATCAGTGGCTGCGGCGGGGCAGTGCACTGATTGGCTGAGCCGGACGTCCAGCTGGGAACCCCTGAAGCAAGCCGGAGCGTGTAGCAGGTAATGTATGCTCCAGCCAGCAGGGGGTTAAGGGGGCTGTCACTTACATATATACATCGCCATCCCGCTGCGAGTATGTAATCTTATTGAAATTTACAGGAAAAGGATCCACAGCCTGAAATCCGCTGCAGATCCAGTGTGTGTGAATCTAGCCTTATAATGAATTTCAAGGGGGTAAACTGCATAATATAATGGATTTTGGGGAATCCAGTGTCTATTATAATGAATTTCAGGGGGCTTAAAAACTTCTATAGTCTGTTTACCTAGAAACCATAGTCCATATAAAATAGATACAAAAAGAGTCCACTTTCTATTTTTGGGCCTTTTTGTTATCATTTTACTGTGTGTGAACATAGACTTAATGTTTTGCCCTTTTCAAATGGCAAATAGCGCCTTTTTTTTTTTTTTTTGGCTGTTTGACGTTTGTCTTTTTGGACTTTTGTCATTTTGAGGCCAAATAACGTCTGTTATTTTGAAATTACGGACGTCATTGCAAAATAATGGACGTTATTTGCCCTCAAAATGACGGACCTCCAAAAAGACAAAGATCAAACCGATAACTCTCTAATACAGTCGGTTGAAATATCTAAATATCTCAGGCGGCTTTTGTAAAAATATTTTGTTTTACATTATCATTATTACTTGCGGCCGTTGTTTCACCTAAAAAGACGTTGGTGGGAACATATACTTAATCTTTTTATGTAACAAGTTAAGCGACTGGATAAGTTATAAACAAAGCGAAATTAGAAAGACAACTGCAGTAAGCTTTAATGCGAAGCATCTGACATGGCTGCTGGCAGTCAGTCTGACAGCCTACCTTCATTATTCTACCAGGTGTGCCCCTGAAGTGCCCTGTGTGTACACATCATTCTGTATGCAGGCAGTTGCTGGTTTGGGGCTATTGTTCGGGCTGGTGATCAATTTCATCCTTTTATTCTAGAGTCAGGAGGTTAAAAAGATGTTTAGATCTCCACGGGGGCATCCTCTCAGCTGCGTGTTCTGTAGATGCTCTTTTGCCACCCAAACAATTCATTATTTCCTAGTCATGACATCTAGGCAGCAGAGTATACAGAGCTCCTCTGAATGATAGATTGATACAGCAGTATTATGTATGTCTGTTGAAAAAAAAAAAAAAAACAAGATTTTAACACATTTGACTTTTGTGCATTATGCTATAATAAAATTTAAAAATTTAGCAAATACTATGATTATACTAGTATTCACACTCTCAGGCTATGTTCACACAACGTATCTCTTCGTAAAAGTAGGCAACAACGGCCGTACTTTTTATGGAAAGATACGTTGCTTAGTCTTCTATGGGATCCCGGATGGAGTGTATACACATACTGTACACATCTCTTGTGGCGCCGCAAACAACTAACATGTCAGTTTTCTGCGGCCGCTATTCCTTGAAAAAACCATGTCAGTGCACGCTGTGGAGCGTGCGGCTCCGGACACTCACTCCATAGCGTGCAGTGGAGAGTTCTGATGCGGGCGCACAGGGATGTGCCCGCATCAGAACTCTGCGGGGCCAAAGATCATCCATCTGGTACTGCAGTACCGGTTGGGATGATCTTTTCAGAGACGGCCGTTCCCTGACCCCGCCGGGTCATTGAACGTCCGGTCTCCTACGTTGTGTAAACATAGCCTCACAGAGCTTCAATATGGTTTGTTAAGTAGTTTATAAAATGTACTAAAAATAGGATGAGTTTCCCTCCGGGGAGTTTACCTGTATGCCCCCGTGCTGTACTGGCAGATGTAATTGCTCTGGGGCTTATATGCTAACAAGGGGTAGTAAAACTGATACAATAGGCTAGTATAAAGTGCTACAATTAGTTATGGTAATGGATTTAGTGTCAGTACTTAATAATACCTTATGCACGCTTCAATGGTCATGACCACCTTCATCATCTCTGATGAGGGAGGCTGTTATCACTGAAACGTGTTTGACCCTTACCAGCACCATTAATAACCAAAAGGAGTGACACCACTTGAACCGTGTGAACTATAAGCAAGACTGCCATGAGCTGGTTGCAGCGTAACCCCTGGCCGGGGCCTGTACCCAGAAAACTTTTTGCCTATAGAGAACGATCTTCTATCACTGAACTACTTCTACCATGTAGCATAAGGTAATAACATCATAACTCAAATGGATAACATCATACATCAAATGGATAGTTGTACCAACACTATAGCCATTATCTTAGCTAGTAGTAATGTTTATGCTAGCCTATTGTATCTGTTTATAAAATGTGTTTTCTTATGTGGTAGAAGGACCTTTGGGCCTCCTCAGGCACCTAAGCTCAGGTGTAACTGCCCCTGCACCCCCTATAGTTACAACCCAGCCATTTAGAGGATCAGAAGGATTTTGGCATGCTGGTTAAAACCAGAGTAATGGAAAAACACAACACAAACATAAGAAAATAACATAATCAATGCAGATGATTTGTTTCTTTGTTTTTTTTTTTTTATTATCAGTCTTCCCTTATTGAATTCAAACAACATGATAGTGCTAACCATTAAGCCATCTCCCCCTTTATGGGGAGGAGTGGGGGAGGGAGGAGGTGTGCATGCTGCAGCTCATCTCGGCTTATAGGAAAAACATGATTTTATAACTTTGCAAACAGCTGTCAGCTAAGAAACAGGTATTATTTGCTTTATTTCCTTTTAAGCTATCCACCCATGTCTGCAGCTCTGAACATCATATAAAGCTAATAGATTTATTTTAACAAAATATCTACAAAACCATTATAAACTTATAGAAACAGTGGCATAGCTACCATAGAGGCAGGATAGGTAGATGCTATGGGGCCCGTGGGGGAGGGGGGCCCGGGGATGCACAGGGAAGATAAGACCCTCTGTGTCCCTCTGCTTAACCCCTTATGTACTGTAATGTGTGACCCAATTACTTACATGCAGCAAAACAAAAAAGGGTTAACAAGCAGAAGACAAAGATTTTTGCTTCACTGCTCTAATAACCCCTGACCTCTGTTCTCCGGCTGCTGCAATCAAGTAGGAAAATGTGAGAGCTCCGTGCAGAGGTCAGGGGTTATCAGTGCACCAGCAGTAAAGCAGATATCTCCTAGTCTTCTAAACTTTGGGTCACTTACACACTGCAGTACATAAGGGGTTAAGCAAAAGGTAGTCCGCTCCTGCACCAATGTATTTAACCATAAGGGCCCTTAGTTAAATACAGTGGACTGACAGAGCAAGCAGCCATTGGCTCTCTGCTCTGCCATTCACTCTTGTAGCTGCAGGCAGTATTCTGCCTCTGGCCACAAGAGATTTTATTTTTTGGCCCCATCACAGAGCCTATATATATTTGCAGTGCTTTGTGTTGTACGTAGGGGAGGGGGGCCCTTACAATATTTTGCTATGGGGCCCCGTGAATCCTAGTTATGCCCCTGAATAGAAACATAGATTTCTAATTTCATAGGGATAAGAACTCATTTGGGGACCAATTCCCTCCCCAGGTCCCTGACTGCTTCCAAGTCTGAGTAAGAGATTAGGGGGAGTCTGACCACCAGGGGCTCCCCTGAAATCTTGAGAACAAGAACCCATAAATCCACTGTGGGTAGGGCATAACTTGTCAAGATAGCAGTACCCCTTTAAAGGTGTGGTAGAAACCATTTACAGGGAATTCAAAACAGAGGGGCATCTTTTATTTAATACCCTCTTCATAAAGATAGTTAATCACTTGTATAGCTGTTTCTCCAAACTTAATGGGCTTCACCCATTAAAACTTCCTTGTCCCCTCAGGCTCGGACTTGCCCACAAGGGAACAGAGGAATCTCCGATGGGCCCTACCCCTTGGTAGGCCTCTGAGCATGAGGTGTGTCTCGTTGTTTAGCAGCTCCAGGATGACAGATAATCCACCAGCACTGCTGCAGACGCCTGTCACCCGGCCACTCACTGCCTCTATATAGTAACCTGGGTTTTGTGTTATTATATAGAGGCAGGAAGCAACTAGGGTGACAGGCAGCAGTATGTAGTGTATATAAATGCACTTGAATTGGTTTTGTGTTGTTTATTATATTTGCACTGTAATATATGTACATGTATGCATTATGTACGTTTTTCTGTTTAGCGCTAACAGGCCCCCCATAGACGAGAGAATTCAGAGTGTCTTAATTTTTTCTAAGTCCCCATTTGCGGCTGTGCGCATGCCCTGGGATTCAGGGCAAGGACGTCAGTTCTGGCCGGCCTCTGAATCGCTGTGCGCATGTCCATGTGCGTTCCACGCCATGGATGTGCGTTCCAGCGATGAGTGCCGGGAGAACATGACGTGATTTCCGGCCCTCCCATGACATGCGCCGATACCCCGGAAGTGGTTATTTCACATGATATATAAAGCACAAAGGATAGGGTAATAGACACGCCCCCTGAGGAAGCGTAGCCACGCGAAACGTGCGTAGGGGTCAAGCACTACCACACTGCCATGGGTGAGTCAATATGATCGGCTAAGATTGTGTTTTTAGATGTGTTTATAGATAGCGGCCAGAATTAATTTTTAGTCCAATGTTGGGAGGCCCGCTACGATGCATTAGAGACAGTAAGACACATATTGACTCCAGACAGTAGGGAATCTTACCTTATATACTCCATGATTAAAAGCAGTGTGTTTGTAGGACGCCATTTTTTCATAACCTTTTGCAAACTTGTTTTTATGTGATATATGTGGTTTTTAACTTTTATGTGAAAATTAAAACTATGAATTTCAGCTGAAAGCCTTGTTTTTGCTTTTCTTGTATTATAGCAGTATGTAGTGTGCAGAATCAGTGCAGCCTCTTTCCCCTGTGACCCTCCTCTACCTCCTCCTCTCAGGTTGCATCTATCTTCTCTATGTGCTGCTGCTGGCAGTCGGGACACAGGAGGAGAGGAGGAAGAGGGGCTGCAGCCTGCACAGTGTGCCCTTGGAGCAGCTCCTGGAGCAGCAGCAGCAGAGAGCAGCAGAGAGCAGCAGCAGAGAGCAGCAGAACAGCATGTAAGCTTTACCTGGTGCTTTCCTGTACCAGAGGTAAATCTGTGTATACATGACCTACATGACGTCTGACCTTCCTGCCCCCCCCCCCCCAACGATCTCCATATTGGCCCCATTCATTCCCTATGGGGCCGCAGGAAAGAGCTGACTGCTATACTTGGCTCTCTCCAGCGGCTCCATAGAGAATGAATAGAACCTCAGGTCAGCATGAGTCGGGGGCCGATTTGGAGATCTCTGGGGTTGGATCCCTGTGATCTCTTACTTCTCCCCTATCCTGCGGAGTAGTAAGCTTTAAGAACTCTTTTAACCATAACCATGGCAATGCTTTATTGAGAATGTAAGGGGGAGATGGGAGGGGGTTGCCTGGGAACACACACCCACAGTTTCTGCTGAAAGAGAAAGAAAGAAAGCTAAAATACAACTTACTGAGCAGAAATCATCCGATAAATGCCATATGTACAAGTAATAGTCAGATATAATGCTGCTCCTCATGTACACACGCGACAGCTTCTCCTAAAAAGAGACTTGAAACTACAGCTAAGCTTTCAGTAGGGAAAAGAGAATAAGCTGCTGCCAGACCTCTTTTTCAGTAGCTTATCTCCGACAGATACCAAGGTGCGGCCATGTCTAATCTCTCTTTCTGCCTAAATCTGCCACAGAAGGGTTGCCAGGAGGCCACCATGCACCTGTACCAGGTTTGCCTGAGTTTTCTCTTATGTGTACGGCCACATTAACCAGACGGTGTTTGCAAATGGCATTCTCGAACTTCTTAGGAGCTCATGCATTACAACTGCATATGCTTGTGTAGTGTCCCAGCACAGGTTTGGCATTAAGTTTCTATGCGCCTGGGCAAAGTGACTCACTCATGTTCTCACAAAGGGGATGAAGGAAAATGTATTATGTGTTTTTCCCCACTAGGTGTCGCTGCTGTATTCACTGTAAATCTTCTATTATGCACAGCTGAATGAAGCATTGGGTTAACTGTTATTGACACATATTTTTTCTTCTCCTATCACAGGTGCAGGCCTTTTCTAACCTATCACCTCTATTCTCGCTTATGCACACACAGCCCCACTAATCCTACACTAGCTAAGGTAACCCTATAAAAAGGAGCTAGTTAATGGTGGGAGGGTCATCAGACAGTCTTCTTTTAGTTGAGTCAGTGGAGAGAGCAAGACACTAAGAGAGAGATTTTTTCTATGACACTAACTATCGCTTGCATGCAGTGCTAGACCCTCAGGAGGGAGAGATGTCCTCTGAGGAGAACCTTGTCCATGCCAGGGATACCTTCCACACCACACAGGGCAGCATACCTGAGTTAGGTACTGACCCCAGTAGAACAAAGCAGAAGTTTGGCGACGTACCTGGCACCCGTACTACCCTAGCAGGATGGGTAACCCGACACTATAGGGCATAAGGCAGTCAGATCACAGATATCTATACGTGAATACAAGTATCTTCTTCTTCAGTCACTTCTATCTTCTACTAAACTATCCCGGCAAAGTACGCTGCTATATTGAACAGGGCCCTCAGGATGTTCCTCTGCTCTACCTTGCTGTCACAACTTCTCTTACTACCTCCTGCCTGCACCTGCAGTTACTGCAAGTGTATTATTCTGTATTGCAATGAAGTTCCTATAAGTAAACCAAGTTATTCTGGTTAAGCCACTAGTTAAGCCACTCCAGTCTATCATACTGCTCCCACACCTAAACACCAGTTCACGCTCGGGCTATCCAAGCATTGACCGCAGTGCCTGTTTGTGTGTGTGTGTGTGTGTGTGGGGGGTTTACAACACCACTTCTGGCCACTGTCACAAGGGCCCAAGTGACCCTACACCTACGCAACTGCCACACCAAAGCATAGCTACCCCGGCATATGGCACTTGGCCTCAAAATCATCATGTCCGGACCCTACGTCTGCCATTGTGTCACTAGTCATCAGTGTTGAACCTCATTACCTTCTCCCATTTGTTCATAACCTCACACAATATGACAAGCTTCTACTTGTCTACTTGTTGGCAGGACTTTAGCGCTCTAAATCTGCCAGTATCCTCATGGGAATCCCCAGAGGATCCCATAGGTAAACCTGTTGGGTACACAAGAGAAAGACAACTCTAATAACACAAACAGTATAATTTTTAAAAAATCTCGGTGTAAAGCACTCAGCATCTATTTAATCCAGATGTAATATATCTCAAGGTGTATGCTGCCTGCTGTAACTAGCAATGCCTCCCCTTGTATGATGCCATAGGGTAACCTGCACATTACCTTATCCAAGAGGGAGGCTGCGTTCTTAGGAGTTTACAGTCTACAAATGGAAAAGGCATAATTATAATGTTATCATATATTTCCCTTGATGACTCCTGTACTGTAGCTTACAGCATGCAGACTTCCCTCCTTTGTCCATACAATATGAATCCCTGGGTGACTATTTAAAGAGCTAAAGCATCAATAAGTGAATTCCAGTATTATTTTTATGACTCCGTAATGCTGAGGTAAATCTCCATAGCTTTATTAATAGCTTCACAAACTGCGTTTGTTTAAAAAACAGACTATAATAAAGCTACAAAGGAGATGTTATACTGAAGTGATTGGAAATGCGGAAACAGGCTGAACAGAGTCCTCAGAGTCTGGCCCGGCATTAAAACTATTCTTATCAGTGGATTGGGTTACAAGCGCCGAGCAACACAAGACGACTAGCGACTTACAGCTAAGTAACTTCCTTTCCATAATAACCTACAAACACAAACCACATTCTGCATTGGTGAGAACTGTTCTCTATATCGGGAGCATTAGCGTGAGATTGTCACAGCCCCACCACATTACTAGATTACTATAAAGGACCAAATAGGAAAACACTGGCTAAAAGGGACGTGGAAAAGAAACACACTGGACTGTATCAAAAGGAGAAAAGATGAATATGAGGAGAACACAGGTGTGGGGGCTTTTTAGAAATCACCCATCAGATGCACTATTGAGTTTGCATTCAGACATTGTCCGATTTTCAGCAAGCATGGTTTTTGTGCAAATTGTAGAATTAATTTACAAATCTGTATACCTTTCTGACACCAGTTTATTGGTCTATTACCAAGCCCTGGACCGGGGTGAAGCACTGGATGCAGGCCGGCCCATCCCCAGAGGGAGGAAACCCCCGCCCTTCTATGATACAGCTCCATTGCTTCAAATAGTGCAGTGTCACAAGGGGGTGTGGTTTCCTCCAGTGCTTAAGCCCGGGCCAGTGCTTGGTAATAGACCAGCGCCATATGCCGGAACCATGCCCCGGTTCAAAGAAAGGACCATGCCACTGGCTTCCCCACATCAGCGCCGTTATATTGATATGCTACACTTGATGGTACATCCGCTTTAAAAAAAAAATTCTTCCGGGGTACCCCTTCGAAGGAATCCATCAGCAGTTTATGGAATCCCCACCTGCTCATAAATTCTAAAAGGGGACATTGAAAGGTACAGGATATCTCTACCATGGTGCTCCAGTGTGCATGGTGCTCCAGTTTTTATGTAAAAGACACTTTCCTGTTGTGCTAATTTGCCAATTTGGTGCACTGGGGACTGTCCTTTACCCTTCAATGGGCTGAAATCACTACCTGCCCACTGTTCTAGCAATGCCCACTAATATTAACTGAGCTGCCCCACTGCAGAGGCCATTAGTATTTATTGTTTGTGGCAGAAGAACTATTGGGTGATGGCAGATGCAAGCAGGAAGTATTGAGCAGCAGGAACCAGCACTGTGGCAATGGCAGGCGATCATGGCAGGTTAGGATGGCTTTTTGTAACCTTTTTGGTCTGCTTTTAAAATGTACGTGGCTGTATACCTTATTCTAAAGTAAGGGCTGGTGGTGGCAGGTTCGTCTGACAGTATAAAGTGTATAGCGGCCTCTCGACTCTTAGCAGATGATGCCAGTGGAGAGTTGGGTCCACCCAAGTTTGTTCCACCCCCTGACCCTTTTGTTCTTGGAGTAATAAGCCACCTCCATAGCTGTCTGGCTGCAGTTTACCCTCTCCTCCCCCTGGAAAACATAAGAATATTTGGCCTTGTTGATTGTTTACATATATGCCTCCGCCCTATCTTGCTCTCTCCTATACCATTGATAAATGAGACTCCACCTACATTACTTTTCCAGACTAATTTATTAGATTCAGGAAAAAGTGGTCACAGGAGCTTCATACATCTAATCCCCAAATGCCAAGTTTTCCAATATATTTAGGTCATAGAACTGGCATAAGTACATTATAAATCTAACACGATGCATATTATAATATATAATTTTTTTTTCTATGCAAAAAAGAAAAAAAAATTACAACTAAAATGGTTTTCAGGAAACTAAAAAACCCCATTACATAAATGTATTTCATTTAACATGCTAATGCTCCCATAGTATCTGCCTTTGGACTTTATTCTCAACAAATTAGCTTTCCTGAAAGACCAAGTAATTTCTAACAAATGACAACAATTAGCGTTTTCTATTTTTTGCGCGGAATTAAATAGGAGCCTGTTCAGAGCGTATACGCTGCAACCAGTATATAACAGCACAGCAATTCCCTGTTTAATAAAATCTCTTCATTATTATAATCAATGGACATGTTAAAATGAGCGACTGATTGTTTAAAAGGGCAATTAGCATGTTAAATATGTAGAATCCTCATACTACTTAATTGGAATAATTATATCTGATTGTGGCAAAAGCTGACTTGTGCGGAATTCCCTGGTTGCCATTTCTGAATACAGAATTTCCTGATGATTCACTTTGGAGAATGAGATTTTTGTATTATACATGAGGGGGTTTCTTATTATGGTCTTTTTGCAGCAAACAAAACAAGAGAGTTTCTTAATATACAACATGAATTTGTCCTGGCAGTCTATGTACAGGAACTTTGTATGACTATTCTTCGTCTTTGCTCACCTTAGGGATGAACCCGATGGCAAAGATTAGTGATGAGCGAACGTGTTCGTTAATGTTCGTATGGTTGTATGAACATGGCGCTAATTGTTCGTGTTCGCCAATGACAAGCAATTTGTTTAATGGTTATAATGGTTATAAAGAACATTTTAGAACATTTTTCAACATGCAAATGTACGCAACTGCATAAGTTTCCTCCCACCAATTTGAAAGAGCCAATGAACGTGTGGAGAAGGAAGAGCACATCAGGAAATGTAGTAGCCATGTTCACTACTGGCATTACTGTCATTCGCAAATTTTCTCAGTCTTTCCTGATTCTTGTGCCGTTCAGTAGGGAGAGTGAAACGAGCAGGGACAGCATTTGAATTTAGTTAGGCAGCAATAGTTAGTCAGTGTAGGGAGGGAGAGATGACCAAGTAGGGCTTAGAACTTTGTAAAATTGTCAGTGTAGGGATGGGGACAAAATCCAGTGTTTTAGCACTATAAGGCCATGTTCACACATCTAAGTTGTGTATTAATCACGGCTGTTGTTGCCGATTTTCAACAACAGCTGTGATTAATACAAAAACGTGCACTGCAGTGTGAAGGGAATCCCGGCTGGAGTTTATACACATAGTATACACTCCGGCCGGGATTCCTAGTGGCCCCTGCCCTGCTGCAGTCAGGCAGGGGTTAACTGCAGCCAAATTTAAAAAAAAATTAATCAGTTAACTCACCTGTGGCCCGTTCCTGGCATTGGCACGTCTCCTGTCCCATTCCCAGCACAGGCAATGTTACGTACACTGCCTGCGTCAGGGATCCCTGAAGCTCTCCCTAGCAGCCGAGCGTCTCATTGGAGAAGCTCGTAGACGCTCGGCAGCTCGGGAGAGCTGTCTGGCTCTGCTGTATGCCAGTCACTGCAGAGTGTAATTAATATACACAGTAGTATAAACTGTATAAAAGATACGCGAAGTCTACGTAATTGCTTCGCTATTACATAATTTACCCTTTGCACCTGATAATCTGTGCGCATGTGCGTAATGTTCGTGAATGGTCGGCAAACACAAGCATGAATCGATCGCAATCATTTTTTTTTATGTTTGTGTTCAGGATCCGAACCAAACATTGGGATGTCCGCTCATCACTAGCAAAGATCAGACTGGGCCCATATTTGAAGTTCTTAGTTTTGCCAATCAAGACAGAAAGGACTGGTATTTGTTTCCCCTCAATACCCTTTTCAATACCCCTTACAAACCCCTTCCCCTCTGTTTGCTAACAGTGCAGTTCTTCTGGAGACACCAACAGACGTTGTCACCATCTAAGGAGAAGCAGGGTTGAGATCTCTGGATCCAACAGCAGGGGGTAAATAATCCATTGTCCTCAATCATCTGTTTACCTGGGCTACTTATTTTCATTGAGAGATCCAATGTATATAGACTTATTGTAAGGCAATGATTTATAGGTGATAATTGTGGAAAAATACTCTGATCTGACTACTTCCTTCTGGTGGAGAGCTAATTTGCATATTCATTTTCCCATTGAGCACTGCCTGAAAATATTGAGTCTACCTTCAATGAGAATGAATTCTATCCCTACCATGGGGCTGTCTCATCTATTTGCAGAAGATTTTGGTTTCTCTAGAATTAGATAGTTGTCTTCTTTCTAAAGGAGAGCAACTTTGCATACTTTTTTGAAACATAAGTCTTGAGCCGTTCAATGAGAATCAGTACCCCCTGAGCTAGTTTTAAGGCATCTCTATAGCCAACCAAATGGTAAAACCCGCTAAATAACTGTCTACAGGTGAGTGACATCTCCATGTGAAGGAAACTTACAATAAAGTTTTCTTCCTTCTGGGAAACAGCAAATTTGCAAACTATTAGTATTCATTGGCCTAACCGACATATTGGTTTCAACTCCAACTTGAATTGGCCACAAAGCAACAAACTGTGAATTGCTGCGCATTGTATATTGATAGCAACCAGAAATGGACCAGTTCATTTGCTTGACCTCAACTCTATCATGTTTCTGTGTGGCCCCGGAGGCAGGGCTTAATAACCAGCTTGGTTGGTCTAAGGACTGGTTGGCCTAAGAAGAATTATACATAAAAATGACTTCCTGGAATACCCCTTTAAAGGCAACCTGTCATTACTTCAATTCTTCCTGAACCACGGGCAGCATAAAAGTAGAACAGGCTTGTAATATGAGTAGCATGAAACTCATGGTAGATTCCCTGTCCGTAAAGGGAAGCCTTTAAGGAAGGGGTTGCTTAAAGCGAATGTACCATCTTGTAATGTAATTTTTTTTTCCAATAACCTGTCAGCACTGCTGTGGGGATTCCGGTGGCACGGTCCCTTTTTCAAAACGCTGCCCAGTTTTTCTACTATTTTCTTCTTGTGCACAGGCCCGCTGTAGGCACTGAAGGCTGCCACGATGCTCCTCCCCCCACACACAGTGTAACGATATCCCCTCCCCTTGGTGACACAGCACGTCACTCAGGGGAGGGGATATCATCACACTGGGAAGCGCCGGGCCCGCCTCCAGTTTATACAGCGGGCCTGTGCACAAGAAAAAAAACAGTGCTGAGCTGGGAATCGGGTGACATTTTAAAAAAGGGAATGCACCACTGGGATGACCGAGTAATGAAAAGAAAATTGCATTGCAAGATGGTACATTCACTTTAAAAGCAATAACCAACACACACCTCCATTGCTCCCATGCCCAGACAATGTCTTTACCTGTGAAATATAAGATCAAATTGAAATGGCACAATGATATGTATTAAAGTGGAGAAATCAGAATATTACCATTCTATTAAATCTTTTAGGTGCATGGTAGGTCTGTCTATATACCCCGGTATTCAGCATAATATTTGACTCTGAGTACTCAAATATATATTAAATCTACTCTATAATATGATATTATTGTGCGCTTATTTTGATCTATGGTCTAAAAAAAAAAAGGGAAGAAAGGTTTTTAAGTGATACGGTCACCCTCTTTGGATAGCTGCCATTTTCAGCTCCATCAGCTACAGTGCCTTCTGTGCATTCCTAAAATACCTCAATTATGTGAAAAAAGGCTTTTAGTCCTCGGTGGACAGTGTCACTGAGGCGGGGCTTTTCGGGCTTTTTCGAGCTTTTCAGGCTTTTTCGAGTCCCCTATCCCAGACTTGGTCTGGTGCTTGCTGTATTTAGATTGCAAGGGGGTATGGATAACAGTGCTGGACTGAGGTGTGGAGAATGGACTGAATGGCCCTTCATGACCAGGACACCTTTGTGAAAGGAATTTTAGGAATGAACAACTAATGGTGCTGCTAACCAAAGAGGGTAAGGGTGTGTTTACACAGAGATTTATCTGACAGATTTTGGAAGCCAAAGCCAGGAATGGATTTGAAAAGAGGAGAAATCGCAGTCTTTCCTTTATGATCTGCTCCCTGTTTATAGTCTGTTCCTGGCTTTGGCTTCCAAAATCTGTCAGATAAATCTCTCTGTGTAAATGCACCATAAGAGTATCACTTTGAGGTGGTTAAGCAGTTTGTAAAATGTTTACTTACTGGGGGCATATCCCAGATGAAGTGCCATCCAGCACTACAAAAACATGTCCACTTTTTCCAGAGACAGCACCACTCTTGTCTACAGTTTAGGTGTGGTTTGTAATTAAAGGGAATCTGTCAGCTCCAAGTCAGAAAATCTGCCTTCAGGAGACTGGACCTGGATTTCTGGTAAGTTCAGCTTTGTTTTACAGCATGATGACAACAACAAAATGAATGAATGTAAATAGCAAACTTGCTTTATATCACATCTACTGTTGATTTGGATTTTGAAAGTTATAACAACAGTGACACTTTATGGAACATGGCTTGTTCCATGCTCTAAAAAAAAATAAAAAAAAGAAGGACTGAAAATTTAGCATAATCCATCCAATCTGTAAGGTCACTAATTGATCTTTATTCTCATCTTCTCATGTTCTAATCTAGGGGTTTGATGTACAGTATAGCAGACTGGTTCACTAATATATAGCAATGCTGGGAAGGTCATGGGGGAAATCAGGCTGATCAATGGCTTATGCGTAAGCCCAAATAAAAATGCTCTAGACTCGTTATATGAAATGTATAAAATATTACAGGATTGGGGCTTGCTTCATTGTCTACATGTCAAAGAAAAAAATGGGTGGGTCAGGTAACTCCCTATCTGTATAATAATAGAGGTGAGATCCACTTGGATCTCTACCACTTTCTGTTATGTTTTTGTGTGATCTTAGGCTCCTATTAGACTAAGCAATTTTTAACTATTAACGATCAACGATAAACGAGATTGTTTATCATTAACCTAAAATCGTTTAACATATTACACAGAACCATAGTCGTTAGTTACAATTGTTTACTCCATCTGATCCCAGATGCAGAATTACAGCGAACGATTAACAATGATTTTAGGGTCAGATCTAAATTAACAATCAACGATATTTCGATCGTTGCCTGCAATTACACAGGACGATTATCGTTAAAATTTCAGTAACGGGAATATGGTATGTTGGTTTTAAGTGGAATTTGTCTCAGTGTCTCAGACATAAGGGTCAGAGGGTAAGGAACCACAAACATAATGTCATGAATGGAACTTTGGCGCAGTCCTCAGTGCGTAAGGTACGACCGAGACTGCGATTTTGGCCATAATCTTCCATTTATTCTGTGTTTTGTTTGCCTTTGTTTTTGCCCTGTCTGTACTGTGTCTTATTCCTTCTGGTCTGCTAATTGTTTTCCCTGCCCCACCCGTGTCTGTGCTTCTAAGTTTCCCTGGTCATGTAACGGTTAACCTGCCTTTGCCTCAGTGATTGACAGCTGGTCCCTCCTATCATCTTCTGGACTTGGTTCCTGGTGTCCTATTTAAGATTTCAGCTTCTGCCTGTGCCTTGCCGGTTATTGACTTAGTCTCTGCCTGCTTGTGGTTCTGTTTCTGTGCTTCTCCTGAATTCTGCTTAGTATCTTTTGACCTCGCTTGCTTGCCGCCTGCCCCCGACCATATTGCCTGTTATTTGACTACTCTTTTGGATCCTGATTTTGTACCTTTGCTGCCAGACTGTTGTGACCCGGATTGCTGACCATTCTTTATTGTGTTTTGTCTGTCTGTCTTGTCTTTTTGTCCCACCAAGCCAGTACAGGGACCGTCGCCCAGTTGCTGCCCTAGGGTTTAGCCTAGGGGGGCAAGTAGGTAGAGTCAGTGGGCGGGGCTGAGCGTAGGGCTCACTGTCTCTGTGTGTTTGGTGTGACGGGTCGTGACATAATAACCGGCCCAAAAAATCTGCTGCCCCCTCTGGTGCCATGACTACAGTAGAGGATCTTGCTATGCAGGTGGAGGGGGTGTCAGGCCTGGTAGTCAAGCTGGCTAACCAGGTCAATATGCTTATAGACATGGACCTAGTCACCCAAGTGAAGGGTTTGGCAGTACTGGTAGCTGAGCTGGCTGATAAGGTTCGTGTCCTTACAGCTAACCAGGCTGGGGCTGTGGCGCCCCCAGTGGTAGAGCAATCTGCTAAGGCCACAATGTTGCTTCCAGACCGGTTTTTGGGGAATAGAGACAAGTTTGAGACCTTTAAGAATTCTTGTTTGCTGTATTTCCGTGTCAATCACTTCCCTACAGAGCAGGAAAAAGTGGCTATTGTTGTCTCATTGTTGCAGGGAGATCCCCAGGCCTGGGCTCTTAAACTCCCTCCTGAGGCTGAGGAGTGGAGCGATTTAGAGCACTTTTTTCTTTCTCTGGGAGCCATCTATGCCCAACCAGATCATGTGGGTCTAGCTGAGACACAGTTATTGACTATTCGCCAGGGCAAGAGACCAGTCGAGGATTACTGTGCCGAATTCAGACGTCATAGTGTGACCACCGGGTGGTGTGAGGCTGCGCTTAAAGCATTGTTTAAGCAGGGGTTGTCGGATGGCATTAAAGATGCCTGGACAGGTCATCCAGATCCCCTTACCCTGAAGCAGGCCATTGCTTTGGCGGTACGCATAGACCGTAGGCTCAGGGATAGGCAAAAGGAGAAAGCAGGTCCTGACGTTTCTAAACCTTCTGTCTCTCCATCTCTGTCTTTGAAAAAACCTGTCCTTCCCTCTGATTACATCGAGGATGAACCCATGCAGTTGGGAGTTATAGGCATCAGGACCAGACGTGAACACCGGAGATTATATGGACTCTGTTTCTACTGCGGTGATGACGGACACTTCATTTGCCACTGTCCCAAGCGTCCCCTGCGGCCAGAACATCAGCGTCCAGGTGACAACCAGAAGAGTCACCTGGGCGCACAGGTACCTCAAAGTGGTGTGGGTATACATTGTTGCTCTGCTAAACCTAGTGTGAAATCTATGTGTCCAGCCAAAAATGATACACTAATTTTGAATAATTGCAACATAGAAGCTGAGTCTGTGTCTGATGCCAGTAGCATAATTGGTGATATCGAGCCTGTCAGTGAACCTTTAGTCAGTCACCTGGATGCCTCCGCTGATGAGTGGGAGACGGACAGCGACATCTCCAGTGACAATCAAACATTTGTTGTAAGAGGTAATTTTCCACCCACTCCTGGTACGTCTAATGAGGGTCCGGTGGCCCCTCATAAAAGGGGGGGTACTGTCATGAATGGAACTTTGGCGCAGTCCTCAGTGCGTAAGGTACGACCGAGACTGCGATTTTGGCCATAATATTCCATTTATTCTGTGTTTTGTTTGCCTTTGTTTTTGCCCTGTCTGTACTGTGTCTTATTCCTTCTGGTCTGCTAATTGTTTTCCCTGCCCCACCCGTGTCTGTGCTTCTAAGTTTCCCTGGTCATGTAACGGTTAACCTGCCTTTGCCTCAGTGATTGACAGCTGGTCCCTCCTATCATCTTCTGGACTTGGTTCCTGGTGTCCTATTTAAGATTTCAGCTTCTGCCTGTGCCTTGCCGGTTATTGACTTAGTCTCTGCCTGCTTGTGGTTCTGTTTCTGTGCTTCTCCTGAATTCTGCTTAGTATCTTTTGACCTCGCTTGCTTGCCGCCTGCCCCCGACCATATTGCCTGTTATTTGACTACTCTTTTGGATCCTGATTTTGTACCTTTGCTGCCAGACTGTTGTGACCCGGATTGCTGACCATTCTTTATTGTGTTTTGTCTGTCTGTCTTGTCTTTTTGTCCCACCAAGCCAGTACAGGGACCGTCGCCCAGTTGCTGCCCTAGGGTTTAGCCTAGGGGGGCAAGTAGGTAGAGTCAGTGGGCGGGGCTGAGCGTAGGGCTCACTGTCTCTGTGTGTTTGGTGTGACGGGTCGTGACACATAAGTAAGCTTATGGTTTGGTCAAATAATACTTTGTATCTATGAATCATGATTCTCTGAACTGAACAAGAATAGACAAATGCAAAGTAATATATTTGGTTGCTGAGCCTTTAAACAGATGTAGATTACACCACGTGCTGACCAGTCATCTTTTTACAAGTCAAGTTGCGATTAAATATCAGGGCTTTCTTGTTAGGACGGCACTGGAAAAACTGGCAGCGCGGCAATAAGCTTTGAAGTTCTTGCCAAACCAGATTGCAGCACATTTGGCAGGGACAGCTGAGAGTCATGATTGGTCTTGTTCACACAGTACTCCTGGTCAGTGGAAAAAGGGCAAGAGCCAATATACATTGACACACAGCCAGATGTTTCAGTATCTGATTATTCTTTAATATAGTAACCGTATGGTAAAAATAAAAGACGATTTAGTGGGTATAATTCCATGAATGGAGCTATCTTCTGGCAATTAGTCCTAATTGTTTATTGGCAAATGTTCCATATATGCTTGTATTACTTACTTTATACTTTCTTGTCATAATAACTGGACTTGAAATGAACAATATTTTACAAATTTCACTCAGCCGGTTAGTACCAGTTATACAAATAATGAATTGAGAAGAATGTGAATTTTCTCTCGAATAGAGATGAGCGAACCTTCAGCATGCTCGAGTCCATCCGAACCTGATCGTTCAGCATTTGATTAGCGGGGGCTGCTGAAGTTTGATAAAGCTCTAAGGCTATGTGGAAAACATGGATACAGCCAATGACTATATCTATGATTTCCACATAGCCTTAGGGCTTTATCCAACTTCAGCAGCCACCGCTAAACAAATGCCGAAAGTTCGGGTTCGGATGGACTCGAGCATGCTCAAGGTTCGCTCATCTCTACTCTCGAACTTGCTTCTGGGAGACCTAGAACTGTATGCTGGAACTTGGAGGGTATTGTGAAGCCATGGCCATATGGGGTACTGGAGTCTAAAGGGCACTTGGTACATGAGAGGACCTTAGTGTTATATAGTAAATACTGTAGTACAAGTTTGAGTTCGTCTGAGCCAAACCTTAAAGGGAACCTGTCACCCTGGGCAGCACCCCTGAACCCACCCCATCCCTGGACAGGGCCCAGTATACATCTCCCCTCCTGTGTGTCCCACATTTGGTCCCACCGTGGAGATCTGGCTGCGGCTCATCTGCATGCTCAATATGCAAATGAGCGGAGAGGAGTGCGATGGCCATGAGAAATTACTGCTCCAGTGATTTTCTATGGCTATCCGACTCATCTCAGCTCATTTTCATATTGAGCATGCAGATCAGCTGTGGCCAAATCTCTGTGGTGGGAGTGGCACCGGGAGCAGGGCATGCATGCGTATGTATGTATGCGGGGCCCTGCCCAGGGGTGGGGTGGGTTTGGCAGGGCTGCCCTGGGTAACAGGTTCCCTTTAAACATACTGTACTAAAATAGGTAAATGACTGCAGGCGACTGCAAAAAGTTTGCTCATCATTACTTACCTGTCCACACTCCCCCAGTGTACCCCACTGATTTCAACCGTCTCCACTTCCTGACTGAGAAGAGAAAGACAGTCTGCTCAGCCAATCATTGGCCAATGCGATGTCCCATCTCAGTCAGTGACTGGATGAGCTAGCTGGAGGCGGCTACAGTCAGCAGGGGACAGGGCATACCAGTAGGAGGACACAGGGGCAGGAAGGACAGGTGAGTATACCCTTTTTTGTTTTCTGCGTATTAAATTGTGCGGCCACAATCTTGGACAGGCAATCTCGTTTAGTAAAGTGCGATTCGCTTATATCTAGTCATTTTGTATTATTTGAAAACATTTAAAGGAAAATTCTGTGCCATGCACTACCCCTAGAGCCATGTACTAGACATAAAACAAAGCTCTCACAGAGATCACCGTCAAATTTCCATCTTGGACATATATGGTTTTTACACAGAGAATGGGGGTCCCCTTATGCCCTGTTTATCATTCCAGTGATAAAAAGACAAAAACATAGGGTGAGATTTATCAAACATGGTGTAAAGTGAAACTGGCTCAGTTGCCCCTAGCAACCAATCAGATTACACCTTTCATTCCACACAGACTCTTTGGAAAATGAAAGGTGGAATCTGATTGGTTGCTAGGGGCAGTTTATCCCAGCTTATCCCAAGAAACGTGCATCTCTGCCTTAAAACATTAATGTACACAAGACACAAGATGACATAGAGACGTGAATTCTACAGGAATTAAAGTGAATATGCCCTCAGAAAATTACCTACTGTTTATATCTAGTTCTTATGTCAAACATGTTTTTTTAAGAATTTTTGGTGATTTTTCCAAAATGTTTCTTTATACTGAAAATTATTGTTAAGCGAGCACTTAAATGAATAACGAACCCCACTAAAATCAGTGGAAAACTCAAACATTTTACCAGATGCCCCTGCTTGCTTAGCAGATTGGAGGGTGCCTAGTTTACCTTCAAATAATCTACTGCATTTTTTGTTGCAATTTTTGTATATTTCGCCCCTTGAAGGGAAAAAAAATGCAACAGGTTTCTGCAAGACACATAAGAACTCTGACAGTATGCCTGCTTCATACCCCCTTAATGGCAAAATGACGTAAAGGTTAATGACTAGAGATGAGCGAACCTAGAGCATGCTCGAGTCGATCTGAACCCGAACTTTCAGCATTTGATTAGCGGTGGCTGCTGAAGTTGGATAAAGCCCTAAGGCTATGTGGAAAACATGGATGTAGTCATTGGCTGTATCCATGTTTTCCAGACAACCTTAGAGCTTTATCCAAGTTCAGCAGCCCCAGCTAATCAAATACCGAACATTCGGGTTCGGATTGACTCGAACCCTAACCCGGTTCGCTCATCTCTATTAATAACCTTGTTGAGAGGCTACAGAGTAGAACTTCAATATTTGCAGATGACACTAAACTGTGTAAAGTAATCACCACACAGGATAATATAATATCACAGAAGGATCTGGAGCAGCTGGAGGCTTGGGCAGAGGAATTGCAAGTGACACTGAAACTCACATGTAGTATACAATATTGAGCACTTGTATATAAGAAGGACACGGCTAAACTGAAGCGGATGCAGAGGAGGGTGGCCAAGGACATTAAGGGGATGGGTGTGTTACAGTACTAAGACAGATTATGAAGCTTGGGGGTATTTTGTTTGGACAAAATAGGGGCGAATAGGGGACTCAACAAGTTCAAGAAGTGCCTGGATGCTTTCTTTGAAAAAATATAGTGTTATGAGCTATGGTTAAGGGATCTATGTTGTGGGAATGTTGATCCAGGGATTTATTCTGATTGTCAGAAAGAAGTTTTTCCCCTCCTGCCATGGGGCACTTGGCATCTGCCTTATAATGGTTTTTGTCTTTTTTTAGTGTATCAACAAAGTAATCGAGCCAGCCAAAAAGAGACTGTCATCATCTGGAAAAAATTTGGTAACATTTGAAATTTTTGCCCAATATTTGGACAATACATTTTTTGTTCAGAAAGATCTTTTGTCCATGAACAACCTTTCTGGAAAAAATCTTCTCAGGGTATTCCCAAAACGATCCCTGAAAGATTGGTTCTCTTATATCCACTTTACACGATAATGTAAAGTATGACCAATTTGCATAATTATAACAGTTATTATAGACTAAACTATGTATGAATTATCATTCATCAAATGATTCATTGTACACTTGTTAAATCATCAACCGACGTCTGTCTAAGTCACTGGTGTTACACTTGCAGCCCCTGTTGCAAAACTACAATTCTTGGTTGCCCAGGCATGAAGAAAATTGTAGATTTGAACAGCTGGGAGGTTCGGGTTTGACACATATAGTCTAAGGGGAACATTAATGAATGGTCCGGCCAAGGGGTACACCAGGGAGACGGTGCAGATTAGCCCCTTCTCCCTTGTGTACGCCTGCCGTGCGCTAGTGGAGCTTGGGGGGCGTGACAAGGCAGGGAGGAGGCGTGGTCTCCTCCCACACCTCATTTATCATGATTTACACCTACTTGCAGGCGTAAATCATGACCCAAATCTATACCTGCTAGAAACAGGTGTCGATATAGTACGCCGGGTGCAGGTTCGGGGCCCCCGGCCAGCTGGATTCACTAAAAGGCATGCACCTCTCAGTGAATCCTGCCGGGGAAAAGGGGGCAGGGCCTAATATAAGACAAGCATACTTGTATCCCGGTCTTTATAAATCCCCCCCTAAGTGTATAGTCACTTTAGGATTTAAGATTAATTATAGCTGTATGATAGTTTATGATTACGGCATAAATACATAGACCCTACTGGATCAAACAGGGATTCATAAACTTTGCTTAATCTGAAAGGACTGTTCAAGATTCTCTCCTGACATCTCTCAAGGACATGTATGCTCTCCTGACATCTCTCAAGGACATGTACTGTATGCTCTCCTGACATCTCTCAAGGACATGCATGCTCTCCTGACATCTCTCAAGGACATGCATGCTCTCCTGACATCTCTCAAGGACATGTACTGTATGCTCTCCTGACATCTCTCAAGGACATGCATGCTCTCCTGACATCTCTCAAGGACATGTATGCTCTCCTGACATCTCTCAAGGACATGCATGCTCTCCTGACATCTCTCAAGGACATGTATGCTCTCCTGACATCTCTCAAGGACATGCATGCTCTCCTGACATCTCTCAAGGACATGTACTGTATGCTCTCCTGACATCTCTCAAGTACATGTATGCTCTCCTGACATCTCTCAAGGACATGCATGCTCTCCTGACATCTCTCAAGGACATGTACTGTATGCTCTCCTGACATCTCTCAAGGACATGTATGCTCTCCTGACATCTCTCAAGGACATGTATGCTCTCCTGACATCTCTCAAGGACATGTATGCTCTCCTGACATCTCTCAAGGACTTGTATGCTCTCCTGACATCTCTCAAGGACATGCATGCTCTCCTGACATCTCTCAAGGACATGCATGCTCTCCTGACATCTCTCAAGGACTTGTATGCTCTCCTGTATAGACCTACTGTCCACAGTTGTGGAACTGGGTATGATTAAACCTCTTCACCTCTAGGGGGCTTTAAGAAAGAAAAATATAATAATAATATTATTTTGCCTTGTTCTAGTTTATTGATTGTTGTATACAGAAAATTGTGACTATTATACAGTATACAGTATAGTATACAGTCCCAATGTAACTATTTACATGTTTCAGGCTTTTAGGTGTGTTGCATGTTTCTGCCCTTATTCTTCCCTTTTTACATACTGCTGTGTGATGTATTTGTTTTTCTGTATTTAGTTCATTAACCCAGTGGTAACAGTGGTAAACAATATCTATTATATATATGTGCTTTAGTATATGTTCCCACAACATTTTGCCTCTCTGTTTTTGAAAAGAAAAAATGACGGACGTCATTTTGAGTTCAAAATGACATCCGTAATTTCGCTGTTTGGCCGCCCGTCAGTGCAATGATGGCTGTCGGTACATTATTCTAGGTCAGGTGGACTAATTGGCCTTTGGATGTGTCTTTCATTGAAAAGTCAATAGAATTTAAACGAAAAAAAAAACTGTATGTGAACAACTAAAAAATAAGGTCCGCTGTTTGCAAAAGATGTCCGAAAGTAATTGTCATGATCATTATTTTGACGTCCGCGCAAGTAACGTCCGTTATTTAATACACTGTGTGTATTGGACGATCATCATTCCATTGACTTCAATGCATTGCACTGAGGTCAATTAAAATGCGGCAATAACAGACGTCTTTTTAAATGACAAAAGTAGACGCATTTTTTTTTTTTTTTTTATGTAGTGTGAACATAGCCATAGGCTGTTATCAAATAACGCATGCTCAGGTTTGAACGGACCCATGCATGTTAGAAATTCACTCATTTCTAATAAATAGTTTTACCTCCATGTCACCACTTATAAAGCACCCATAAGCACTTCTTCCATGCCCCCAGCTCATAGCTTTTCAGCCCTAGATATAAATATCAATGTTCTAATTCACAGAAATACATGATGGAAAATAACTGAAACACAAAGTATTATAGAAAGTCTCAAAAATGATTAAACTGTATGTACATAAAAATGTGACACCCCTCTAAAATGTCTGCTGTCTCACATCATGTCCTTTTCAGGTTAAAAAAAAATCAACAAACATTGATTTCTTAATGAATATTTGTAGTAGATACAGAACTTCAAATCCTCTGCATGCATACATACAAAGTTGAATTATTAAATTCTATCTGCAACTGGCGACCACTAGGGGGAGCTTGGAGGCATAAAGCATATTGTATAATTCTTTTTGTGCCATTATTTGGGCAAAAAATTTATGCGCACTGCATATATTTTTTCATTTCATTTTTCTTACCATTTATGAGTAGATTACACTGGCTGTGTTCTTTTTTTTCCTTTTTTTGGCAAGTATTTAGCTTGGAGGAAGCGTGTTTTTTTGGGGTACATGTTCCCCATTGTCTTTACATTATATTCAATAAATTGTAAAATAAAAAAAATGTGAACAATCTAGCTCCTCCTAGTGGCACCCTGGCTTTTATTTATTTCTATGGAGAGGACTTACAATTTTAACTGCTATAGATATAAATTAAGGGCAGAATGTTGACATATTTGGAGGAAATGGTGTTCCTGGGTGGCATTTACTTTAAGGTGTTATACAATCCTTTCTTCCCCATTGTTACCAACCCCTTGAAGGGGTACTCCAGGCCCAGGTCTTGTTTAAAATACAATTAAACGTTGAACAAAGTATACATTTACATATGTGGATGAAAGTAAATGGCTTTTTTTCCTTGAATGGACTTATCCCTTTATTACTAAAAGTTTGGCAATGGTGAGATTTTCCTAGTATGTTGCCCTGTCTCATAGTTGCTCTCCCCTTTCCACCCCCAGCAGCTCCAGACCAGCAGGCCATTTCCATAGTGGTAGTTGGAGGAGCTTACAGCTCCAGAGGAACATGCTGACCGGGGTATACTGCCACTGTGATCAGGCAGCAGTCTTTTTGCAGATGTGACTGCACACCCACTGTTGATCTAGAGCAGGTGGGGGAGCTAGGAGGGAAGAGTATTACTGAACTTCCAATGGGGGTGTGAATCTTTTCTTTCACTTTAGGCCACATAGGCATATTCATGCTTTAACTTTTAATTTAAGTGAACCCTACTTCTTCATAGACACTTTTGTTTTTTGAATATTCATCCTTTTCTCTTTGCTGTTACTCTACCTTCCGCAGAACCATATGAGGGATTGTCTTTTTGGGACCAACTGTCCTATTTAATGGGGCCCTTCATTTTAACATTTATATAATTTCTTGGTCATGTTTGGTATAAAAAAAAATTGCCATACATTTTTCATATTCTGACCCTTATAATTCTTTTATATTTAGTTATATATTGTTTTTCTATAGAGTTTTTTTTATTTTGTACCATTTGGACTCTTTTCATTCCATGCCATTACACAACAATCAGGCAATGGGCATTGTTTTTATTAAGGGCATTAACTGTGTTGGATAAGTAACATTATATTTTTGTATGTCGAACATTTTTTTTCATAAATTTTTTTGTAGTTTTGATTAGTTTTATTAAAATCTTTTTCTTTTTTTGATTACTTTTTACTTGAGACTTGCAGGGTCTCATCCTTTTAACAATTTTCTATTAAATACTGCCTATTGCAGTAGAGTCATGGCATCAATGGAAGCCTTCACAAGGCTGGCACCAAGAAATGTCATCCTAAGTCTATGTTCACACAACATTGAAATGATGGCTGTTTTTAGTGGATGACCTTCATTTAAAAGGGTTATCCAGTGCTACAAAAACATGGCCACTTTCTTCCAGAGACAGCCCCACTTTTGTCTCTGCTTGGGTGAGGTTTTGCTGCTCAGTTCCATTGAAGTGAATGGAGCTTATTTGCAAACTGCACCTGAACTAGAGACAAGAGTCGTTTTGTCTCTGAAAGAAAGTGGCCATGTTTTTGTAGCACTGGATAACCCTTTTAACAGCACTTTGAGGGTGTGTGAACATGGCCTAAGTGCGCTGATTGAAGGCCGGAAGAGACCAACATGGTAGTATCTAGGTGATTACATAACTGGGATTAGGGGCAGGTCTGATGACAGTTAATAGGAGCTGCCAGCTGCTGGCTATGGGGTGGCCCAATAAACCAAGGGGGTTAAGGTCTCTTGGGTGGTAAACCCTTTGGGAGCTACAGACAATTTTCATTTTGGATTAAACCCAGCATATAGCTGAATACATTTTCAAAAAATTAAATGATGCTAGAAACTTTGTTTTTCTTCTTTTAGATTAAAACCTGGAATATACTTTCTATATCTTTTTCCTTTTGACCGATGAATGACAAGGTATCCTCTCAGGAATACTCCATGTTGCAGTACAGCCCCAGGATCATATTTTTATAATAACCCCAGCTTAACCTCCTATGTAATGCATCACAGGGCCACTGGCAGCTAAGGGCTTAGAGACTGAAGTATGGTTACAGACTGTAATTACAACACTCACATTATATATACATTATCTGGCTGAAAAATACCCAAATGCACACGTTTGTCTCAGCATTTTCAGACCAAGATCCCTACATAACTGTGCGCTGTCAGCTATAATATAAGGGGGCTTAAGAAACATAAAAAAGCAGGGACATCTCAGCAGATTAACTCTTTGCACCCTTATTGATCGACAGCTTAGACTGCATATACAGTTGAAGAGAGTCCAGCTATAGATCTATAAGACTATTACCATCTCATAAGGGTAAATTATATACTGCTCATTGAGATACTGTACATATAGGCTACTAGGCCAAGTGGACATCAACATGGGGGTAAACAAACAGCATTTCTCTCTCTGGTGGACTCAGGCAGTTTACCTGTTAAAGGAGGGACATGAAATACCACATTTGCCCTGTAGTGGCCACTGCAGAAAAAAAAACAATCATCTCAGAGCAACACAAAGCTTGTCTGTAATGAAACAAATTAACTTAATATTGTCGGTTATTATATAATAATAATGTGCATTTTTTTATGTACAGTGTTTCTGATGTCAAGGAACACAAAAAACCCAAAAGTAACTTTATATGCTTGATTAAAATAAAGATAGAAAAAAGGAAATAATTTGTGATAAAAACCTAAATTTTGACATTTAGCAAACATCTTGCGGAATAAATATTAATTTCACAGTAAGGTCATATACGCTGTTTACATTGCAAAGTCAAAGTAAATGACACTGTTTTATAAATGTCTACTCACTAGAGTCAAAGGTTAGTCTATGGGACAGGTTTTCGGTAGAGATGAGCGAACTTTTCAAAAGTTCGGTCCGACCGGACCTCCGAATTTTTTTAAAAAAACTATTTCATAGTTTAAAGCATCTATATGATACGGGGGTAGTGTATTCGGTTGAATTTAGGGCTCTACATGTCAGTAACATCATTATCTTTTCGATATCTCAAAGTCAATTTTTTTTTTTTAGACTTCAATATTCACCATTACAGGGTCTATGCAGGAAACTCACCATTACAGGGTCTATGCAGGAAATTCACCATTACAGGGTTTATGCAGGAAACTCACCATTACAGGGTCTATGCAGGAAACTCACCATTACAGGGTCTATGCAGGAAACTCACCATTACAGGGTCTATGCAGGAAATTCACCATTACAGGGTCTATGCAGGATATTCACCATTACAGGGTATATGCAGGAAACTCACTATTACAGGGTCTATGCAGGAAACTCACCATTACAGGGTCTATGCAGGAAACTCACCATTACAGGGTCTATGCAGGAAACTCACCATTACAGGGTCTATGCAGGAAATTCACCATTACAGGGTCTATGCAGGAAATTCACCATTACAGGGTCTATGCAGGAAACTCTCCATTACAGGGTCTATGCAGGAAAAAGGTCACAAATGCAGTGAAGGAGCAGCAGTAGTCATTGGAGGCCAGTGGAGGTCCAGCAATAGTCATTTGAGGCCAGTACAGGAGCAACAGTAGTGAACATGGAGGCCGCTCCTCTTAAAGCTATACCGACGTGACACAGGGGGTGGGCTAGTGCAACATCCCTGTTGCTTGGAAGTGTGCCGGGCATCATGGGAAAGCGATCTTCCCGCCCGGAACACTTCCTGCTTTCTAAAATGGCGGCTGCTATTTTAGAAAGCAAGAAAAAAAATTCGGAGCAGACTTCCAAAATTCCGAATCCGACCAGACTGAGACTTTTGGGAAAATCCGACCCGGATCCCATACCGAGCGAACCGGTTTGCTCATCTCTAGTTTTCGGCTAGTGATGTAATTGCACCGTTTTCATTTGAATGAGGTTCATACTGTATGTTTATAATTGTACGTCAGCGTCATTTCATGATATGTAGCGCAAAATAAATCATCTTTATCTATTATCTTCCTTTCTTCTTCTTTGCTCTCTTCTTTTTTTTTTCTTTTCATACTTATCTATCTACTTACCTATCATCTTTATCTACCTTCCTCTATTATCTCTTTATCTATCTTCCTTCCTTCTTCCCTCTCTTCTTTTCCTACTCATCTATCTACCTATCTATCATCTTGCCTCCCTATCTCAAATCTATCTAGGTTCAAAAGTTTCAAAAAGATTTTCCTATGTGTCACTATTGTTCATTATGTATATTTTTGATATGATGTACACTTTGCTTTTACCCGTGAATATTTTTTTAATTAAACACATGCAGTATGGGTATATAAATATATATCACTAAAGTGTGTAAGTGTACTCACTAGCTTGAAAAGGGCCGGATTGAAGGACTGAACCGTTGCTTGTCCGTGTGATGTAAAGAAAACAATTTTTGCACTGTTTTTTTCTTTACGAAATTGGAGTACCGCGGTCGTTATTTGTTTGAATATATACCGTGAACTCAGGTGGGACGGCTGGCACCATGATACCTAACAGTGCAAGTGCTGCAGGCTTTTATAATGTTAGACTTTATAATGTTAGTCTTTTTTCATGTTAAAAATCTCCGTCTGTTGATAAAGATGGATGTTTTTAATGATCATTAAACAAAAATTTTAAAAAGACATTGGGGACATTTATGAAGTCCGGCGTTTTTTATGCGGGGCTTACAAATGTCCCCGCAGCTCCGGAGCATTGCCTCTACATAAATCCCGATCGCATGGAGCCCGTCCGTCCGAAAACTTTGAAACCTATGCAAGCTCGTAGCGAAAAGTGATAAATGAAGCGGACCCAGAGTCCGCGGCCCCTGTTCTGCCCTTCCACACACCCTCCCCGCCCCACTGACGAAGGTGGCATTAAATGGCCAGATGCGAATATTTAATTCGCCAAATGGCCATTTGCGAATAAATTAATTCGCATCTGCCCATTTTACGCCAAAAAATTAAATTTTTTAGTTTGATAACTTTCCCCCATAGTGGGAACATAGCCTTAGACAGATAGATAGATAGATAGATAGATAGATAGGAGATAGATAGATAGATAGATAGATAGATAGATAGATAGATAGATAGGAGATAGATAGGAGATAGATAGATAGATAGGAGATAGATAGGAGACAGATAGATAGATAGATAGATAGATAGATAGATGATAGATACATAGGAGATAGATAGATAGATAGATAGATAGATAGATAGATAATAGATAGATAAAAGAAAGGGTCCATTTATACAGAAAGATTATCTGCCAAAAATTTGAAGACAAAGCCAGGAATGGATTTGAAAAGAGGAGAAATCTCAAGCTTTCCTTTATGACCTATTCTCTGTTTATAGTCCATTCCTGGTTTTGGCTTCAAATCTTTGGCAGATAATCTGTCAGATAATCTTTCTGTGTAAATGGACCCATATGGTGCGTTTACACAGACAGATTTATCTGACAGATTTCTGAAGCCAAAACCAGGAACAGACTATAAACAGGGAACAGGTCATAAAGGAAAGCTTGATTTCTCTTCTTCTCAGATCCATTCCTGGCTTTGGCTTCAAGAATCTGTCAGATAAATCTCTCTGTGTAAACGCACCATTAGATAGATAGATAGATAGATAGATAGATAGATAGATAGATAGATAGATAGATGATAGATAGATAGATAGATAGATAGATAGATAGGAGATAGATCAGTAATTTTCAACCAGTGTGCCGTGGCACACTAGTGTGCCGCGACACATGGTCGGGTGTGCCGCGGGGAAAGTTCCCCAAACTATGGTGCCCCTGTGAAACAGGAGAAAACAGTGGGGGAGAGAAACCTGGGGATGGGGGAGAAACAGGGGAGAGAAGCAGGGGGGAGAGAAACATGGGGATGGGGGAGAGAAACAGCGGAGAGAAGCAGGGGGAGAGAAGTATGGTGGAGAAAAGCAGGGGGGAGAGAAGTATGGCGGAGAGAAGCACAGGAGAGAAGCACAGGAGAGAAGCATCGGGGAGAGAAGCACAGGAGAGAAGCAGGGTGGAGAAGTATGGTGGAGAAAAGCACAGGAGAGAAGCACAGGAGAGAAGCATGGGGGAGAGAAGCACAGGAGAGAAGCAGGGGGGAGAAGTATGGTGGAGAGAAGCACAGGAGAGAAGCACAGGAGAGAAGCATGGGGGAGAGAAACACAGGAGAGAAGCAGGGGGGAGAAGTATGGTGGAGAGAAGCACAGGAGAGAAGCGGGGGGAGAAGTATGGTGGAGAGAAGCACAGGAGAGAAGCAGGGGGGAGAAGTATGGTGGAGAGAAGCAGGGGGGAGAAGTATGGTGGAGAGAAGCACAGGAGAGAAGTAGGGTGGAGAAGTATGGTGGAGGGAAGCACAGGAGAGAAGCAGGGGGGAGAAGTATGGTGGAGAGAAGCACAGGAGAGAAGTAGGGGGGAGAAGTATGGTGGAGAGAAGCACAGGAGAGAAGTAGGGGGGAGAAGTATGGTGGAGGGAAGCACAGGGGGGAGAAGAAAACAGGCCCAGGATTCACACTGAGTGAGTATAAATACATTTAGAATCTATATTATTAACTATATGTATAATATGTACTGTTTTAGTGTCATTTTGTGCCATTTTGGTTGGTGGTGTGCCGCAGGATTTTTTTTAAGTATAAAAAGTGTGCCGCAGCTCAAAAAAGGTTGAAAATCACTGAGATAGATAGATAGATGAAAGATAGACAGACAGATAGATAGATAGATAAAATATAGATAGATAGATAGATAGATAGATAGATAGATAAAAGATAGATAGATAGATAGATAGATAAAAGATAGATAGATATAGATGAAACATAGATTGGAGATAGATAAAGAATAGTTAATGAATGGACAGATAGATGAAAGATGAAATTATCTAATATATAAAGAGCAAAACAGATGATTTGGCTATATAGATACATATACATAGATATATCTCTTAGCGAATAAACATATAGAAAGGGCATAGAACACATCCCTATATCTGGTTATTCTGCATAGTTGTTTGCCCCTTTTATTCTCCAGGACAAATTACTTTTTATTTGTAGGCAACACAGAACACCCCCTCACCGCACAATGAAATGCAAAAGGCACAAAACACAGGAAGGTTATGGGAATTAAACTTGAAAACAAGAAAGCATAAAAGGATATGGAAAAAATAAAATAAAAACTGCATAACTGAGAAGCTTTTTTTTTTTTTATGAGATTCAGATCTTATTAATCACTTGTAGCCGGCTCATAAGGGGGATTCTGAACTGTTTACATTGCTCTGGGCATTTGATTTCTGCAGGTTGTGTCTCATATGAAGCAGACTCAGACAATATTGCCATCTGATGCTCGCTTTAACCCTGTCATGCCTGGGAGATTATAAAATCAGAATACTGGGTGGTAACTTTAATCATCGAAATCCCGCTGAGAAATACTAATAGCCATGTGTATGTGTTTAGTGTGCAAATAGTAATGGCTATTTACTCTTTTTTTGTTGTAGGTGTTTTATACATAAGGAGTCATATATATGTACAGTGCATCAGTTTCCATACCTGTGTCTATATTTGCATCTGCTTGTCCATAGGCTCTTTATTTACATTCGACATAGAGCAGTGTACATAGGGATGCATGTAAAACACTATATATATATATATATATATATATATATATATATAGCATCATTTAATATTGAATTTAATATAGTAGGATAATAGTGGAAGGAACGGTAGTAGTGGCAGCACTATAATGTGGCTTTTAGCTTTTGTACTCAGTAATATTATATCAAGCATATATGATAGCGAAGTGTTTTCACCTGCTAGAAAAATACTACTAAAGACAAGTTTCATATGGGTGTAATATAGCCAGATTTCGGTTTTAGAGCCACGAAGCTGTGACCCTGTGACTCCCTGCCGTTATATTAAACCATGCTTAGGGCACCATAAAACCTTAGAGAATGTATGTTCAGTTGGGATTGTGACTATAATACAGATCCTAAATCTGACCCTATTACACCCACTTATAACCAGCCTTACCAGTCTTAGACTATGTTCACACAACGTTTTTTCTTGTCCGTTTATAATTTTCAAAATTACGTTCAATATTGGGATTGGCTGGCCGTCGGTGCAATAACAGCTGTTGGTACATTATTCTAGTTAAGGTGGACTAATTGCCCTTTGGTGGTGTCTTTAATTGGAAAGTCTATTGAATTTAATAGTAAAAATTTAAAAAGGACGGCGAAAAACGAAAAGCTGTGTGTGAACAACTAAAAAATAACGTCTCCTGTTTGCAAAAGACGTCCCAAAAAATTGACACGATCATTATTTTGATGTCCGCGCAGACAACGTCCATCATTTTATACACTGTGTGCATTGAACGTCCGTCATTCCACTGATTTCAGTGCATTGCAGTCAGTTAAATCACAGGAAAAACGGACATCTTTTTAAATAGAAAAAGCGGACGTCTTTTCTATATTTTTTTTTAAGTTGTGTGAACATAACCTTACCATGTAAAACTATACCAACTATTAGGCTAAATTTCTACAGGCTTTCCTTTTATGATGCGTTGTATTGTTTTTTAAATGTCTATCATTTAAAAAATAAATGAATAAATAAATATAATGTCTAAACAATGATAACCAACATCTTAAAAATAAATCTAGTCCATTAAAGTCAATGGCAGGATGTATCAATGTTAATTCTTGTATATATATATATATATATATATATATATATAGTTATATATTTTATAGTTTTTCCTTATTTAAGATTTTCATCAAAAGCTCATATGATAGACAACGGATAAAAGTAATAGTAAATAATTCCCTGACACAATTTACTTGAAATTAATTCATATATATAAATATATTGCAATTTGGGGACTTGTATTTTACATTCTTTCTAAATTACACACGTATAGAAATGGAATTCTCCGACTTTACGTTTTCTGTTTTCTTCTATTTAAATAGTTCCATCTCCCCATTACGTATAAGTGGTAGCTGCACACATTCTGCCTCTTTCTATAGATGTATTGTAACACTTTGCGTAAAGTCTGTTTTGGAAACTGAAGTCACAAAGCAAACAGAGGGTGTTAAGGCACTAAATTTTCAAGAGGAAATCCTATAGTGGAAACTTTACTTTTTTTTTTGTTTTCACATCAAGTGTAACTTGTTAAAAGCACAGGTGAAGGGGGAAAGAAAGCAGATATTAAAGTGAGATATGAGGACTGTGAAATCTACCGGCCCTGAATAAACTGAAATGAATGGTTTAATATGAAAAAAAGCTGTATACTTTATAGGAGCACATGTGGGATGATGCTTGGAAATGGAAGGCTTTACAATATAGTATTGTTTTAATAAGTGAAGGGGAGCTTAAGGAAAAATAATCTGAATAGAATGTTTTAATTTTTTTTAAATTAGCGAGATCCACCAAGAGTCATTGATAGTGATATAAAATGTGTAGGTATAAAGAATAGAGAAAACAGCGCCCCTAGAGGTCAGGATTTTAGCATCATTGTAAACATTATACTTTGTAAAAGGTAAGTCTTTTTGAATTATTCTTCCTACATCCACAGTGCACCTTATCTTTCTATCAAATAGTGGCATTCTTGTAACTTATGAATTCATGGAGACCCATTGTAGGTAATGGTCCCCTTAACACCTTGACATGTAGACATGTAAACTGGACTGTAGGAACACAAACACAACTGGACTAAAGTAATGCAAAACGGACTAACAAGAAATGGACATTAGTGTCATATATCCGGATATATACAACAGCTAGACAACAGAAAGTTACTATTTTGGGTTTTTTCCCCCTCAAAAAGAAGTATTTCTACACTTGAATGGACATCATCACCCTAAGTCCCTTAGCTGTTAGCTTAGCTATGGCTGTTAAGGCTTTAGTTACATACGTGGGGATTATTTTGATATATGAACCCTATTACCTATGGATTTAAAGTTAAAGGAGAAGTCTGGGGTCTGACATTTATTTTTAAAACAGCCGGGGAGGAGGTTGCTGAACATTACAGCAGGCACTTACCTTCCCGGCTACAGCGCTTGGGTCTGCTGTCCTCAGCTGTGGTTCCCAATTCCGTGACTGCTTTCTGGTCTGAGGGGGGACCTGGGACATAATGTATCAGGCCCGCTCAGCCACTCAGCGCCCGAGACAGGACCCGACTACAGCCACTGACTGGTTGAGTGAGCCTGACACATCATGACCTGGATCCCCTGACCTGACCTGGATCCCCCTTCAGACCAAGAAGTGGTTGGGGGACCAGGAGTGGAGGACAGCGGACCCCAGCGCTGGTTTTCCAAAAATGTCGGAACCTGGACTTCACCTTTAATCGGTCATTAGGTTCATGCTGCCCTAAAGACTACCAAAAAATACATTTTGATATGTCAGGCACGTCAACAGGTATTGATCACAGTGGGCCTCACTGCTGAGAGACGATGTGATCAGGAGATATAGCCGGGTAGGGAGTGTAGCAGCAGTGTGATTCACTCTCCAGCCACGCACCAATTTTCACAATGCAGTCTCATAAACTTACGTTGTCGGAATTGGTTGCTATGGATTTCTCATCCCAGCTATGTTTCCTGATCTTAGTGGGTTTCAACAGAGAGATTCACTCTGATCAATAATTTTTAACATTCCTGATGACTTGAAAAAATGTTGAACAGAACAGTATATTACTTACATTTTTCTGTTCAGCTGTTTTCCTGATACACAGGAGAATGGGCTTCATGCTACTGTCTGCCTGTGCATAGAATATATACACTGTATAGATAGACAACTGCAATGGAGCGACCGGTAGGCAGAGAGAGCTGGTGCTTATGAATATTGAGGACTACAGAGTACATGCACATAATGGAGAAGACAAGTGTGCAGTGCTTATGTAATGTTTTAATAGTAAACATGTGCTTTACGCCAATCCCCATAGACATTGGCAAGGTAGACCTTATTCACATGAATGGGATCATTTACTGGGCATGCTCTGTGACCTTAAAACCCTTAGCTTAGTTTTAGGCTTAGTGTTCAGAAATAAAACTGCAAGATTCCAGGGTTGTTTTAAGTGTAGGTGGAGACATGGAAAATTAGAAGAAGAAAAACACACACCAAATCTTTAATAATAGGCATGGCATAAACAATTGGTAATTTTCTGACAATACTTTACCTATTAACTTTCCTAAACACTGCCCCTTGTGGCCAATAACTATAAAACATTTTGTGCAAAATGTAGACTTATATATAATTGGAATGTCATCTATATTAACAAGTGATTGCAAGTAAGGCCCCCTCCTCAATCTGGCTAAATGTTCCTCTGACACTTTACTACCACTTCGTAGTGAAAGTGATCTAGAGCTAAACCAATTGTTTTTAGTGGGATTGTTCAAGGTATCTGGAGCTCCAGTGGGGACACAGGATCAGTCCAGACACCAGATAGGAAAATGTGTCCTGCAGGGTTTTCCTATCTGGCTCTGAAACTATTCATAGGAAAGAAAAAAAAAAGAATATGAACCCTGTTTCCATAAGTTGCATGAGTTTCCATACATACATAATAACGTTTGAGACAACTGGCAGATGCAGCTCTTCAATAGCTGATATCTATCTATCTATTATCTATCTATCTATCTATCTATGCAAAAAAGGGGTCCGTGGAGCCTCAGTTACGAGTCTCAAAACACGGGAATAGCCAGATATCCCTCTCTCCAGAGAAGGAAGCCCATTGCCAAGGGGTGCCTCCTAGTGGGGAGAACACCAAACCACCCTGATACGTAGTCCCTCAGGTCCTCACTCTGTTGCGAGCTTTAGGACCTAAATAGGGAAACACCAGGGTGGCCCCTGTAAGTCAAAGTCTAACTCTGTGGCGAGTATAACGACATAAGACAAGGGTTACCAAGGCTAGGCATCCATCCACAGACTGCAGTTTTGGGGTATTTGCCCCTCGTCAGTGTGGAGCAGGATTCTGGCTACTGGGGCAATGATAAATAGACCAACAAAACACAACAATCACTGAACTCAGGGAGAACAGTGAAAAATTCCAATGGAGTACTCATTTACGAGTCTCTATTGATTGTCCCATACAGAATTTAAATATGCAAAAAAGGGGTCCGTGGAGCCTCAGTTACGAGTCTCAAAACACGGGAATAGCCAGATATCCCTCTCTCCAGAGAAGGAAGCCTATCTATCTATCTATCTATCTATCTCCTATCTATCTATCTATCTATCTATCTATCTCCTATCTATCTATCTATCTATCTATCAAGCTATCTATCTATCTATCTATCTATCTCCTATCTATCTATCTATCTATCTCCTATCTATCTATCTATCTATCTATCTATCTATCTATCTATCACCTATCTATCTATCTATCTATCTATCTATCTATCTCCTATCTATCTATCTATCTATCTTCCTATCTATCTATCTCCTATCTATCTATCTATCTATCTATCTATCACCTATCTATCTATCTATCTATCTATCTATCTATCTATCTATCTCCTATCTATCTATCTATCTATCTCCTATCTATCTATCTATCTATCTATCTATCTATCTATCTCATATCAATCAATTGCTACGTTTACATGGAACGATAATTCGCCCGATCGTACGATAAACGATGTCGGAGTAACGTTTTTTTTTTCATAACGATCAGCGTTTAGACGGTACGATATATCGTACGGAAATTCGACGATTTGAGAATCTGCTGAAAGATCAATCGTTGATCGTTTGCTGCGTTTACACGTACGATTATCGTTCGAATTCGACTGTTACCGTGCAAATTCGCACAATAATCTTTCCGTGTAAACGCAGCATAACTCCTATCTATCTATCTATCTATCTATCTCCTATCTATCTATCTATCTATCTCCTATCTATCTATCTCCTATCTATCTATCTATCTATCTATCTATCTATCTATCTATCTATCTCCTATCTATCTATCTATCTATCTATCTATCTATCTCCTATCTATCTATCTATCTATCTATCTATCAAATCAAATCAAAAAAGCTTTATTGGCAGGTCCAAGTTACACATTAGCATTGCCAAAGCATGTGGAAAATAGGGGGTTGAGGAAATGGGATTCACCTGGGGTTGGTGTACAGGGGTTCATGATGTATCATGATGGGGGAGGGAAAGGGAAAGGATATCTATCTATCTGGCTGTTTATTATCTATCTATCTATCTATCTATCTACAGTATCTATCTATCTATCTATCTATCTATTATCTATTTATCTATCTATCTCCTATCTATCTATCTATCTATCTATCTATCTCCTATCTATCTATCTATCTATCTATCTCCTATCTATCTATCTATCTATCTATCTATCTATTATCTATCTATCTATCTATCTATCTATCTATCTATTATCTATTTATCTATCTATCTCCTATCTATCTATCTATCTATCTATCTATCTATCTATCTATCTACTATCTATCTATCTCCTATCTATCTATCTATCTATCTATCTATCTATCTATCTCCTATCTATCTATATCTATCTACCTATTTTTTGTCCTTTTTTCTTTTTATAGATTATCACATGCCACCAAGCAGCTATAAAGTTGAAGATTTATTACATTGGATGTGACTATTTATTGCATACCACTCATGTAACAATTCATAAAACCATAACATAAACTAGGATTTAATAAATACAAATAAATATATCAAGCAAACCTGGATCTGATCTTTTTAAAATGATAAGAAAGCTGTGGGGCAATGTGTTCCGTAGTGTATATATATATATAATGCCAACTATTCAAACTCATACTCTCACAGACAAAGAAAGCCGCATATACATAGACACCGACCAGCCATAACAATAAAACCACTTACTGAAACGAATAATATCTGATCACAATGGCAGCTATAGTAGGCTACAAGTGAACAGTCAGCTCTTCATGTTAGATTAGAAACAGAACAAATGAATAAAGCCCCTATTACACAGGACGATCAGCGGGAGCAAGCGAGCTCCAACCAGGTCAGTTCTCACTTTCTTCTTATTCTCCGATGCGACAACGAGCGGGTAAGTGCGGGGGGCACAGGGCGCTGCGGAGGGGTCCGGGACGACAGCAGCAGATCGTTGCTATCCCTCTCATGTGTCTTTCAACATGTGGAAAGACGACAATCTGTCAGCTGATGGTTGACTTCTATCACACAAAGCGATTATCGTCTATAATGGCCGTAATGGTTGTAATGGCTTAAGTGACTGACAAGGGACAGATTGTGAGGATTAGATGGCATCTCCAATATGGCAGCTCTTGTGGGGTGTTCTGGGTATGTAGTGGTTGATATGAGAAAGGAATACAAGTTTTATGGGTGCTGTAGTCTTATTATTGCACGTAGGCAGTGAAGTTGGGTTCAATAACACAGAGGAGTTATTATAGCACAAACTGTTAAGCATGTTACTGCCGGCTATGATAGAAAAATGTCAGTGCACATAGGGCATCGCAGCTTACCGCGTAGCTTTACACCTGTCAGAATAACCATGCTGGCTCCTGCCCACCAATGACAGCACCTACAATGGGTGTGTTAGCATCAGGCACCTTCTGCTATTACTCTATGGCCCATGTCTGATGCTAACATGCCCATTGAATTACATGTATGTCATTGCTAAACATGCAGCACCCTCACAAATAAGAGCGGTAGTGTGATTGAAGCCCCACTCCTGCAATAAGGCGGGGATCAAAGAAAACACTGATCCTGGAAATCTTTAGAGCCCTTAGCTTAAAGGGGTAATGCAGTGCTACAAAAACATGGCCACTTTCTTCCAGAGACAGATCCACTCTTGTCTCCAGCTTGGGCGGGGTTTTGCTGCTCAATTCCATTGAAGTGAATGGGGCTTAATTGCAAACTGCACCTGAACTGCAGACAAGAGTCATGTTGTCTCTATGTACATTATGCCCCATCTAATCGCTGGTCTCAGCAGTCACATGCAGGAGGCACACGACTGCTAAGGCCTGGCTTAGGGCCCTATTCCACAGTAACGATAATCGGCCGGATCGGCCCCATTTGGCCCGATTCGGCCGATTATCGTTCGGTGAAATAGAGAGAACGATCAGCCGATGATCGTGTCATCGGCTGATCGTTCATTTAGGGCCAGACCTAAAATCATCGTTCCCCCACTGCGCATCGCTACTGTTGAATAGCGGTGCGCGGTGGGCGACCGACGATTTGGCAGGGGCCCTCCCATAAATGGGGGGACACACGGACTTGCGTCCCCCCCCCCCCCCGTTTTTGTGTACAGATTTACTATGGGACAGACTTGGTTTGTCCCGTTACGTGCTTTATCCCCCCCCCCTATTTTTTCCCTTACAGGTGGTAGCTACCTACCAGAAGGTTCGGTCCAGGCCGACAGCTGATTGGACCGTTGGAAAGTGCGGGAACTGTGAATTCAGGAGAGGCATCGCTGATTGGTCGCTGCCGGCTGAGCGGGAATCCGGATTTGAATTTAAGGAGATGATTTCGGCTTCCAGCTCAGTCGCCGCGGATCATCTCTGAAGAAGAAGCTCCCGCCCTCCCTCCCTGTTTTTTTTTTAAGACTTCAGAACGTCGCGGACTTTGTAGTGGGGGTTTATTCTCCCAGTTTACCCTGGGAGGATAGGATTGTATCTTGGACAATTTTAATGAAAATTTTAGGCTTGGTTTATTTACTGCTTTTAATTTATTGTAACCCTTACAAAGTACTGCGGCCATAAATATTTGCAAAGTAAAAGGTCTCTGTGTTTTATTCTTAGGTTAAGTTTGGGGGGTGGGGGCTTGCAATTCCGTGACAGCAGCATCATCATCATCATCATACATTACCTGTCCAGGCTTCTCTGCGCTGTCTTCATTCCAGGGTCCCGCGCTCTCTATCTTCTGAATGACCGGTCAGCTGACGGAGCGCTCAGCCAATCACAGGCCGGGACCGCCACAGCCTGTGATTGGCTGAGTGTGGCCTGTCAGCTGACCGGCCATTCAGAAGATAGAGAGCGCGGGACCCTGGAATGAAGACAGCGCGGAGAAGCCTGGACAGGTAATGTATTACTGCTGCTGCAAGGGCTGCAAGGACATCGGTAACGATGTCCTTGCAGCCCTCGCTCAACGATCATCGGGCCGTGGAATAGGCCCAGTAAACCAGCGGCGATCTAGCAGATCGCCGCTCGTTTATGTTGATCGGGCCCTCCTTGGCCCGTGGAATAGGACCCTTAGTGAAACTGGCTAAGTTGCCCCTAGCAACCATTTAGATTCCACCTTCCATTCCTCACAGACTCTTTGGAAAATGAAAGATGGAATCTGATTGGTTGCTAGGGGCAACTGAGCCAGTTTCTCTTTACACCATGTTTGATAAATCTCCACCCCCACCCCCCCACCCCATGTTTTTATGTTGCCCTAAAAGAATTAAAACTGGAGTCTAATTGGTTAAGGACAGGGCAGATTTAGTAAATCTGTGTAAGGATGGGTTCACACTGCGTTTTTGAAATCCGTTCAATGAATCCGTTTTTAATTGGTTACATTTAATGGACAGAAAAACGTAGTCACTACTTTTCTGTCCGCTTTTTTTATAATGGAAGTTAATGGAAAACGGATAACACACAATTGCATCCGTTTTTCCATAAAAGATATACATTAGACAGATTGCAAAAACGCTGTTTGAACCCAGCCTAAACACTGTCTTTGTTACCCATAGCAACCGATCACAGCTCAGCTTTAATTTTTCAAGAGTGCTATAAGAAATGAAAGCTGCACTGTCATTGGTTGCTATGGGCAACAAATACATGGTTTGGTTTCAGACAGTTTAATCCCCCTCCATGTATGAGCCATCTCCACTCGTAGTAGTAAATCTATGTTTGTTGTCCATAGCAACCAGCCAGAGCTCAGCTTACATTGTACCAGGGCCCATAGTTGAGCTCTGCTTATCTCTCCCATTATTGTCTCAGGGTGACAACTCCCTACCCTTAAATCCTATTGGGGCACATGTACATGGTAGAGGATGATTCCCCACTTGGGAAGCCCTTGTAGGTTCCAGAATAATGAGTCCCTATGGTGGACTTGCCACATCTCCACATTACATTGATGGCCTTTCATTTAAATGGCTAGCATGTAATTCTAGATCTGTCTCCCGGCGGGCTTCTCCCTATACTGATCACCAGGGGTCGGAGATGCTACATCGACTTCTGTTTTTAAAGGGGTTACCATTGTGAGACAACCCCTAATGAGAAGAAAAGAAAAAAGATACAGAAAATAGAATTGAGGGATCATTATTATTGAGAATCAGGATTGTCCAAGATCCAAAAATTGCTTGGTACCCATCCACAGGATATGCATAGTATTGCAGCTCAATACTATTCACCTGCAATACCAAACAACTAACAGAAGTGTAGCCATGTTTTTCTAATCTTGGGTGACAAAAACACCATTCTTTGTTTCACAAGTTTAGCATAACTTGCTAACCCCCTATGCAAAAATATGTAATAGGGCCTCCACCTACCATGTACCATATATAATTATTGATTATTTTATGTGACATTAGACATATGGGCCCCCTCAAGCACCAGGCCCAGAGTTCATATCCTACATTTCTACCCTAGGATTATATCAGGCTATTAAAGTGTTGGATAAAGTTGTATTCTTTTACATTATTATTATTATTATTATTATTATTATTATTATTATTATTGTTGTTGTTGTTATTATTATTTATAGTAATGAACACAGTGTATACAAGCAGCCATTTGTTGTCCAATATGTTGTCATCATGCTTGTGCTAAATCTAAGCATTTCGGTTTTCATGTCATCACAAATTCCACCTTAAATTATGTAGATGGAAATGCCAATGTAATATTGAGGCAGGTTGTACATAGCAGGCTCCCATTGTGGAAAGCTCCGATAGCATTCAGAGGGTCAATCTGTTTATTGACAGCAAGTCTTTTATTATTAAGACAAAATCCCTCATCGTGAAGATAATCAATCCTCAATACCCTTTTCTTCTCAGGCAAGGATCAAGTCCTACCACCCTCCTGGGACAGCATCAGATCTTAATATTGTCCTGCCCTTTACATGTGTAATTAGGGACAGCCGAGGGGGGATCATGCTGGCGCTCAGCCCTACAACTAGTCATATATCCCCAAATCCCTTTGTCTTCCTGAAAACATGGAAGAGCCAACTGTGCCCATGTTACAAAATTAAGGGGAAAACCTGGGCACTAGGATTGGCATAATAGGTTGGTGACGATATATTTTTGTTACTACTGATCTAATACTATGCCAGTCTTTAATAAACCATGGTAGGCTGCCCTCAGAGGTGCTGATTACTAATACAACTTTTTACTAAGACAGTTTCCAGAATATAGATTTATGTGCAAAGGTCACGTGGTAAGAAGCAATGTGCAGCCTGTAGACTGTGCAAAGTGGAGACAGGAAGGAGCTATTACATACTGTCACCAGCAGAGGGCAGGGTTTAAACATGTTAAGGATGTTTCTCTTCTCCAAAACTTCTCTAGTAAAGGATTTGACTGGCATCCTGCTGAAAATAGGCAGCATTGTATACAGGCCAAATGGATCAATCAAGTCACCTTTCTCTTATCATATTATTATGAATGAATACTGAGAGACAAAACAAATATGTGTAAATAGTAAAATAAATGGATAAATAAATAATTAATGAAAAGATAGATAGATAGATAGATAGATAGTAAAAAAAAAAAGTAAAAATAGATGCAAAAAAAGGCAATGATGGGTTGCTTAAGAAAAGTCCTAATATGCGGCTAAAAGGTTTCAATGCTCATGGGTTAATAAATCCATATTTTTTTGCACTTTATATTGTATAGCTGTGGCTTCTTTTGAATAGATGGTTGAATGAATGAATGGATGGATGGATGGATATATAGATAGAGAGAGTAGTGCAGAGAGGCTACTGCAAACAGAAAGTTGTGGTCTGGCGTACCTTTTTCATACAGGTTTTACATGGACAGCCATTTATTTTCATGTTCGGAATTGTTTGACCAGCCACAGCTTACAGCTGATCAATGAAAGTTTCTAAGGTCGGATATATGTCAATGAACTTTTAAAGTGTGTGCAGAAACGAATTGTCATGATCAGAAAATCCCAGGACCAGCAGCCATCTTCCTTATCTAGCCACACAGTTCCTGAAGGGGTTATCCAGGATTAGAAAAAAAAAAACCAAAACATTGTTACTTTCTTGCAAAAACAGCGTCACCCCTGTCCCCAGGTTGTGTAAGGTATTGCAATTCAGCTCCAATGGCTTACATTGAACAGAGCTGCAAAACTACTCCCAAGAGTGGTGCAGTTTTTGGGGGAACGTGGCCATATATCAACAGGGTCTTCCTGCGAATGAAGCTACTGGATCTTTACAAGAGCATTGTCACTGCATTGCAGCTATTGCAGATAATATAAATTCATCAAGGTTCCTTCAAGGGAACTGTAACCTGACCAGGTGAATTTGGTCCATTTGGGGAATATCTGGTTTCTAGCTGAAGGCCCAGTTATTTATAGATAGAAATGAATGATTACATTAGAGGCTTCATTCTAGGTACAAGGTGTTATCCTTAGAGATTCTATGGGAGGTGTTCATTATGCATTGATTATCCCCACACAATGTAGAAAGTGCAGCCCAGTGCACAGACTCCAGAGTTTGCACATGTAGTGCCCAGTATAATGAGCTTGGAGCTGTGTAGTTAGGTAGAGGCAATTTAAAGCAGTTTTAAATGAGAACCAGATTTCAGAGGCCTGAACAAAAAGAAGCATGAAATGTGGACAGAATTGAGAATAAAAGTGGATTATTACCACCCTGATACAGGTCGAGTTATTTTAATTTGTACAGTGATTTAGTCAGATATGGTGTGCACTTATATCTCTTTGTTCTGATTTCAAACTTCATGTTATTTAAGGCCATAACAAATCCATTTAGATAATAGCTGCAGAATCTTTTGCATATGCTTATGGCTGGTCTGGGTGCCAATCATATAGGAAGAAGAAGAAGAGAAGAAGAAGAAGGGGAATCTGATTAGATAGATGGAGAGCGGATGGGCGGATAGTAGGATATGGAATGCATAAAAATAAAGAATGACAGAAAGGCCAAAAAAAGAAAGACAAAAGGATATATAAAATGATGCATAGAGATAGATAAATATATGCAGATATATGGTAGATACATGGACATATAGAAATATACGGTATGTACAGATACAAATAGATAAGCTAGGAAGAAGAGAGAGAGAGGGAAAGAGAGAAAGAAAGAAAGAAAGAAAGAAAGAAAGAAAGAAAGAAAGAAAGAAAGAAAGAAAGAAAGAAAGAAAGAAAGAAAAGAGAGACCTATTTATATAGAGATAAATGGATAGATAGATAGATAGATAGATAGATAGATAATAGATAGATAGATAGATAGATAGCTAGATAGATAGATAGGAGATAGATAGATAGATAGATAGATAGATAGATAGATAGATAATAGATAGATAGATAGATAGATAGATAGATAGATAGATAGATAATAGATAGATAGATAGATTTAAAAAAAATAGCTATAAATAAAGAAAAAGACCTGCACATATGAATACATATACAGTTATATTCCTGTAGCAGTGGTCCATTATATAGAGAAATATTGCTGGATATTTCTAGAACAATCCTCCTTTGTACTTTTTATTATATCTGTAACTTCAAACGGGACCCATCTTTGTTCTCTCTCGTGTAATAATCTTCAGGTTCATCTTTTAGTGAGTGTTATATGCAGTCACAATGCTCCCAGCTGCTGCCACCTCCAGGGAGAGGGGGAGGCAAAGAGAATTGGGGGCACACAGAAGAGTGGTATCAGACTGAACGAATAGAAGCAGAAATATGAAGAAAGCCAAGCACATAGCAACCGGATGAGCTCTAATCTCAAGGATGAAACACCCAATATGTTTTCTATCATAGCCTGGAAGGAACCTCACAATAGGTATCACTTTAGTGTTTTTATGGGGTTTTTTTTAGAAGTCAGTTATTTCTGTTGTTTTATACTATGAAAATAGATAGATGATAGATAGATAGATAGATAGATAGATAGATAGATAGATAGATAATATATAGGTAGATAGATAGATAGATAGATAGATAGATAGATAGATAGATAATATATAGGTAGGTAGATAGATAGATAGATAGATAGATAGATGGAAGATAGAATATAGGAGATAGATAGATAGATAGATAGATAGATAGATAGATAGATAGATAGATAGATAGATTATGTAAATACACACAATTGAGAGTGCTGAGATACTTTGAGTCATAGATAGAAAATAGATATATAATTAACTGATAGAGACAAATATAAAAAGTTTAGTGTGTGTGTGTATAAAAGGATGGATAATGGCAACATCTATACACAATGCATACTATGTAAATGGTTAAAATCATATACGATTGTTATAGAGAGCAAGATAATTATGAGAGCTCTCGATTATTAGATAGATTGATAGGAGATAGATAGATAGATAGATAGATAGATAGATAGATAGATAATAGATAGATAGATAGATAGATAGATAGATAGATGTAACAATAGGTAGGACTTTCTGTGCATTATTATTCTCTGTTGGAGTTGATGCTATAGGTAGCACATGGCTGTAGAGAAGCAGGGGATCTACCCAGAGCTGCTAGGTGATCCTCTTAGATCACTGGCAGTAATCCCCCGGTCTATTCCTCCTCTCGGTGGCAGGCTGAGCAGTGACTCTGGGTAAAGCATCATTACCTGGCACAGTGTCACTATCCAAGTCAAAGCACCAGGCAGCTTTGAAGAATTCCTCCTAAAAAAAATCCCCAATTCAAAACCAAAAACCCTATGGCAAAAAATTCCTCCAGCTAACCTGCTAAGAAGGTCCCAGGAGAAGCCACTTATAGGATAACTTACATGGGATTGATCCTTCAGCATGAGACAATGGACAAACACCGAAACTAGAACCTATCATTAGTCCAAAGAAACGAATACAAACAAGTCAACTGCCTATTGTACTAGCCCAGTCATAGGGCTGCATGGTATAGGGATCTGGTTCATATATATCCTCATATAGGTGAACAATAATAGACAAACAACAACGACAATAATAATATTTGTAGTAATATAAAGGATAGATATTTGTACACGATCTGCGACATTAGCAGGTTGTCCTGCGACATTATCATGCCGTTCTGCTCTGTCCCCATGGACACTTGGGTTGTTCTGGGTTTTTCCTACTCGTGATCCTTATTCTTAGGCTGGAAGCTTTAGATTTCAGAGTTCTTTTAAAATAAATCTGTAACACCTTAAAGTGGTTAGACACTTGCTGGGGTGGATGTCTGATCAATAACTGATGATGAAAAGGGATTTTCTGTGGAGGCTTTTTAACTCTCTCTGTTGAAAATCTCCTGTTGTGGGATGAGATGTCTGTTTGAACCCAAGCTGACTGTGCAGAAGACTGCATTTCATGGTCCCAAATCTAAAAGAACCCCCCCCCCCCCTACCCCTACCCCTTTCAGTTCAAATCTCCCCACCCTGATTTCATCAGATCAAACAAGGACGGGAACAAGAATCTTATCATGTAAGGGGGACAAATCCAGAGTTCTATTATTTTGAATAAAAAAATAAATAAAAATAAATTTTTTATATATATATATATATATATATATATATATATATATATATATGTAAAATTACATATATATTAGTGTTTTTGTGTGTATATATTTATATATATATAATCTTAAAAACTGAACAATAGAGAAAACGCTTCTGTAAAAATACATATTTGTTTTTTAATGTTTATTTTTTTATTTAAAAACTAGAGAATATTTTTTCATCTCACAAAACAAATTCTAACGGAAAGAAACCGAAATCATTTGGATGATGTCAACTTGTGTAGCTTTGCCTCTATTATTGCTGCTTGTAGAATGGCAGCAGCCTTATCTGTAGAGATAGGAGTGAATATGAAATGCAGCCTATCTGAGGCATCTGAGGGAGCAGGATATTACTGCAGCATTGTGGCTGATTATTTGGATGGGAATCATGATGACAATTCCCCTTCTCCACTGCGCCGTATTATCAGCTCGGATCACCAGGTGCACATGGGGAGGTCACAGAATTTTGCAGCTTTTGTGCGCCACACAATGAGGACACACTTCTTCTCCTGCTCATATAATAGCATCAGTGTCCCCCAGCTCGAAATAAAGACAATCTCATCATTTAACACTCCCATTGTTATTCGTTATATCTATCACAATCCAAATCCCCCCCTCCTCCCCCTAAAAGGCAAAAAAAACCATAAAATCCTAAAATGTATAAACCATCAATTATTTAAAATAAATAAATAATAATAATAATAATAATAATAAATGCATAAAAATAGAGCAGAACATTTTTGGAGTTATGGGTCACTTGTATAGGTGTAAAAAGATGCAGGAAATGTACAAATCGTTCATTCCCTGCAGTACATGCAATACTTTATTGGTTATACATGAGAAAGATAGATAGATAGATGGAATAAGATAGAAAAAGAAGTATAGGTGGGTGCAATATCTATCTATATCTATCTATCTACAGTATATATATATATATATATATATATATATATATATATATATATATTAATCCGTGAATAGTCAAAATGTTTGAAACATGTAGGCTGCACTAATATACATATATATATATATATATATATATATCAGGCTACAATAGTATAGTATAGTACAGTATGGAATATGTATAGTATATATGTGTCTATGTTCCTATGGATACATATATATATATATATATATATATATCTCAAGCTACAGAGACATATGGAATATGTATAGTATATATGTGGCTACAGATATATATATATATATATATATATATATATATATATATATATATATATATGTGTGTGTGTGTGAAATGGCGGCAAATACAATATAAAAGAATGAAGCAGTCATGGCTACATACCCCAAATTCGCAGGTGTCCATAAGAACATTTATCAGCTACATAAAATACCTCATTTCGGCCATAAAGAAACAAGCTGGGCACCTATGCTATATTGACTCAGGTGTCAGGACTCTTTATTTTTAATTATAACCTGCCCTTTTTTTATTCATTGGGAGAAAAAAAAAAGAAAAGAAAAGGGGGCATAAAAAATGGGGTTTGTGCCCCCCACTCCTTACCCCCCTCCCCCCTTCTGAAGTTATTGGGAAAGGATAGGACTGAGAGAAGTCTGGCACTACTTAATTTGCAGAAGGAGCCGCATCACCAGCGCGGAGCGATACACAATAGAGTTCAAATGTCAGCAAGTTTTGTAGAAAGAGAGAGAGAGAGGAGGTGACTGGGTGGAGTATCCATCCGCTGAGCAATCCCTGCTGTAAGCTGCTCTGCAGGACTGTGCATGGCACACAGGCTCAGGCTGTCTCTCCCTGGACATCCTACACAGGCTCTTCCCTGGGATCTGTCACCCCCTCCCCTTCCACCCTGGCTTTTAGAGAGCACCTCAGCCACTCACCCCATAACCTCCTGCACCCTTGGCTCTCTCCCCCCTCTCCCTCCATCCACAGGCAGGTGATCCCATCTGCCCCCCTCTTTGTGTTGTGTATGCAGCAGCAGCTCCTGTGGATCCTTCTTCAGTCATGACCCTCTGAAGCCCACCCACCCATCCATCCATCCATGCAGGATCTGGGATAAGGAAACTTCTCCTTGAAGACTGTCTGAACTTGTTGTGAAGCTGACTCTCTCACTAGTATTATCTGTCTATCGCTGCTTAAGGTGTCCTCCTTATCATGGATATTGCAACAGGTCCTGAGTCCTTGGAGAGATGCTTTACCAGGGGGCAGAGTGACTGTGCCAAGATGCTGGACAATATTAAAATGGAAGATCACCCACTCAGGGCTGGCACTGCCACATTAGGAGTATTGCTGGGTAAGTGAATGGACAATGAAATAGAAGCCTGACTGTATTTTCTTTACTCATTGGGTTCTTGCCATTCTATCCAACCTTACATAACACTGTGCTGGCAGCCCCGAAATCTGCTGTACAGACCCCAAAGTGATCAGGAAGGAACTCTGCTCCATCCTATGTGTCTGACATGATGGGGGGTGGAGGTGCCAAGTGTTCTGTATACTATGGATAGTGCCAAGTGTTCTGTATACTATGGATAGTGCCAAGTGTTCTGTATACTATGGATAGTGCCTACACACGTGTCTAGCATAGTGGGGATGTCAACAAACCTATATACACCACGTATATACACCACAAGGAGATCATAGTGTAGAATAGGAGAGGTAGCAGAGGGGAGTTTGTCTTTTGGAGCAGATCACTAGGATCAGATAGGTTGAAATAATAATAATAATAATAATAATAATAATAATAATAATAATAATAATAACAACAACAACAATAACTAGATACCAGTATTGTAACAGCCACTACCATATTATTACTGCACTTACTGCTAATAGTAAGGATGAGGATAGTTAATAAAATTGTATGTCTACATTTAGAAGCCCTTTACTATGTAGTTTTGGTTACAATAAAATATTATATATGTATTGTGCATATTATTACTACTACTTCTACTGCTGCTACTACTACTACTACTACTACTACTACTACTACTACTACTACTACTGCTGCTGTATATAGTGTAGAGTAAATGACTACATATATATATAATATATATGCACAATCTTACAACATAATTTATCAATAAGAAAGGTAAAAAAAATTACGTTTCAGAATTTAAAGTGGCTCATAGAAAGTTTTTAGCTTGCCCCCTTGCCAACCTCAAGTGCTCCCCCAAAGTGTCAGGGACCATTGAATGAAATCCCTATAGTCAGCCCCGATGTCCAGTATATACCGTGAGTATTGCAGATGATAGAAAATCCTATAGGTAGTGTATAATAGAAGGTAGACGAGGTAATAGCATGGATAATCTGCCAGAGGGTCGGGGTCTATGATAAAGGCCTGGGAACATACCTGCAGATAGTATAAGTGTTCTCCTATACATATTACAGGACAAATAGTTTTTTTATATTAAATCTTTTTTGGTAGTTATATTCCACATTTATATAGAAGAATAGAAAATGCCCTAAATCGTGTGAAAAGTGTCTTCCTGTATTTCTATGTAATATACTATCAATCATCTATCTATAATATTCTATTTATTAATCTATCTATCTATCTGTTATCTATCTATTATCTATCTATCTATTATCTATCTATTATCTATCTATCTATCTATCTATCTATCTATTATCTATCTATTTATTATCTATCTATCTATCTATCTATCTATCCTCTTATCTATCTATCTCCTATCTATTATCTATCTATCTATCTATCTATCTATCTATCTATCTATCTATCTATTATCTATCTATTTATTATCTATCTATCTATCTATCTATCTCCTATCTATCTATTATCTATCTATCTATCTATCTCCTATCTATCTATCTCCTATCTATCTATCTATCTATCTATCTATCTATCTATTATCTATCTATCTATCTATCTATCTATCTATCTATCTATCTATATATCTATCCATCTATCTATTATCTATCTATCTATCTATCTATCTGCTATCTATCTATATATCTCCTATCTATCTATTATCTATCTATCTATCTATCTATCTATCTATCTATCTATTTATTTATTTATTTATGTATTTATTTATTATCTATCTATCTATCTATTTATTATCTATCTATCTATCTATCTATCTATCTTCTCTATCTATCTTTCTATCTATCTATCTCCCTATCTATCTATCTATCTATCTATCTATCATCTATCTATCTATCTATCTATCTATCTATCTATCTATCTCCTATCTATCTATCTATCTATCTATCTATCTATCTATCTATCTATCCATCTATCCATCTTTCCTGTCTGTCTATTACATTGGTTTGAAGCTTACAGTTTACACATTGACCTCTCCTGTGTGCAGTCACTGTCATGTACAGAACTTGTATAGAACATCATAGAACCTGCATATTACATTATACTGAGGACAATGGCCGGCTATTGTATGGGATATGTGACAAGTTTAGATACTTGATGTGCATCCTAATCCTCATTCCTGATGATCCCAATAATCTATAGTCTTGTGTCTAATGTAAAGGCAATACACCTCATTCCCTGGATCCCCTATGTGCCCCCCCCCTACCCGTATACAATCCTATAATGTGTATATTCTAAATACATCCATTACTACTATAAAATGTGCCCTATTTACACAATTCACTTTATCCTATACATGTCCACTAGCACAATCATCACCATGTATATAATATGTATACACACTATGCAGGATGCGTTTTATTATATCTGTACAGCTTTGTCACTATCCTTGTGTATTGTGTATGTCCACCATGGTCATTCTCTTCCTATATGTATACACCCTGCTCGTCTTATCACTTGTGTGTAATACTGTTGACAATTACCATTATATATATATATATATATATATATATATATAATATATGTTGTGTAATAGTAAGTGGGCCTGATGATGTAACCTGTGGCTTGTGTCCCCCAGGCTCAGAGTGCCAGCACCAGGCAGTATGTGAGGGCTGCCAGAGACCCATCTCAGACCGCTTTCTGATGAGAGTGAATGAGTCCTCCTGGCACGAGGAGTGCTTGCAGTGTACAGTGTGTCAGCAGCCTCTCACCACCAGCTGCTACTTCCGGGACAGAAAGCTCTTCTGCAAGCAGGACTACCAACAGTAAGGAACCCCCTGCCCATATACACATACTGGCCTGCCTTCTCTACAGTCTATCAAATGAGCCATCGTGTATATAACACTTATCAGCCTACTACCCATATATACTATATACTATCTGCCCTATACACAAACATATATATATATATATATATATATATTACCCTAACCACAGGTTTCACTCCTGATACCATCCCCACTTATCTACCCCATATATACTATGCCTCTATCTGCCCTATACACAAACCCATATATATATATATATATATATATATATATATATATATATATATATATACACTACCCTAACCACAGATGTCACTCCAGATACCATCTCCACTTACCTACACCATATATACTCTGCCAGTATCTATACCTATACATAAACACATATATACCCATAACATATATATATATATATATATATATATATATATATATATATATATATATATATATATATATACTACCCTAACATAGATGTCACTTCTGATACCATCCCCACTTATCAATAAAACGTAATAATTTCTGTATCCATATCTTGACAGCACCAAATCTTTTCATTATTTATCTGCATGTCAATGGGGATGAGCACATGAAGTTGCATTAGCAGCAGTGATGTGATTTCCTCTGCTTACCCAGTGATTCCAGCTCAGGGGAATGATAGGAGCCTGATCTCCCAGCTAAACACTGGCCATTGTTCTGTGGAGGTGAATCATCTATACAGCCTTATTTGTTCACCTGCAAAGTCAAAGTACTCCAAGGTCCAGGCTGTATATGTGTCTGAAGGGACCATAATGTTATTCTTTCTATATGGTTACTTTGTTATATCTTTATTATATATAGTTACTATGTTATATCTAATGCACTTAATCCATTGCTTATTAGTAGTGTCAGAATGATCATAAAAGTGTTCCCCTTGAAGGAAATGGTGGAGATATTACAGTCATGACACCTGCTCTACCATTGTTTGCTCATCAAATAACCCTGTAACATGTTTAGAAGAATAAAAATAAGATCCGTCTTGTACAAGGAAGAGATCGTGTATTAACATATGAAATCCTGATTTACACAGTCCCGCACATAGCATCACAGAATGGTAGGTTAGAGAGGAGCTCTAGGATTAGATAGATTCATTCATATATAGGAGGATGAATATATAGGAAGATTCATATATAGGGTGAGTGATGCATATATAGGAGGATGCATATATAGGAAGATGCATATATATGGTGATGCATATATAGGAAGATGCATATATAGGGTGATGCATATATAGTGTGATGAATATAGGATGATGCATATATATAGGAGGATGAATATATAGGAATATGCATATATAGGGTGAGTGATGCATATATAGGAGGATGCATATATAGGGTGAGTGATGCATATATAGGAGGATGCATATATAGGAAGATGCATATATAGGGTGATGAATATAGGAGGATGCATATATATAGGGGGATGCATATATAGGGTGATGCATATATAGGGTGATGCATACATAGGACGATGCACATAGGACGATGTATATATAGAAGGATGTATATAAAGGGTGATGCATATATAGGGTGATGCATATATAGGAGGATGCATGTATAGGGTCATGGATATAGAGGAGGTTGCATGTATATAGGATGATGCATATAATATATATATATATATATACATACAGACACACACACACACACACATATAATTATTTATGTGCATGTGCCCCTTTGTATAGGTTTGTGTGTATCTGCATATATATCTATATGTGTGTATATATATATATATATATATATATATATATATATATATATATATATAATGCACACAGTATCTAGGAGGGTGCATATATGTAGTGCATATATAGGGTGATGCATATATAGGGTGATGTATATATATATATATATATATATATATATATAATATAATGATGCATACAGTATATAGGATGATGCTTTATGGGCTGTTTAGATTACGGTAAATATTTGGATTAGACCGGGATAGGTATTATAGTAAAATTAAATAAAATAAATATAATCATAACAATAATAGTAGTAATAATAATAATAATAATAATAATAATAATATGTTACTATATTCGTTTCGCTGTTTTCCCACATGTATGCTATGGAATTAACCCTTTAGATGCGGCTTTTACTGTATATTCCTTCATAGCCCAGTGTAGTTTAGGCCCTTATGTTCTGCCGATGCATCTGTATATCCTCTACCATTCATTGATCCGTTCACCTGGGCACTGGATGTCATATTTTTTCTCTCTCCTTATTTTATAACTAGTATCGTTCCTTGCCGTATTTATTGTACTTGCGACCCTCTCTAATAATACCTCTAATTACCGTAATTACCATCGCACTGGCTCCCGTTAAATACGACGCATATCCTACCTCCGTTATTAGCTCCGTCATCGCTTTCATTTCATTGCACGTTTTTTAGTATCATAAATCTGCACAATGTCGCATCGCAATGTAACATTTTCTATTGACGTGTATATTATTTTACACTAAAAACTTTGCAAAACAAATTGCGACTTTTGCAATTGAAGCGTTATTATGTTCCTCGGAGTTCCTCATAAACCAGAACCATCGCTAACATTCTCTATTACACTCCATCGGTGCAGGAGAGGAGTTTAACCCTTTGGTTAATGCTCAATCAACTTTTTCCTTTCTATATGGTCACTATCAGGTCACTCCAAAAAGTCGCAGTCATGTAGTAACCCAAACATTGCCTATGACTATGAGAGAGCTGGGTGGTGGGGGGTGAGGGTCTCTTCAATGTGCTCTCCATGCTTGTCAGTAGAATTTAGAGGCTCTTTGTGTAGTGGGGTGCACCCAGCTACTTCAATCACTGAGACATAATAAGTCTCTGCTAGAAGTCTGCAGAGACACAAAGAGAAACATCTATTGCTTTGCATCAGTCTTTGTCAGGCAGCTCCCATACAGGCCTATAGTCAGTCCTAGCAACCATATTTCTAGCCTACCTACAGCAGGAAAGTTCCCCCTCCCTGGTAACCTGTCCTTAGACCATCCCAATCTGCTGACTACAAACATTCTGGAGGTAACAACTGCTTGGGGATTTTTTTTTTTTTTTTTAGAGAGATTTTATTCTTGGATCCCTTGAAATGAAACAATTAATATGATCCCATATTTTTATTACATGATTGCATGTAATTATGGGCAAAAAGGGACAAATTAGCAGGATAAGATGAATTTAGCAATTTTAGAAATTAAGTCTGTTTATTATCCAAGTTCTTTTATTTATTTATTTTTTGTAAATTATATTATTATTATTATTATTCCTGTTGTGAATAATTAATAATAATAATAATAATAATAATAATAATAATAATAATAATGATTAGGTTAATTTTTTTTTTTTGCCTTTTAGTAATACAGCATAATTGCCTATTATAAAACTTCTGCCTATTTCTATAGGTTAAACAAAAGCCCAAGAGGAACAATAGGCTCTAAAATTATACGCAATTATATTGTAAGCAATTATATTCGCAAAGCATACAGTGATATTTTAGATCATATTTTATTATTTTATTACATTATGGTCTTTATTATTATATTTAATTTTGCAGAAGCATAGCCAACTTTGTCATTGGGGATGGCTCATCTGTGCATTGTGGTGGTGCTATCATGTATAGTCCTTACATTTACATTGTGCACAATGTCACTGATCTAGTCCACCTGACACACTCAGCTCTGCTACATCTGTATATTAGTGTTTCATATTATATCATTGTAGCTGTTTGGCTGCTAAGTATAGTTTTCAGCTCTGGCTGGAAGGGGATGGGTTAAGCAATGTCGCCTGTTTAGGACAAGTGGGACCCTGTTGAGGTATTCATGCTTACTGGCAATTAAGAGAGATATCTCCTTGTAAAGTATTGTTGTATCCCAGCACCTGGTGTGACTGGACATGGGGACCTGCTGGGTGGCTGTCACCATGAACCGTCACTACCAGGCCTTAATGGCAAGATATATGGGAAGAAGCCTTAAATCTTATTCTCTGAAGTTTATTGTGGACGTTTATTTCTAATTCTGATTGAATACTTGTTGCTTTCCCCTGATATGGTCGACGGCATTTAGTGTCACATAAAGGGATATTGTCAATATTTACTTGGATTTTTTTTTATTGTTATACCATAATGGTTCAAAATATTCCTGTTGTGGTTTGCATGCGAATTTCCTTGTTGAGATAGGAGCAATATCTATCTATCTATCTATCTATCTATCTATCTATCTATCTATCTATCTATTATCTATCTATCTATCTTCTATCTATCTATCTATCTATCTATCTATCTATCTATTATCTATCTATCTATCTATCTATCTATCTATCTATCTATCTATCTATCTATCTATCCTCCTATCTATCTATCTATCTATCTATCTATCTATCTCCTATCTATCTATCTATCTATCTATCTATCTATCTTCTATCTATCTATCTATCTATCTATCTATCTATCTATCTATTATCTATCTATCTATCTATCTATCTATCTATCCATTATCTATCTATCTATCTATCTATCTATCTATCTCCTATCTATCTATCTCCTATCTATCTATCTATCTATCTATCTATCTATCTATCTATCTCCTATCTATCTATTATCTATCTGTCTATCTATCTATCTATCTATCTATCTATCTATCTATCTATCTTCTATCTATCTATTATCTATCTATCTATTATCTATCTATCTATCTATCTATCTATCTATCTATCTATCTATCTATCTATCCATTATCTATCTATCTATCTATCTATCTATCTCCTATCTATCTATCTTCTATCTATCTATTATCTATCTATCTATCTATCTATCTATCTATCTATCTATCTATCTATCTATCTCCTATCTATCTATCTTCTATCTATCTATCTATCTATCTATCTATCTATCTCATAGACTGCTTTGATACAGAAAGACTCATGCGCTATTTTTATGCATCGACTTATTATTGTTGTTCTTTATTACTATTATTTTATATAGCTCCTTTATCTGCCATGGCTCTCTGTGTTGTAAAACAAGAACTTACATGTGATTCATTTACAAGAACACACACACATAAAACCAATGCAGCATACCAATAATACTATACCAGAGCAAATACAGGGCAAACTAGATATATCAGGACAGAGCCCTGCCTATTCAGGTTTATAGCCTATAAGAAATACATTGTACATGGAAGTAAGATATTCGCATTAGATTCAGTATTTTGTGCAGGTACATTCTGAGGACCATATTAGCGCGTAATTTTAATAGATGATGTGTTATATACAGACATAGTCCTACATATACTGATATACTTACACAAATAGAACCATATACACGCATACACCTACGTACATACATGCAGAAACATGCAGATACACACAAACATATACAAAGAGGCACATGAACATACATAATGATATATATATATATATATATATATATATATATCACACACTCACATATACATAACATACATACACACACACACACATATACAATATACATATATATAAATCACACATACACCTACATACATACATGCAGAAACATGCAGATACACAAAAACCTATACAAAGGGGCACATGCACATACATAATTATATCTATCTATCTATCTATCTATCTATCTATCTATCTATCTATCTATCTCACACACACACGCTCATATATACATAACATACACACACACACACACACAACATACAGATACACACATACACAAACAGATACAACATACAGATATAACACACATACACACATACATCATGCGTAGTGCAGTTGTACCCAGACATTATACCGGTCTCATTGATAGTAATGATAAAGACATTCCAGGCTAAGCCAATTTTTTATATCAATCTGTATCAGTGGTCGAGGGATTATGTAGGCAGTAATAAAAATAATCAGACTCCAGGCCGCAGAATCTGTATGTAATTTTGGCTACAGGATGGCTTGCAGCTTGAGAACTAACCCTGCTCTACATCTCCTATTCCACAGCACTCCCAAGCTCTTTCATTAAAAATTCCCTAATTTCCTCCGTTATTTGTCGTAGGGTAAAGCAATGTGTTACCGCTCCATAGGAAGTGGAAGAATTCAATGGGAGCCCTTGCTCATTATTAACTTAAGGTTCAGCGGATTGAAATAAACTGAGTAATCCCAGTGAGTTTGAATCCTGAATTTGGCCTGTGCTGTAACAATGCACTCTACTAGGTAGCAGTAAAAGATGGGTGTAAGTTATATTTTATAATTAATATTCCCGTACTAGATGAATAACTCCTATATAAAGTATAATAAAAGGATAATAAACACAATCTCTATATAATTAGTATTATAGTAAGGAAATTAAAATGGCCTCTAAAGGGTTAATTTGACTGTTTTGCTCACAATGACATTTACTAATCACAGCGCTGAGTTCAAGCAAAAAAAAAAAAGGCAATTTTTATTTTATTTTGCTATTTTTCTGCCAAATTTCCTTAATATCCTTCTATAATCTTCTGTCCGTCTGATTGTTTTAGGGTGACTTCTGGTTGAGGATCAGCCTAGGCATATGTAAAAATTGATATGAAATAAATAAAACGAAAAAAGTAAAGTACAAAAAAATGCTTAAAAACAACATAAAAATGTACAATAAGTATTTTTTTTTCATTGATCAGTAAAATTTTAAGACGCTGCCCCCCCCCTTGTTTCCCCCATTTCTCCTCCCATATCCAGTGACTTATAGGCCTGGGCCTAGCAGTGGCTTATGTAGTGGTGGACGTGAGACCTGGTCTGGGTAAGGTTACTATTATGAGAACTAATAGGAGACGTTTCTACTTTTAACTCCATGTGGGATAAGATGCATTATTTGCTGTGACCTCTGTCTGTTGCTAGGCACTTCTGCACAGTGCCTACATAGCTAATAGTACCCAACATTTATGTTTCTGAGGTAAACTGAGGAGTTTACCTTCAAATTAGAACACTGTTTACAATGAAATATTTATGTAGTGTCAAATACTTTTCTTAAGACTCGCCACTTGTTTAGCTTTGACCATAATCGTTCACCAGAGAGATGCCAGCGGATGACCTTGACGCATTTTCAACACATTTTTTTTTGGGGGGCGCATATTTTCGAATGAAGTTGATCCGACCCATCTGTACTCCGAGCCCGGCAATCTTGTGCACGCCAAAAACCTGTCTTCAAATGTTTTCTGAGAAGGTGCGGCATGAGAAAATGCAGGTTTAATACACAGACGCACAGAGAAGGCTTTTTTCCCCCCCTTGCATTAATTTAGCGCTAAAATCCCTTTTTTGTGGTTCTTAATACATGGCCCTCACTACGGTTTTTATTTTGAAGTCTATTTTTTTTTTTAACTTGAAAAAATCCACAAAAGTACACATATTATGATTGCTCGATAAACGGTTTATGTAAAATGATACTGAACACTTAACTTAACTGAACAGGTAAAAAAATAATAATTAAAAAAAAAACGGAAAAAAAAAATTAAAAAGAAAATATCTAAAAAAAATAAAATTCAAAATTAAACACAAATATTTATGTTTGAAATCTGTATTTTACTAAATATTTAATTTGCAGCCATCATTTTCTGCAAGATAAATAAGTAGAAGGTAGTAAAATATTTAATGAGTGTCTATAATCTACGCCTAACCTGTTGTAAACTGGAGAAACATTGTTTAACCTGGAGATTTAGTCTTCTGTGGTTTTTAAATGAACGACTATGACAGAAAAGACAATGGAGAACAATGGTAATTACCTGAAATATTAAAAATGATGACGGCCGTGATTAGGACGTGATTATCAGTGTCAGCGTAATAACAGCGCGGCCTGCCTGGCTCGCCACATAGACGTTATCATAAAAAGACCACATGGACTATTAACCCTTACACGAAACTTTTTGTTAGAAATTGCTTCCAGTGCACAAAGCATATGTGTGAAAACGCACAACACATGTGCTATACAGATAAACATACAGCACCTAATAGCCCCCCATATTAGATCAGCGAACAAATACTCCACCTCCACATTACCCTAATAGTGTACATGACCACTACTTAGAAAATGTAGCCATTTATATATATGGAACACCTGTCAGTGACTCATAGGATGGGGGGGGGGGGCAAGATTTCCACCACCATAGCAAGGAGGCAGATGCAGCCCTCGAAGGCCTCACATTATGCCTACCACAAAACTGCTATTAAGAATAAAATTATTACTACTATTACCAGTACGGGTACTATGCGTAAGAATATTGATAATAATAGTAATTCATGAAGATGGTCGAAGTACCTTGACGTTACTAGCTGTATTATAAAGGGTGCAATATCCAAGACAGTCACACACAATAAGATTAAAATGGACATTAGATGATGGTTATATCCTGTCTAGTGGTTGTTTGCTTTGGACAATTCTGTTTTGGACAGGTAGCCATTAACATTATATGAACATCGGCTGAACCAACCAGTTTCAGTGCTACTCTTGACCATTAAAATTGATGGTGTGTCTCCACTGTCCCCAAATTGTAGATGTCGAGGGAAAGAAGATCTTTTTTTTAACTTGCCGTATCAATTGTTCTTAGGGGAGGTGAGAGAAGTGTCTGGCAGTGGCTTGTGCCTATGTTCTTATGAAGAACAGAGGAGAACTAGCTTTCAGTCAAATAAGTGCTCTACTGTCTGCTGCCTAAGGTGTATGGCCAGTGTTCGAAAGGTTTCACGGCAAAGATAATTACGTGTACTTTCAATAATTGTTTGGCCAACAGTTATGTCTCATGTCGTCCCCATTTGGATGTTTCTTTTCTGAAAGAGTAGTAGATTCTTGGAATAAACTTTCAGTAGATGTGGTAGGTAATTCTACAATAACAGAATTTAAACATATATCTTTTCTAAGAAAATAAGAAAGGAAATAGAGGGGTGGACTGGATGGACCAAACTTCTATGTTTCTATATTTATGGGGAGAGGTTACTTAAGACAATAGGGTTGGACTGTAAAAATGCAACACACCTGACCCTCCACTCCACTAATCTCATCTGTGGGTAGATAGTTGGGAGGCCACCATACACCTTAAGCAGTTGGCTGAGCAGGCAACTAGTGTTAAATTTCTCTGCAGTGCCTCCACAGGGGGAATTAGGTATTACACAGTTCTGAAGTCAGTGGGCTACCATTGTATTTCATGGACATATTGGGTCTTCCAAAGGTAGAATCAAGCTTCCTGGCTGCTCTCTGAACATTTTTTTGTTTCAGCATAGACACCCGCTTTTGATGCAACAAGAAAAGCAGAGATAATCAGTCACGGTCAGAGTTCTAACCTTCGTGATTTTAACTGGTGTGAAAACTTATCAGACCTGCTCAGAAACAATTATCATTGTCAAGACAGTCATCGCGTTCATGGTTAATTGAGCGTGATCGCCCCACGGAGGGGAGGGGGAGCAATGCAAAAAAGTAATAGGGCTTACCGAAAGTACATGAGATGGGGGAAATGAGCAGCCCACTGACGCTGCTTATCTCCAGAACAGACTGGAATAATATATAGGACAAATAGGATGTGTCCGATTTCTGAGTCCCTTGTAGTAGGCCACTAGGTCTGAGAGCCCATCTTGAGATTAGATTATCAGCACATGCTATCGTCGTTGCAGCGTCCAATGGAAAGTATCCAATATCTTTTGGATGAGTGACTGCATTTCTATACAGAATTACCAGCCTATGTAAATATTCCTCTTCCTACCATTAGATTCAGCAGGTAAAAGACTTATGTACAACTAATTCTCATTAAGCTCACAAACACAAACAGACATATGCGCCTACACACAGACAGACAGACGCGGAGAAGGAGATGCACACAGGCACACATTGTCTTACAGCTGGCGTCAAGAGGTGACATCAATATTAGAAGTGGTTAATTGTCTCTGCCGTGGTTTAACCCTTTCCCAGGAAAATACACTACAAACACTCAAGGCAGTGTTCTCATGGCTGCTTCATGGCTGGTTGGTGCATGTTATAAGCTGAGGATCCTTCTCTCCGTTAGTTGAGACATCTCCTTGAAAAAGTGACAGCTGGAGTGTCTCTTGTCACCGGGATCCTATGTGGGAGTAAACATTAAACCAATTAAAGATGCCATTGATATTAGATCACTGGGGGCTTTACATGGTGAAGCATGCCATTCATTCATATGTGAGGAAGGGGGGTTGTAGTATTCATTGTAGTTAGAGTCAATGCTACAAATACAGGTAGGAGGATTTCTGTGCATGTTCGCCACCCCATTGTTGGTCCTACAGCAATCTTTGCAATGCCCACTACTTAAAGGGATTTGATGAGGATCTAGAAACTGGGACCCAACCAGTCTCAACAATGATCACTTCCCGATCTGTAGAGAGCTGGCCACCTATACATTGAAATTCCTTTTTTTATATCTCCTATTCATCCTAATGGACAGGACCCATGCACATGTGGCCATCTTCTTCTTAATTTTCAAGGACAAGTCTCTAATTTTTTATAAATGAAGATGGTGGCCTTAGCTTCCAGGCTGCAACCTTATTGTTGTCTGATTGATCTATCATAAATGTCTATTATGGCTTTACTTTTGTAATTGGATAAATGAGTATGTGTTGTCCGATCTAGAGTCCAGATTGTGCAAACTTTGGCTACAAACTACATTTTGTGTTGACATGGAGCCCGTCCACTACATAGGGTAACATTGATAGACCCAGAAAAAAAAGAACCGATTATAAAGAGAAGAAAATACATCATCTAGTTGTTGTTGTTTTTTTTTTTTTTGCTTAATAAATTACCAAGAGAGTATTGCAGCTTTCTCGAGCTCCGATGCCATTAGGACTGCAATGCATGACAAAGCTGAGGCCCTTAGCTATATCAGTACTTAGGCCTCTGGATGTTGTCTAAATGCAAGACTAATGTGCTTACAGGAAGGGAAGGTGTTACACCTGAACCTGGGTAGAGAAAGTGCACAGTGATCTATTTATACCAGAGAGTGCCTTGGGCTCTTCTCTTGACTCAAATACCACATACAGAACAGGGAATATAAGTCTGTCCATTACTGTGTGTCTCTATCTGAAGTTATGGGGAAAGTCTTAGAAAAGGAACAATAGATCCTATGCATAAATGCTTTAGCATGAAGATTTATGAGTGCATATACCTCTATTTTAGATATAGATCATGGACGAACAATAGTATTTGGAAATCATTATGGGGGATTGTATTAAAGCGTAACCTAAATAGAGGCGGAATTCTTTCTGTGGATATGAGAGTAGATGTCAGGGGGAGAGGAGGATCAGGCTTGTTGGATTTCAGCTGCAAGATCCTTTAGTTCTTGGGGAGATAAGACACCATCGGAGTAGTCTGGCAGTGGTCTTCTCCACTCTTCCTGTTAATAGTATTAAGATGAACACGCATGTATTGGGGGAATAGCATTGGGCTGACTACTCTAGTATGTATATATGTAGCTTTTTAGTACCTCTGCCTAGTTGAAAAGAGCTGCAATATTCCATAATGACCTCATAGTTTTATAGTTGATAGTTGCATAGTTGATAGTTGATAGCTGCATAGGCTATGTTCACACAGCGTCAAAAATAGAGAAAAGGCTGCAGATTTTGATATTTAAAAAAACGTCAGCGATGTAACTGACTGCAATGGCAATGCATTGAAGTTAATGGTAAGATGGATGTCCAATGCCCACAATGTATTGAATAACGGACGTTTTTACCGCAGACGTCAAAATAATGAACATGATCATTATTTTCGGACGTCTTTTGCAAACAGCGGACGTTTTTTATTAGTTGTTCACGCACAGATTTTCTTTTGTCACCGTTCTTTCTCTATTTTTAATATTAAATTCAATGGACTTTTAAAGTAAGACACAGCCGAAGTCCAATCAGTAATCCCAAACTAGCATAATGTACCAGCAGCCGTCATTGCAAGGGGAGGCCAGGCTGCTAAATAACGTCCATTATTTTAGCCTCGGACGGACGTCATTTTAAATCTGTAACACAGAGACCACGAAGGGGAAAAGAGCATACAATGGTAAATCGCCGATTCTGGTACCCAATCTCCATAATAACCAGTTCCAATGGCAATTCCAAGGTTATCAATGACTGTGATATATTGAGACTACCACTAGTCTTTAGTATCTATCGTTACCTTTACTATAGCCTGTTCAGTAGTGTTTTTAAGGTAGTATGATATCATGGAAAAACTCAGCAATGTTCTGTGAGTTGTGTAATGTATTCATCAGCTCTTCCCCTGGCACAGCCCTCCATGCTTCCCCTTTAACCTACTTCTATAAGTCAGCTAGAGGCAATACCCTTTGTGGATGACGCATTGATAATCCCATAATTACAGTTACTATTAATGATTGTGTGGATTTGGATACTCATGCTTACATAAAGTTTCTTTCTGGCAGGTAAAGTTACACTATAGTTTTCATGACTGTGGTAGAAAAGAAAATCGGTGATGAAGTTCTGTTAAAAGGATAATATACCTTACACACAGTTGTTCTTACATTCCAGCCGATTTTCTAACCATAATGACCCAAATTAAAGGGGGTTCTAGTTTTATGTACGATGAAAAAGTATTCAGTGCCAAGTATATTTCATAGAAAATGAGGGCTCATCTGGGCTAGTTATATGGAGTGAACATTTCTAAACTGTTTACAGATCCACCTTAATCTAAGCCGTTACACTGTAAGGCCGAGTTCACACTATGTATTACACTGGCTGGTGTCAGTGCCGACCGGATGAACTTAATTTCTTTTCAATTGAGATGCGGGCGCATTCGAGTGTGCCCGCGTTCCAAATCACCATAGCAGACAATATAAAGTGTGGCTGGAGCATGTCTGACATGTTAGTTTTCGGTGTGCCCGCAAGGAATCCCGGACGGAGTGTATACACTCCGTCCAGGATTCCATAGAAGTAAATGCAATGTATTTATTTAATTAATAACGGCCAGTGTTGCAATCTACAACAACGGCCGCTGTTAATTGAATAAATATGTTGTGTGAACATAGCCCAAGGCTGCGTTTACACAGACAGATTTATCTGACAGATTTTGGAAGCCAAAGCCAGGAATGGATTTGAAAAGAGGATAGATCCCAGTTTTTCCTTTATGACCTGATCCCTGTTTACAGTCTGTTCCTGGCTTTGGCTTCAAAGATCTGTCAGATAAATCTGTTTGTGTAAACGCACCATAAGGCTATGTTCACACACCTTCTCAACAGTAAAAACAAAACTGCTGATAAAAAATCTGTAAGAAAATTACTATTATTATTATCATTATGATTTATGGCCATTATTATCACAAAACAACCTTTTTTTACTTTGAAACAATTGTAGCCTAATGATTATAATGTACTTCTTATTTATAACATAATAAGGCTAGGTTCACACTATGTAAAAATGACGGTCGTCCTTCATGATAACGGCAATCATTATTATGATAACGTCCATTATTATGAAAAGCGGCCATCATTCTTAGTGAGAACCTAGTCTAAAACAGACAAAATCAGATGTCTGCCAGGATACGACATGGACCAGAAAATCGGATCAAAACGCATCTGTTTTTTTAGCGTACACAAAAACAGGGACTAGAATGTTTTTTGTGTACGCTAAAAAATCAATTTTTTAAATAATGGAAGTCAATGGAAAAAAGGGATTAAATAATGCACACAAGTAATCAGTTGCTTTTTTGTTGCATAAAACAGATGAAAAAACGGACTGCAAAAACTCAGTATGAACCCAGCCTAATTGATTTACAGTAGATTCCTCCCATGCCAGTCTGTAGATTCATCACATTGGATATTTGGTAGTTCAATTGTAGCTGGAATAATAAGAGACACAAGTGGTGGTGGATATATGTGTCTCCCTATAATGAACCTAATACCTCTCACCTATAGGGAAAGGGTGACCTGGCAGTACTGTCCCTTATAAGTCCCTACTACATTCTGCATCATATACTACCTTACAGGTCACCAATGTATCACACCTTAGTGCTAAGATAGAACAAAAAAAAAAAAAAAAAAAGAATGTATGTGCCAACATGTTGAGTGATGGGTGAATATAACTTCCTAGTATACCTTGTGTACCAATCGCTCATAGTTTTAGTTGTTTACAGTCAATAAATAGAAACATTTATTGTTTACAATGGAGTGATGAAAAGCTGTCCGCACCGTGTCCTGCTCACACAGCCGCAGGGCTCTGATACGCTGCGTCCTGCACCTGTATAAGCAGGATCCTCTTAGGACAGGTGTGCGACGGAGTGTTTGCATTCACTTATTGCAAGCAGAGATCTTAAAGAATAGACATCGGTTTAATTAATTATTTTAATTAGTTTATTTATTGAACCAATTTTGAGAATGTTGGACAACCTTTCCTTATACAGTGAATGAGACTAGATTACCTAACACTGAAACCGCACATTTCCCACTGTCTTCATTGTCCTATTCAGATTACCTGATAAGAGGGTTGAAAGGTTATCACCAATTTGCTGATAGGATAATTGACAATCTAGGTTGGCTATGCATGGTAAAGACGTGGCAGGTGAAGAAGGCTAGTGCAAAGTTTTATTTCAGAGGTTCAGGTGACATCAAGACTGGGAGAAGTAGAAGAAAGAAAGTCATTGCTAGATATAACTATCCCCTCCTTATCTACTCAAGAACAAAAGGATCAGGCATGTTATAATCCAGCATTGTTGGCTCTGTGAATTCCAACAATGCCAAACTGGGCAGGACTTGACTTGTTTAATCTGTGTGATTTATGAGAATGATCCAACCATAAGGTTGGGGTCTCATCCTATGGATCCCAATATATTGAGAAGTGGATCCCATTATTATCTACTCTATAGAGGGGTACAGTATATACTGGATTTGGACATGTATCTGAACAAGTGAATGAGCTATGAAACTCAATACACAAGACTTTTGTTTATTTGTAGAATTCTTCATGCTCTGTTGCCTGGAGAATAGTCCATGCAGGGGAGTGCTGGGGCCACTACAATGGCGGGGGTATTACTAATGCCCCTCCTCATCATTAAACTCCTCTGACCAATATTTGGTTCAATGCAACTACAAATTATATTTTTATAGGCCATGAACAAAAGCATACCGTCTTGTAGCCATAGGGTTTTTTACAAGGGCTATGTTCCCATAACGTCTTTTTAGTCGAAAAAACTGCCTTTTTTATTTTTATAATGGGCATTAATAATGATCATTATTACCGTCCGTTATTATAAAAAAACAAAAACAACAGTTTTTTTTCCACCTAAAAAAAAAAGTTGTGGAAATAGAGCCATGGAACTGTGGGGTCCAGCAGATCAGTGGGGGCACCGGCCATTTTAGTACAGCCAAGCCTAGGTAAAAAGCTCTACAAAAATGCAGCCAAGTTTGGCAGAATGGGCAGATATCTCAGTAAACTGGCCATACATGTTAGGTCAAGTTTTCCAAACCTGATTATTTTGGTGTTATTTCCTGACAATCTAAGGTGTTTGGGAGGAAGATCCAGGTAATGTTGATGGGATCTGCTCATATTCTAATGTATGAAGCTAATGTTTCTAAGGGTCTCTTCAATCTCTATTAATGGCAGATGTTGAGTGAAAGGAGAATTGGTCATGTGTGATTTATGATCCTTTGTTACTCTGAGACAACTCTGTTGCATGTTCAGCCAATAGTTGACCCTTCTCTCTCCCATCAGTTGCCATAGGGGGACAGTCAGGAGGCCACATATACATTAGATGGTCAACCAATCACAACAGTTTGGTTAAAGTGTCATTGTTGTTTGACAAAACTTTTGAGATGTCATAGAGAATCATGTCAAAAGTTTTGATTGGTCCATGTCTGAGTGTGCAGACCCGCACCGATTGGGAAATAGAGCTGGCACAAGACTGTGCTAAGTGTGGTGCTCTCCCTGCTCTGTGTCACGTGATCAGTAGGACCTATTAGTCCAGCTCCATAGAGCTCCATTATAATTCTGACTGATCCAGTGACACAGCTAGGAGAGGACCACGGTTAGTATGGTCTTCTCCCGGCTCTATCTCCTGATCAGTACGGACTGAACACTTAGACACAAGAAGAGTTCAACAGGAGAGTCAACCTCACCTGCACATCGTGTTATCAACTTTGTCAGCAACTTTTATGGGGCATATAATTACTGTACATGAAACAGCTTTACATTTTATTGCTACCTTCTTTGTACATGTAGGATTATTTGGGTGTGAGTAATTTAGAAGCAGCCGTGTTCTGACTATTGATACAGAGGATCTCATAGGGTGTTGGTGTTTGGAAACAGGTAGCTGGTATAGGTGTAAAAACAACATGCACTTATATCATTGCATAACTAGTAGCTTTATTAAAGGAGAAGTCAGGCTGTTTTTAAATTCTGGCAGCTGGCAGAGGCAGGGGGGAATTTAATCAGGAGTATATACTTACCTCTCCCTGTGCCTGCGCGGTGAGTGGCGGGACCGGACTCAGACCCCCGCTAGGCTCCGGGATCTCCGAAGCTGACAAGTCATGACCCTCCTGATGGACTGGGTGCACAGCTAGTCAGTGACTAGGGCGGGACAGTGGTCAGTCCATCAGCTGCGACTGACCTTTTCCCTCAAGTCGTGACAACATCACAACTCGAGGGAAAATGCCCTCCAGCGGGGGTCCCGAGGCCGGTCCTGCCATTTGCCGTGGGCACGGGGAGAGGTAAGTTCATACTCCTGATCAACTTCCCCACTGCCCTTGCTGGCTGCCGGATTTTAAAAATGGACGGACTTCTCCTTTAAAGTGGCCATCTGCAGCCTAGTCAGTGTTTTAGTTTCTGTCTTCAATGGATCATGTGTTACTATAGATTAGCTATACTACATATGATTTCATAGACCATGATTCCAAGGTCTGTGCCTTGCAAATACTTCTGTCATAGTGCCACTTTTATGTGTTAGGGTGATCTATGAGCTTACAGCCATTTGGTGTCTGAGGCCTAGTTTCGTTACCCCTAGTTTTTGTTACTTGTAGTAAGGTCAGTGCGTATTTATATCTTTATGAACCGGATTAGGTGGTATAATCTGGTGCAAAACAACAGAAAACATTAGCATGTTGAGGGACGGGCAACTTTCTCCGCTACATGTCTAGACTAGAGATGAGCAAATCTTGGGCACGCTCGGGTTTATCTGAACTAGAGCATGTGGCATTTGATTGGCTGCAGAAGTTGAATACAGCCCTAAGGCTGCCATGGACTCCCTAGGGCGGCATCTAACTTCTGCGGCCAACGGTAATCAAATGCCCCACACTCAAGTGTTCTCGAGATTCGCTTATCTCTAGTCTAGACCCCTGTATGTTGCAGGGAAAACCTCAAAAACAGGAGTTCATGACTGAATTATAATACTCAAGCTTCATGCTACTTCCTGTTAGTATGTTACAGGCTATGTTCATACAACGTCTTTTTTTGGCCATTTGACGGTCGTTTTTTAGACATCCATCATTTTGAGGTCAAATAATGTCCGTTATTTTACAGTGATGTCCGTGACGTTATGTACGTTATTTGGCCTCAAAATAACAGATTTGACAAAATGACGTCCGTCGAATGGCCAAAAAGAGACGTTGTGTGAGCCTAGCCACAAACAATACTGACACCAGTGTAGGGTCTGGGGAGCGGGACATCACATATCATCAAAAATGTAATCCTTGTTTTTCTCAACACTAAGTATAACACATTGTTGCCCCGAGTGTTCCTTTAAGTACGTTTTATCATCCATGGTATAAATGGTTAATTTCAGTATAATGTAACCGACATTTTTAATCCAATATGGAAGGGGCCTAAAAGATAATGTGACGGAGCTGCCAAGATGACAGATGTTTATACGGTATTCTGAAAGAATGAGGTTCTCCTCAACATTACATACATCACACTGCTTCTGGTTACCATGACAGCCAGGTCCCAGCTCAACACTTTCCTCCCTGACAAACATGCTGCAAAATAGATTGGTTCTCCTTCCGAGATGGTGTCATCTGCATGTCATTAATGATCAGAGCGAGATGTTTCTTACATTTCAGAAATGTCACCTGACGTGGTAGTTGTGCTGTGTGGTTGAAAAGTACCGCTACGTCACCCTCATGGGTTCTCTAGTAATGGGGAGTAAAATAAAGGTTAATAAATATCACATATTAGTGATGCACTGTACTTTACTATATGCATGAGCACCACTCTATATTGCCACCATATTATTATTATTGTGATGGAAAGATTTTTTTTTCTTTTTTTACTGATATTTATGTTTTTTCATGTATAGACACTTTTTTTCACTTTTGTTTTTTTTGCTTGAATCTTGACCCCATCCTCTCTTAACACAGATCAACACAGGAAAGGGCAAGGTAAATAATTTCCTTGTCACTACAGAGGTGGAGCAAAACATTCAGTAACATTGAGTTTGCAAGATTCAGCATCAAAATAAAGTCTGCTCTATCTGCGTGTAATAGACAAATAAAGTACTGCCTATAATATGTTTAGATATTGTAATTTTGAAAATGATTTATAATCAATATACTGGCTGTTTTAATAGCAATGAGAATATTAAGGTTATATTCACACAGTGTTTTTTAACCAAAACCAGAAATAGGTAAAAAAAAAACGCAAAGGTTCAAATCTAGAATTGTAAAGTGCTGTGGAATTTGTTGGCGCTATATAAATAACAATTATTATTATTATTATTACTATTATCATCACCTTTACATTATACTTATTCTCTGTTGGTTCCACTACTGGTTTTGGCTGAAAATGCTGAACAAAATACTATGTGAACACAGTCTAAAAGGGCAATGAAACGAAAAGGTGATTTAATCTAAGTAAAAAAAATAAAATAAAATAAAATAATTATATATATATATATATATATATATATATATATATCAGTGTTTACACTAATGAGAAGTTTAATATGTCATTTATATTAATATTTTATATTTATTGATATTTGATAGGGATATATAAACAAAAAAAATCACAAATAATACTAATAAAATAAATCTTTTTTATATAACTTTTTATATTTTTTAAAGCAGCATATATGTTATAGCTGAGATGACTGGTATTATTCATACCCTTATTTCTATAAGCGGCCTGCCCAATAATGCACTTCCTACATGAAAGAATTTCTGTTGACACAAGAAAATGACCGGAGTTAGTACACAGGTCTCAGGGCACGCACAAGGGAACCCGCTCTTTCCCATTCGCCGGTGAAACCCAAAAGCACAGTGTCATTTGTTTTACAGCCATGTTTCACAGAAAGTAAAGCGTTTTGAGAAGCTAACGCAGGAAGCTGGAGGAAGTGGACTAGCGATGGCTTGACATTTCATCATGCCTCTGTCTGATATGAATTTCATGTCATAAACGGCTTGTGTTATCCGATGCCAGTAAAAACACCGGGGGCCTTCCCTACTGGCTTGTGAGGCCTTTTATTTCTCTTTCGTTCTTAAATGTTTATTTGTGAATAATATTGTTTTAAAAAAAGTGAAAATCTGACCTCAGGTTTGTGAAAAGAATCTATCTCCGTTCACATGAAAAGTTTGTGTTTCGGAATGTGCCGGGAAGGTGTCATTTGATTGAGAAGTGTTGGCTTGTGTGTTTGCTTTTAGTACCCCTGCTCCTGGGATTAACTGTTTATAAGAGACGTGGTGTGCCATCAATAGCCAGATTTTAACGTTGTACTTTGAGCTTGACAGCATTTCCTCATGCTTCTCACACGCATACCAAGGGAGGCAAATATTATTTTTCATTAGATCCTATTTCTTTTTTTTTTTCGTACCCCTTTCTGTGTTGGTTTTAAAATTAACGCCTGTGCATCTAAATAGGCCTATAAAAGGTTCTTGGGGAAAGTATTGTTTTGGAAGGAGACAGACTAAAAAAATATTTGTCATTTTTTTAAAAACAGATTGGATATAAATATTTAACTTTTTTTTTTTTTTAAATAACAAATATTTAAATTTGTTTCTGTTTTATTGTTCTGGGCAAGTTTACCCCATAATAAATAGGGAGGTTGTTTACATTCTACAGGTAGTTTAGTGTTTTTAGTTAGTTAAAAATTATAAAAATGACTGTCATACGTGTATTAGTAGACTGCAATAAGCTAGGTTCACACTATGTTTTTCCCTCTAAATAAATAAATGACGCCTGTCATTTCGCTGTTTGGCCACTCATCAGTGGCCGCCCATCAATGACGGCTGTTGTTACATTATTCTAGTTTAGGTGGATTTATTGGCCTTTGAGGGTGTCCTTAATTGAAAAGTCCATTGAATTTAATAGTAAAATTGGTGAAACAACAGTAAAAAGAAACAACAAGAAAAAAACAACTGTGTGTGAACAAGTAAAAAATGACGTCCAGTTCTTGCAAAAGACGTCTGAAAATAATTGTCATGATCATTATTTTGACGTCTGTGCAGACAACGTCCATTATTTATTGCACAGTGTGCAATTGGATGTTCGTCATTTCATTGACATCAACGCATTGCATTGAAAAGAATTAAAAATGGATATTGAGTGTTTCTTGTGTAACAGAGGGAGATATGGTTTATATAAGACCATTAAAAAATGGTAAATGTTAAGCAGAAAGAAGGGTTGAAGACATAACCACAAGAGTGAGTTCATACAAGTTTCTGCTACTAAAATCAATTTACCCTATAGCGCTGTTTCTACAAAAGTTACTTACTGTAGCTTGAAAAAAACTCTCCTAAAAAAAAAAGAAAAGAAAATAATTTCATAATTAATTGCATCATCAATCATTCATATTGAGCCAGGAAATTGTATATTGTATATATTGTATTATACTTGTACTTTTTAATATGCGTCATTATAATTGAACGGTTAATGAGCTATAATCATCTTTGATCTAAATGAATACAATATAGAAAACACAGATACCCTGTTATGTTTGCGGCTTTACTAAATTCTAGATCCTATTCATCTCCTATCACTATACCCTTATTCCATAGAGGATAATATAGTTACTGACTTACTGAAAATCAATCTATCTTGAAATGTTATACTTTTATATACCCAGGCTATATATCCCCCCTTATAATTTCCTAGAAGGTTAGGTATTTAAGAAGTTGACCAAATCTATAAGGATCTTTCTATAATATGTTGAATTTCTCCAGTTTCACCTCTTAAAGCTCTCTGGATCAGTAGCCTTGAGGCCTCTATGGTTAGATGCGTGTGTAGGCGTTCCACTATTTGACTGTTATTCCAGAATTTGGAAGTGATCTCTTATATAAGTCAATTAATATTAGATCAGTATATAAGCTTTGCACATGTATCGTTGAGGATTAGAATCCCAGTTGGCTTTGGGGAGGATCACCTAGGATGAACTTTAATGTAACCTTGCTTTAAATACGCCTAGTGCTTCTTAATATTTCCATGGGTATATCTGGTAATTGTATATATTTGCAGGCAGTTGGGATTTTTTTGTGTGAAATAGTTGGAATATTCAAAAATATAAAAACAAACACAAAATATTTGTAAAAAAATTTAGTTTTATATAGACAACATTATGCAGTGGCTCTTCTGTGTCTCTCAAATATGGTTTTTTTCATGTAAAATTATACAGTAGATCTGAAGTTTACTACAGAAATTCTGAATTTTGAAAGTGCTGTCCACGGTCAATGAAAAGAAAAATATACATATGTAAAGTTTAAGTTTTATTTTCTTTAAACAAAAGACAAATACCATCCTTCCTGGAATAAAATCCACAGAAAAAAAGGTGGGGAAAAATCGAGAAGAGAACAATTTTTTTATTTTAAAACAAGAGCTGTGTCCGGAGGTGAAATTCATGTGCCTTTAAGGCCAGTGATCCGTCTCCCGTCATCTATAAGCAATGGGATTGTAGCCGTACACAGCGGCACATTGTTAGGAGGCCAATGGACCGTTAAATGCAGTTTGCAATAAAGTTGGTTAAAGATTTTGGTCGAGTTAAGAACTGTGTCTTCCGAATTCCCATGTCATTTACAACCCAAACCTACAACCCATTTTTTTTTTATGGTAAATTCCTCCGGACGGGCTACATGGCCTGATGACCAGAGGGATTAAAGGAATCGTGTGAGCTATTAAATGTAACGTTCTATTCTAGGAAGGATTTGCCTGTTTTTATCTGCTAATAAGATTATGGAAGTGACACAAGTGTCTTGATGAAATCTGATTGACAGCCTGCTGTACTTGTATCAGAGAGTGTGACACTAAACCTCGGAGCCTATTGTCCTGCAGAGAGAGCTAGCGGAAACATACCGTCCTAATCCCTTTATTCATGTCAAGCATGGAGAAGAAAGGCTCCTGGGATGGCACCTACTGGCGTTGTCCCTGCTGTCTTGGTCCTTCTGATCTGGACTAAGTCACTCAGCATGCTCCCAGTGCGTCTGTTGCCTATAGCACCAGAGATGCAAAAATGAAAATTTATCCCTTTACGGTGTATATTTTGTATATAGCTGGCGATACAGATGAAGCAGAGCAGAATTTCTCATTGTGATTAGAATGCGTGCATTTTGCTTTTAAACCTTCTATGTTTTCTTAACGCAGAATACGATTACAGAAGGTTAAATGAAAAACTCAGCTCTATTACAGCTACACTTATTTCCTTTGTTGAGGAAAGATTAAGAATTAGTTTCAGAGATTTTAAGTCATTCGTAAGTTGGTAAGGGCAATATGGGAGGGTAAAAAGGGGCAAATACTCCTGAATGGGCTGTTTCCATTTATTGGCCAGCACTACCCTTTCTCCTTAGCACATGTATTGTTTTATCATTGCCTTGTTAAATTTTTGGCCCTTCCAATCGAAAAACTATACAACGTTTTGCACATATATGTTTCAGACTTTGAACTGGTGAGGAATTGGTATTTATTGCTATTTGGCAGCAGTTGGTTCTATTCAACAGGCTTGGTTTTTGGTGCCCAGGATACATTTTCAAGACACCTTATGTTATTGAGGATATTAGGCTATAATGTATAACTTAAAAGCCTTTTCTCCCCCAAAGATAGATATAAAAACCATTTGGATGACTCTACCGGCAACTACTAAATATTTCTTACCTGAGCCCGGCGTATGACAAGCCCACTTGGTTTCCATGGTAGGGGATTCAGAATTTACTACACCATGCCCAATCCCTAAAGCTTATCATAATAGCGATTGCATGGACAGTCATTTGTTTATTTGCCATCTACAATTGCAGGCAACCCTGATGGCTCCCTCCTACGCTTTTATAATATTGACCATGGGGCATCGAGAATGCAGAATACCCCACTCACTAAGAGTTTTTGTACAGCTGTGTGACTTTTTTTTGTAAATGAACTAGGATAAAATTTTCTTTGGTCGTGAGACTTTGTGCAGAATTCTGCATGCCCATTGGGTCTGGTACTGACATATAGATGTTGTTTCAACCAATAAAATGTGGAGTAGGTCAAGAGTTAACGTTGGTTTCTGGTGAAATTGCAGTAGAAGAGGTAAATTGTGTGAATGTCGAAGCCATCAGAAGTCGTCCTCTTTTGCTTCGGGCATATATTACTGGTTGCGGTAGTTTATTTGAAAAATTGTAATTGTAATTGTAAATTTAGCCAACATTATACCTTCAAACTACATATAATACCACCATATATTGCCCCAATAATTTACATTTTAGGAGTACAAATAATACCACTATCTAAATCTCATATAATATAATAATCCACATAAATAAAACCACTATGCTGCTTTATAATATTGAGTGGCTTCAGTTTGATCCTCTTAGGAAAAGTTGACCTTAGGCAATTGCCCAGTTTGCCACCCCCTCAAACTAGCCCTGAATATGGCCTTTATAGGTGTTGCCAACTGGCTTTCTAAGGGCCCTGAATATCAATCCCTAGTTATTCAGTCTAACAGTATAGTATAGTAGCACTGTAGTAAAGTTAGGTGCCAGGTATAATGTTGACCATACTGTCTGTTACCTAGCTTTTCAAAGAAATAGTTATTTGTGTGAAACCACTATGAAGACAGATGGAAATGGTCTTGACTCATACAATAACACTATATATATATATGGTGATGCATTCCTCCTGGAGCCAGCCTATTCCCTGTTCATCTTCTCCGCAGTAACCTGCATTTGCTATTTTTTGCCCGGGGAGTTTTATTTACTGGAGGAAACGATTTGGGAGTATGTTAAGAACAAGCACACACTAAAGAAAATCTCATTAGATATACAAGTGCGTGAAATGCCTGTTTATTGGTACTCCTTCAGGAGAAGAGCAGTTATACTATAGATGCAGCATTAACCATTTCACATATAGCATCCAGACCCCAGCGTGCTAATGAGGCCTTCCCTTTCTCAAGACTCCGGAATCCCTCAGAAAAAAGTGGATCGTCTGTTTCTCAGCACAAACGTGAGGTTATGATAAATATTATCCTCATCTGCTTTTATAAGGAAAAGAATGAAAGGCAGACAGGGCTTAAATAAAATCAGCAGCCAGGGGAACAGGGAGCTCGAGCGGATTAGACCTAGAGGTCACGTTCCAACATTGATTCTTCTACCCAAGACATGACGTCGAAGGAATAAAATGGGGCCACCAGCCCTTATGAGCTGATTGGATCAGGTGGGTGTATGTCATCTTTTTACTATAGTTCTTAGGCAACCTTACATATGTTAAAGAAACGCTCACTGCTCCTGTGGAAATGAAGATTGTCATAAAGAGTATTGTCCCTTAAAAAAAACTCCTACTGAGACTCGGAGGAGGCCAATATGGCCCCCATTGCAGCTCTTGGAGGGGCCGTCACCTGTTATACACTAGAAGAAAAGGAGCTGAAGGGGTAATGTATGGCATATGACATATGGCATATGGTGTCTCATAGGCCATGCAGAGCTTCAGTAGTAAAATATATGCAAAGTAGACTTCCTCCAGATGGAAGAGAGTTTAATCTTTGGTGCCATCTATTGGAGGTAGCAACTTCCACAGATAAGCTCTCTTCCATCTGGAGTAGAGCTGCTTTGCATATTGAAGAAAAGGTGGGATGTGTAGTAAGTCTCAGGCCTTTTCCTTCTCACTAAACTAATGTGCTGACAATAGGGTCACCCTGCCTTTGTTTTTTTTTTTGTATGGCAGATATATCATAGGTTGATATTTATGTTAGGGGAAAATGTCTGATCGTGGACATGAAAACTAAATTTTGGCAACTGGATGTGGAATTGGCATGGATGTCTATGGCCTTGATACTTTTAGTAGGAGAGGAATCCTGACGTGTTTTTGATCTATATACCACGTAACAGCCCTTTTTTCACATTATACGCCGTCCTTTGAAACAGTGATGATTGCTTTGATACTCAGTCCTGCTTGGCCTGAACGTGTACCACCTCGTACAGCTGTAGACAAACAGGATTTGGCGCTTACAGTAGTATGACTTTCACGTTGCTATCCAGGAACCTGCTGGGATTATGAGTCTTGCGGTTGGACCAGACCTAAACAGCTGAGCAGGAATCTCTGGCATAACCTGGAGCTGTTAATATTCCTGAGCCAAAGCTCCATCAAGTCTCACAGACTGACGCCCATGGTACTGGAACACTGACCATACTAAAAACAGATTGAGTCCAGGTCATTTGTACTTTTCATTGCTCCCTTTTCACGGTTTTCTTTTTAACTCTTTTGTAGACCTGCATTCATAAATCCTCCCTAATACTATTCTATTACAGTCATTGTCATTCCTAATCTATAGGGATTCAAAGGACAGTAGTAAATATCATCATCCCTAAAAAAAATTTAAGAGCAACTTTGATAATATTCTTGGCCCAGTAAGTATCTCTCCTCCAAAAGAAGAAAATTATGTCACCTTCCTTTTAAAGGAGAACTAATTTGCATATTATTTTCCCATGTAGCATTGCTTGAACATAAATCTTAATATACCACTAAGTCTCTTCCATGACAAACAACGCCCCCTAGGACATGTCGGTTCACCAATTAGTTAAAAAGTGCAAAATGTTAACAAACCCTTGGCCATTATTGGTTACTGTGGCCCTCTTCTCTGGATCTTTGGGGTTCTCAACAATAAAACTTCCAATCACAAGCATTTTGAAAGGGATCCCGCACTTTGGACAATCTCTGCTCACAGGGTCTGCTGACATTAAGCAGATGTTCAATGTATCACCATGTCGAGACAATAAGAAGATCTTAAATGTACCACCATGTTGAGACAGTTATAATCTGCATCGCCATCGCAGGGGAAATTAAGTATTACACAGTGCTCATTCAAATTAATAGGTTGTCTAAAAAACTGTACTAATATTGATTTTCTGCAATGAACAATGCCTCTAAAAGTCAAATGTTTGACCTATCACATGGCTCATGTGACCATAGTATTATTGTCTCTTTCAAAATATTGGGTAATTTTTGCCTGTATAATACTATATTTGTAGTTGACATGTGGAACCCATATTGCTTATCACTCATATATGACAAATATCTGTAAATTTTTGGCATCATGTCAGAGCAGACAAGTCAGGAACATTCATATTCCTGCTGATTTCCTATGACCAAAAGAAGACCCTTTCCCTTCCGTAGGTGAAGCCGTATATATATAGCTTCTTGCATAATCTTGGTTGCCCTCTCAATATGGGGCTTAGATATTGTCCCAGTGGAAGTCACGGAGGTCTTAAGGAAAACCGAGACTTTGTTTGGAGACACTGCGTATTTTTAAGATTGGGTTTCACCCCCACCCTTTCTCCTGACTACTAAGCCTGAGTTGATTTGTGTTCGGTCTGTGACCCTGTGGAGCATCAAACAGGATGGAATGAAAACACAGTAGAGGTTCACACTGTTTGGTATAGATGACCTAAGGAAAGACAATGCAGATGTTTCAGATCAGGGCAAATGGGCAATATTAGTAAGCCTTTCTACTGAGCTGGTATCACAAAGGGTAAAACTGACTGTATGTGTTCTTATATTAATCTCTGGATGTCCTACACGGTCAACTTAAATTTCTTTCTGGAAACAATTGGTAATAACCAGTATGTCCACCACTGAAACTGACCCTGTGTCCTACATAGTCATAGTTGACTTTTATTGACTATGTAGCCAACATGCTTGTCCTGCCAAGGACCATGTAGACAGAGGTCCCCCATACATCATGGTAGTTGCAGTATAGTTCATGTTTCTGGGTTTTTTAGGTTTCTTCTGTATGAAATAACATGGTGGTTGCATAATAGGATTGTGATAATTTAGTGCAGCCCTAGGCCCCTTAACAGGGCATAGAAGATCCCGAGTTGTATTCTTTTGATTTTAGCTCTTTATTGTGCCACTCCCAACCTGGCACTGTGCAGAAACTACACTTCAGCCTTGAATAGTGCCAAGGTCCAAAGCTCTGCACAGTGCCAGGTTGGTGGGGGTACAGCACTGAGACAGATCTGAAGGAGCTGCTATGCTTAACCTAGCCCCTTGTATGAAAAATGTGGTAGGATTGCAAACAGTCGAACTCCCACCAATGGCGTATCCAATTTCTATAGCAGGAAAGCCCTTTCAATAAAAACCTATGTTAGCACCAAGGTGCAAACATCTGAAATTGTACAGAGAATTATATGGCGGCATAGAGAGCAGAAACATCGGATGTACGCAGATGCAATTACTTCTTAGGATGACCTTGTGCTCCATAACCCGTGTTAAGATCAGCAAAGATTAAAATTACTTTTTATTCTCACCCGCAGTGTTACATGTCCCATAGACGGGAAACATGTTTTCTTCTGCACATTGTTCTGACTTAAGGTTCAGTGAAGTCTCTGTTTTGGATTGAAGAAATCTTGGCTGTGGTGACAGCGTTCATCAGAAACATACACATACTGAGATAATAGATTTCAGGACGGGGCAGAGGAAAAGAAGACACTTAAAGCTCTGGTTTCTTAACGTCTAGTTCTGGCATTGAGTCCTGAATATATATTAAAGTGTACCTGCCATGACGGCCCGCTTCCGGATAAGAGGCAGGATCCTCTATTAATCTGGAAGTTAGGATCTCCATGAAAATGGAGACGTAGTGTGACCATAATACGATTGACGTTCACTGGATCCAATGGGCGTTGTGTGCGTTATGGTCTCATTGTATCCATTGTATCTCCGTATCCATGAAGACCCAAACTTCCAGACTAGCAGAGGATCCCGCCCCTAATCTAGAAGTGGACCATTGTGAAAGGTACATTTTAAAGGGGTATTCCCATCTCCAGACGTTATCCCCATCCAAAGGATAGGGGATAAACAGCTGATCAGTGGGGTTCCAATACCTTGTTATTCCTTATCCTTTGAATAGGGAAGTGCTCCTTTATGTAATAGCTCCAAAGAACTGCTTTCCATAGAAATATATTCCTTACTAACTGATACCAGATAATTTTGACTCTATACTGAATGGGGCCCACTGCTTCGTACATGCTTTACTTACTAGAAGAATCCTGTGACAATAATGAGATCAGAAAGTGATCCCAAACAGCACTAATCTATTGAAAGTGATTCAAGATGGCCGCCATTTATTTTGACTCATCTAATATCCCTGCAGTATAGTATTTTTGAAGCAGTATTAAGATTCATAATAGATTCTTATTCTTCTACTGCAACTAGAATCCAGTACCTATCTATCTATCTATCTATCTATCTATCTATCTATCTATCTATCTCCTATCTATCTATCTATCTGTCTGTCTGTCTGTCTGTCTGTCTGTCTATCTATCTATCTATCTATCTATCTATCTATCTCTATCTATCCATCTTTTCTTCTCTAGCATACCCATTTCTATTCTACCTATCTGTATTGATCCATCCATCTCTAGGATACCTCTATCTATCTAGTTGAAGAAAGTCCACGGACTCCAAATGTCCAAACAAAACTGGTGTATTAATTCATAGTGCAGCAATCCAGACATGGTGTTTCTGTTCACACAATGTTAACAACCAGCTGTTCCGTGACCCCGGCCGGTCTCTGGCCGGATTATCCTGGCCGGTACTTAAGTACCGCCCAGGTGATCTTTCCGGCCGCAGAGCTCTGATGCGGGCGCATCAGCGCGAGCCCGCATCAGAGCTTCCCATAGCACAAAATGAAGCAAGCGGCCGGAGCCGCTTGCTTCATTGTGTGAGCTGACAGGGTTTCCTACGGCCGTAATTCATTGAATTGCGGCCACAGAAAACTGACATGTCAGTTATTTGCGTCCCCACACGGGATCCCGGCTGGAGTGTGCACGATGTGTATACGTTCCGGCTGGGATTCGCATTGAAAATAAGGCATTGTTCCACCCCGCAAAAATATGGCCGTTGTTGCCGATGGCAATAATGGCCGTACATTTACGTAGTGTGAACATAGCCTTAGTGTGTGAATTGCTGCACTATGAATTTTTGAATAAATATACTAGTTTAATTTGGATATTTAGATTGCTGCAGACATTCTTCAAGATGGATCTGCTCTGCACCACAGCTACAGAGAGCTGCTTCTTATCTTACTGTCTATCTATCTATCTATCTATCTATCTATCTATCTATCTATCTATTTATATAATATCCATCATCTATCTAGTGATTTATGGCTGTGATACTGTATGTCTAATATTTATCGCTATGTATCTCTGCAGTACCCGTTTACACTCTATCTATGGTCACATATACTATCACTGTACAAATATATATTGAAGTTACGTCCTTAAAAGCACAAAGGTATAACAAGCAAGATGGCCCCCACCTGCCCTCTAACTCATCTAACATTCTTGCTGTGTACCATTTTTCAAGTCAATGGTAAGATTGATTATGGATTTTAAATAATGGAGCGGACTAAGCCCAGACAAAAGCATAGATATTACATGGAGCTGCCTGTGTCTTTTCCATGGCAGCCATAACAATACAGAAAGTACTTGCCTCCATCTATCGGGGATTTTTTTTATGGGCAGAAATAAACGGCAGAGCTTTGATGGCCTATAGCTATGCTCGGGCCGCTAATAGGTTGAGTCTGGCAGTGTCCCCTCGTACCATCTCTACTGAAATCAGCTGATTCTTTAAGTCAAGCACAAATCCAAAGCACATCTGTATCCCATATAAGTCTATCAGTCCCAGACCAGCGTCTTTCTGGAAGCGTTATCTTAATCACATTTATTGGCTAATGCTTAAATTGTACCCAAATCAACCAACTTTGATGTCTTGGAGAATGGCAGAAAATAAAAGGGGAGGGGGCACACTCCTGGCTTATGTGGCCATAAAAGTGGGATATTCATTGTAGAATTTAATGCCCCTTTTTGGGTTTTCTATACGCGTTTTTTTTTTCTCGCCATAGTTAGGTATGTTCAGAAATAATGACATTCCTTTTCTGGTAGATTGGGAGAATAGAGATCTAAGGAGGGCGCTTCTAATAGGCTGCTTCTCCATGATTTGTTGATCTACAGAGTATGCTTTTAATCCTTATTAACATTCTCCAAAGTCATGCATGAAATATAGCATTGGTACCGCACTATGTGGCATGTGGTTTTGCTTTTCAAGATATTTTCAGCCTATTTTGGATCTATCCTGTTGTTCATTATTGTACAGCTCCATTCATTCACTTTATCGTTACGTTCGTTCCTAAAGAAGCAAAATAAATGAAGATTTATGCCGGGTGAGGCTCAAGTGAAGTGAAGTGAAATGAAAGTGAAGGAAATAAAATATGGTCAGACAGGCCATGTGGTTATATGAATGATTTCATGAATGCATGTCTTCATACTTGACAGTGTATGTGTATATATTAAACACATACACAGATAGATAGATAGATAGATAGATAGATATGTTTATTACAGTCATCTATCTGAAACCTCTCTATTAAATATTTTCTATTTTACTATCTATCCACCCACCTACCTATCGTCAATTTATCAATGTACCATCTACTTATCCATCTGTTTGTCTACCAACTATATGTGCTTGTATGTATCTACTGTACCTACTTATCTAATGTTTATTATCAATGCATAATGTATTTGTCTATCTATGATCTATCTGATTTTTTTTCTACCTTTTCCAAATTAGACATCTTTCTTCCCTCCCCACTTCCTTCCTTACTACCACACAGCCACCCCTTCCTTTCTTCTTTCCCCCTTCTCCACTTCCTTCCTCTCTCCCTCCAACAACCCACCTAGCCACCCCTTCCTTCTTTCTCCCTTCACCACCCCCTTCCTTCTCCCCCTTCTCCACCTACTTCCTTCCTTCTTTCCCTCTTCTCCACTCCCTTCCTTCCTTCCTTCCTTCCTTCCTTCCTCTCTTCCTCCAACCACCCAGCCACACCCTTCTTTCTTTCCCCCTTCTCCACTCCCCCTTCCTTCCTCCCTCTTTACAACCCCCCAGACACCCCCTTTCTTCCTTCTTCCTCCTTCTCCACCCCTCCCTTCTTTCCCCTATCCTTCTCCCCCCCTTCTCCACTTCCTTCCTTCCCTCCAACCACCCAGCCACCCCCTTCCTTCCTTTTTTCTCCTGCTTCTCCACACCTTCCTTCTTCCCCTTTTCTCCACATACTTCTTTCCATCTTTTCCCCTTTTCTCTCCTTTCCTTCCTCCCTCCCTCCCTCCCTTCAACTACCCAGCCACCACCTTCCTTCCTTCTTTACCCTTCTCCACCTCCTTCCTTCCTTCATTCCCCCTTCTCTACTTCCTTCCTTCCTTCCTTCTTTCTTTCCTTCCTCCCTCCACACCCCCTTCCTTCTCCCCCCGCCCACCCACCCCGCCCACCCTTCCTTTCTTCCTTTCTTCCCTCCTTCCTTTTTACCTCCATGCCCCCTTCCTTCAATCCATCTATCTTCTCTTGCCCCAATCTGAAAAGTATGCATCCAAATTAACCACCTTTCATGTCTTGGAGAATGATAAAGACACTTTTCTCTTTATAATTTTCTCTTTACCATCTTTTCTCGAATGTCTAATTTTAATATACAGTATTACTTTTTAAGAAAGCACTGTCAATACAACATAATATAGTCGGCCCTTTTAAGAGGTGGATTCTAGCTACCAGGGACCCCTACAGTATATTTGGCATAGCTAAGGGATACGGCAGCAATAATATCATGGTAGTTACTCCCCCTAGCAGGGTACAATACCACATTCTCAGGTGAGTTGCCAGGAGTGTTATTCATTGGAGGGAGTTATAGAGGCAAAGTCTATCATTTAATCAAAAAGTTTTAAGACATATTGTAATTCTGAGCAGGGAGCAATACTGTTTGCATTCTGGACCCCAGCAGCAGTCTGTCTGTCTCCCACAAACCTCTTGGAAGCCGTTGTCTCTTTGAAGATGAGAGGGTGAAGGGAGCTGAGATGTGTCCCTTTGAACTGTGGTTGGGGGCCCGCGGAGAAACAGCGGTGAGGACCCCACAGCCACCTCCTCCCCTCATCCTGCAATCTCTTGTTCCTCTGCTTGAGGCTAGGCAGTCAGTGGGACAGTCTGGCATGGTAGCCCCACTGAGAGGTGTCAGACTGGGTCACTGGGGCACACACCCTATTTAACTCTCTCTGCGCTGCTTGAAGCGGTTAACTCCTTTGCTGCCAGAGGTCTAGTGACATGAAGGCAAATATGTGGTTTGACCTGTTATGCCTGTAAGAGTCTGAAAACCATTTGCAAAACTTTTTGTTGTCGTTGTTGTTGCTCCAGCAGCTGTCTTTTCCAAAGTATCAAAGTGAATTATTATGCCTTAAGACTATATGGAGTATGATATCATAGCAAAGTCTCTCACTTTAGTGAAGGGACACAGAATGTTGCTTTGGATTATATGAATATATGAATATAGCTTTAAAGTGGGGGTTATATATTGCAATTTTTCTTACAATCTGGCCAGTAACAGGGCCAATATTAAGCAGACTCACTGAACTGAATGTAGTAGAACTAAAACTAATAAGTACACCCGGTCCAAGTCATTATAGTCTGCATGGTGGTCTAATACATATTTCTTTACTGACAAAACTTTTAGAAATTTGTGACGGTAGGGGAACCAGTAGTAGCAGTAAAGGTGGCCATGCAAATTCAATAAATGTTGGCCAGACGTTCATTCGGCCAACAATGCTCTCCGCATACACATTGGGGTTGACATGATACCTTATAGACAAACAATGGCTTAGAAAAATACTATAGTATGTCTATATTTGCCTTGAAGTCAATAGGCTGCCCTTATAACCCTGCTATAAAAAGAGGGCAACCTTATAGACTTCAATATAAAAAAGTATATCACTTTTGGCAATAGGAGGCCGTGGTACCTATATCAAAAACAACAAATAGGTATGGGCTGTTATATATACATCATAGGCTTACTTAAAGTTTGACAACATAAGTAAAAGTATGGTAAAAAAAAACCTTACTAATTAACATTATAATAAGATGTGATGATATCCCCAGTCAATGGGCTAATAACATGGAGGACCCAGTGGACTGTACAAAATAATTAAAATGACAAAAAGAAAATTTGGAACTTTTTTACGCTCCTTTAGCTAGACTGGAGACACGTAGGAACGTTTTCTCCTAAAGTTTGCTGAACAGACATAACTTGACTTTTTCACTCTGAAGGAGACGTGTATAGACACATCAGCCAGCAGAATACGTGGTCAGATGGGATGTTAAGGCTTACGCTATGAAGGTCATATATTATGCTGCTACGTACTAATATTAGCAGAATGCCATTAGGTGTTCTTCTGAGCCTTTAATGCATCAGATTGACATTGAGTTGCCCCCTGGTGCTGTATTTCCAAAGAAGTCAACCTTTAATAGAAAGCACCATAGTTTTCACAGGTTGTAACTTATCTTTCCGAAACTTAGGGTTAGCAAATGAAGTCTGCAGTGAATGGCTAGTGCCTCTGGATTACTAGATTATATATTTTTGTAAAGCTGGCTATACACATAACATAGTAGTTGGCCAACAGTTATCCCTTCCTATGACTTCTATGTACACGCTCGCTTGGCTTTGTGAGCCAGAGTCCACTGGCAGCAGCTTGTTTCTCTTATAACAAAAGGAATTGGTAGTTGAAATCAAACATGACCAATCCTGATCTCCACCAACGTCTACGAGAATTAGGAGGTCCCCTTACACATAGTTGGTTGGCTGGGTCCACTAAATCAATGGGTTCAACTCAAACAATTGTATGGCCAGCTTAGTAACAAGGTTATGGCTTGGATATGTCTTAATCATGGAAACCAACGGACACAGTGTCGCCTTTTGTGTTTGCCGGACAGTGCCAACTTTGTCCACGCACAGCATCTGCTATCAGCCCCGTTCACTTGCCTATTCCTGATCACAGTTTGCAGTCCACATATACTGCCCAGACTACAGGCGCTTGTAAAACAGTCCATTGACAGCCAAGGGCAATTTCCACTATTCCACAGCCCTACACTGGTGTTTTACAATGTTCCCACTGCTAAATGGAGCAATTCGTACAACAAAAACACACTGGGAAATTTGTGTTTAGAAAAAATTCACTAATAAATTCAAGTAGGGACATCATCAAACCTACTACCCCCATCATCCTCACTGGGCTGCACAATGCGATTTGTACAATAAATATAAGTAGCCGACAACTACCACCTGACTCACAGCACACATGAATGTATAACTAGTATTCTGCAGAGCTGTAATAAGATATGTGTAACATGCTTGTAGTACTAACAGGCTTACTGTAATAAAATATCTGGAGTGCAGTAACATGATACTCGGAGTAGCAACATTCTTGCAGATAAGGTTATTGAAGTGAAAACTTTATCTTGAGATTGTCTCAGAGTAGGTATGCTCACAGCACCCACAACAAAGACAGCCCTCTCCCTATGTCGGAGGACCCTTCGACTAATGGGTTAATGGTCACAGCGGTTCTGCTGCTCAGACTTGAAATTTAGTCTCTGCCACTCAGTGGGATCCAGGCTCGAACATGCTGAGGAGCCGGAGTCCCTGTTTTCAATTAGAGAGGAGGAGACAAGAGATAAACAATTCCTGTGGTCACAAGTCCATGGATATGTATGGGAGGACATGGACATCTATCTTTTATCTATCTCCTATCTATAATCTATCTATCTATCTATCTATCTATCTATCTATCTATCTATCATCATCTATCTATCTATCTATCTATCTATCTATCTATCTATCTATCTAGAATATATTGTAGAAATATCTATCTATCTATCTATCTATCATCTATCTATCTATCTATCTATCTATCTATCTATCTAATATTATTATTATAATAATCGATCATAAATTTACAGTATATACTATCTATCTATCTTGTATTTACAGTATATACTATCTATCCATCCACTTTATTTCCATAAATCTGTATATCCCGTGACAATAATGAGATCAGGAAGTGACCCCAAACAGCTCCTATCTATCTACAAAGTTATATTATATTATCCATCCATCCACGTATAAGTAAATGTGGATGTTAACTTCTATGGTGTAATGTAGACAAATAGACTATTTACATTTGTATACTATGGCATAGTAGTCTACGTTATTGTGTCCGGCAAAAAAGTATACTTTGGATTACTTTCTTTTCATAATGTAATTCAATCGGAAACTGATTATGCTTTATAGCAGAACAGCAAATTCAGGGATTGAATGTTTAGACCCTAACTGCTAGAACAAGAGGAATTGAGATGGTCTCATGTTGGTCACATGGTTTCGTGGTTTAGCATGCTCTTCCCATGCCTCCTTTTTATTGATTGGATGAGGTCCGAACACTCAGGCCTAGATCGATCCAAATTTTTCTGTTTCTACAATAGCTTGTTGCCTATTTAAAGGTGTTCAGTGGCAATACACCCCAACAACATAACTATTATTCACATCACTAATACCCCACCACCACCACCACCACCACACTAATACTGTTCAATGGCTCTACAGATCCTCGCTGATCTCCTGCCATGGCACACAGGAAATGCCCACTGGACAGTAAATGAGTTGTGTGCTGATCTGAGCAGTATTCCTGTGTGTCAGGACAGGAAGTAGAGATCAGTCAGGACCCAAGGAATGGCGGCTGTGTCGGATCAGGAGAGCCAGTAATGCTCAAGCCACTCTGTCCCTTTAAAAAATATATATATTTATTTCTATTTATCCCATCATACAACCTCTCCAACATCTGGTATCAATCTCTTCCTTATGTAATACTCCTTTAGGCCTCACGACCTCCAGTAGAAAGCCCACGTCTTCAATTCAACAGTCCATTATGAATTTTGAATAAAAATATTTTACATGTTTTCTAAACTACCCCATATATACACATGAGATTAATGGGACAGATATAATATAAATTGGTCCCCTGCTTTATATTCAGTCTCTTAGGATGAAGGAAGAGATTAAATGGGGAAATGAAGAGGATCCCTTTAGCAAGGGAAGGGTTACCTCACGCTACAGGTTGTTTTCTAGAGACACCTAACAGCCCTGGACATAAATCAAGCTCTGGGATGAAGGTAACATCTCAATTTCTCCTCTTCAGAACATCACATTCCTCTCTTATCTGATGTATAGATTTATAGCGGCCTGTGAGGGAAGTCTGAGGATATCCTATAACCAGCAGTTCTGAATGCACTCACTGATAGAGGCCATTAATAAATCCTCTCAGAACCCTCCTACAGACCACACAGCAGCCCACCCTTTACTTGCCATTCAGGTGATTCCCATTCAGTGTAAGGCTAGTATATTAGAAATATGTACATAGCCGATCTAATTGTCAAAGGCCAAAGGGAAGCCGGCCTGTCAAGAAGATCTGGAAGTGGTTTAAGCAGATAGATCATCTATCATGGTAATATTTCCTACTGGGGTATATATTTGAGGTATGTTAGTAGACTACTTCTTGATGTTGGAATATGAGACCTAATGTCAAGTTAATATAAATGCGTATTGATGGACTCTTCTTCTTCCTCTTCTTCTTCTTATACTATTATTATTACAGTTAGGATACAATAAGGGTTAATGCTCGCCAGATGGATCTGCTCCAAATCTTCAGTGTGGATTTATACAAGGTAAATTCACATTGTAATGCAGGGGGAAGGAAAATAAATGAGACTTTGTACTTTTTAAATGATAAAGCTGCAAATCTTTGGTATTCCTGGTATAGCTAAGATATTTCTCAAAATGATGACCACAATGAGTTCAAAATACTGGCGTCAGAAACTTATACAGATTTGTAAATTACTTCTATTTAAAATTCTTAAGTCTTCCAGTACTTATCAGCTGCTGTATGTCCTGCAGGAAGTGGTGTATTCTTTGCAGTCTGGCACAGTGCCCTCTGCTGCCACCTCTGTCCATGTTAGGAACTGTCCAGACCAGAGAAGGTTTTCTATGGGGATTTGCTACTACTTTGGACAGTGGTGGCAGCAGAAAGCACTGCGTCAGACTCTAGAGAATACAATACTTCATGCAGGACATACAACAGCTGATACAGGATGAATTGAGATCTTTAAATAGAAGCAATTTACAAATCTGTCTAACTTTCTGACAACAGTTGATTTGAAAGAAAAAAAATTTCTCCGGAGTACCCCTTTAAAGGATTCATAGATCAAGGTCCCTTTAATAAGGCCTGATGTAAGGCAGGAAAAGAGCGATGGTCAGTGAGATCGGTGCTTGTTTGCAGAGCCCTCACAAGGCTGGATAAATCATTACCCTAGTGCTACCATTCCAATACACACATCGTACACACTCCGGCCGGGATCCCATGCGGCGCCGGAAAAAACTGACAATTCAGTTTTCTGCGGCCGGAATTCAGTGAATTCCGGCCGCAGAAAGACCTGTCAGTTCACACAGTGAAGCAAGCGGCTCCGGCCGCTTGCTTCACTGTGTGCTATGGGAAGCCCTGATGCTTCCCATAGTACCGGCCGAGATGATCCGTCCAGAGACCGGCCATTCCGCGACCCGGCTGGGGTCACGGAATGGCTGGTTTCATACAACGTGTGAACATAGCCTTAAAGTGCACAAAAACTGTTAGTAACTTCTGTATAAAAGATTACTTTACATATGGCTTATGTAATATGGACATACTGGGGGAGATTTATTAAACATGGTGTGAAGTGAAACTGGCTCAGTTGCCCCTAGCAACCAGATTACACCTTTCATTCCTCACAGATTCTTTGAAAAATTAAAGGTGGAATCTGATTGGTTGCTAGGGGCAACTGAGCCAGTTTTACTTTACACCATGTTTGATAAATCTCCCCCACTGTTCATACTTTACACCAAGGGTGACCTATGGTGCCTTGTGGTAATGCCTCACCCAGAAATCTCAGCAAAGTACATTGCACTGAATTTGTAGATTGTGTCTTCACTGGTCCTGGCCTAGGGGATACATGCTATGTCAGTGCAATGCAATGCTATGTATATGGCACAGCACTGTGCGTAGGAGCCAAATCCCTAAGGTTCCCTATTTAGTGTTCTGCCTTGTGGAAGGTGGGAGTTGAAGAGGTAATCTGTAAAAAACTACAACTAAGTAGGTTTCTATATCCTATATATATATTATTTCTAATGGAGCCATGTCACAGAGGGGAGATCGTCACACTGGGGGGGGGGGGGGGGGGGCACGGGCATGCCCCCATTGCTTCGTATCGGGCCGGTGCTTGGTAATAGACTGGCACCGTGCATGGGAACCGAGTGGAGGTTAAAAAAAAGGCCACACCACTGGCATTCCCGTGCCAGCACTGATCTGTTAACGTATAAAACCCAAAGCAATTTACCTGATGGTACAGTTGCTTTAATAAAACCTACTACAGAGTTTTTTTTAAATTAATAGTACTATGGTCTTTAACTGAAAAAAACTAGATGGCAAATAATGATTACAATGAAGAAGTTCCTTATTGGGAATAGTATCCAATCCAGTGTTTGGATGATATTTACCATTTTTCTGATACAACAGTATCCAGCGAGCACAGCCATCCATATGGTCATAGAGGATAATAGGCAGAGGTTTGTGATGTCATTGGTTCATATAAGGCATATTATGGACCAATCATGGCAATAATACATATATTCTATACATATTATTTCAAATTAACCCTATTGCCACAGTTGGACATTGGGCAATATCAGATCTCTAGAAAAAATCCTGAGCTGCATGAATAATTTTCACTGCAACACTCACTGCTCCTTTTCCTGCATTGAGTAAATGGCCGTTTATCCTATTAGGTAGATGATTTGGCTATTGCACATACAAGAGTGCCTATTGCTTGCGGAAAAACACATTGGAGTCTATTCCTGGCCAAGAAGATTTTGATCTGCGGCCTTCTAATTACAAGGAATCCAGATTAGAAGAGAGCATGAAACCACCGCCCAGATTATAATTAAATCAAGACGCGGTTTAGACGCCCTCATACTTGTCACTTTAACTCTTTACGTGAAATTTACAAAAAATATTACAATGTATTTGTATGTTAGTAAAAAAAAAATTCAATTGGATGTCACTTATGTCACCATGTATAATAACATAACATAACATATATATTTATATATAAACTGTGTGAATGATCTATATAATATATACAACAATGCAGTGCTTAGGGTGTTTTTATAGTAATTTTTTTCAGTCTGAATTCCCCAATGTATTGCAGCTGGGGATACACATGTGATAGCTGTTGGACGACAACTATCACTCCCAATGCCCCAGTTCACATGCACAAATTTCCTTCTGTCGGCGGCTTATCTCTTTGAGAACAAAAAGATTAGTTTTAGTGCATACTTATATTTCCCATAAAATAACAATTCCGGAACATCTTTTCTTATAGCTCTTTTTCTTACAAGAAATCTATGACTTAATAAGCAACTGGGCGTTACCAGTTGGGGGTGTGTCCACCTCTGATTGGACAGTGTCAGACACACCACCACCTGGTAACACATAGTTGTTTATTGAGTCATACAGTTCTAGTAAGAATAAGGGCCTGTTCACACTATGGAATCAGTGCCAAAATCTCAAACCCCACGCACCGAATTCCGCCTGCTGTCTCTTTCAATGGGAGGCCTTGTGCGACATGTCAATTCTTGGAGGCGTGGAGGGCGGAGACGCGCGAGACCTCAATTGAGTGAGATAGTAGGCCGCATTTGGGCAGGGGTTCTGAGCAGAATTTTGGCACCGATTCCATAGTGTAAACAGGCCTTAATAGGAATGGCACAACATAGAGCTATAAACATAAGTAATCCTGAACTGTTATTTCATGGGTATTACATTTATTTGTAATGACCATGACAGGGAAGAAGTGGTAATCCTCTTTAAGGCCCAGCAGACTTGCCATATCTATACTTTATATAGATAGCCTTTTATTTTATTGGTCAGCATATAACGTTACATTTCCCCTGCAGTGCCATGAGTCCACCCTACAAGCCAATTGGCTCTATGGGATGCCCTACAGGATTATGAATTGACATGCGAGTCATCTGTCTTACCTTGTGGACCTAATCCCAGTTTTTGTGCACCACAACCACTGGCTTAGGCCATGATATGGCTTCATTTCAACAGCTTCCACACCCGTTCCCCCTGAAGTTGTGCTAAAACGTGACCATGTGAAACTGGCTGAGTCACATCATTTTATAAGAAATCGTTTTGTAAACTGGCAAAAAAATTAGACGATGATGATGTACATCATCACTCAGCCCTGGTAATGATCACATTCATTTGACTACTATTTGATTTATTCTGTCTTCCAGTAGCATAGTTATATCGTATTGTCTTTCCCTGCCAGTTTCTTCCCAATGACCCTTTGTCATATTCATGGTTTTAGCCCACTGTGTTTATTTGCTAATTAAGTTGAATTATTCGGCTAGCAGCCAGGGATGGGCGGCTACCAATGTGGTTACACACTTCATCCTCATGAGCACACTAATTATTGCACAGGATGTCGATACCTCACCCCGAGCATCAAACCTCTAAGACTACCACTACTTAATGTGATAGATTACTTTTCCGCATTTACATCTTATCTTATTATAAAGTCATAGTTTTTTTAAACCAAATTATACATAGATTTTTTTTACAATATGTTACTAAATTATTATATTTGACCTTTTTATGCTGCCAATTTATTGTTTATGTAACCATATTTGTATTATAGTTTATCTTACCTAATTGTCAATCTATTTTGCTTATCAAATGATATTTTATTATAAATTTTTTTATGGCTACGTTTCCAGACCGACATTTCTTTGGCCATTTTGATAAACCATGTTGATAAATTAACAGCTGTGATTATGCAAATAACGGCCATCATAATATAATAACCGTTATTTGGCCTCAAACTGACGGCCACCCTAAAAGACTGCATCAAATTGCCAAAAAAAAAGACAGTGTAGGAACATAGCCTATCTTAGTAAATTAGTAATGCATTTGATTTTTAGGATATGTTCATATAATGTAAAAATAAGGCCATGATACAGCCATAATTTCAAAAATATGTGTCCCATTGAAGTTGATGGGAAATCATTCGTGCACACACCGAATGAAATAACGTCTGTAAAAAAACGAACATGCTCTTTATTTATTGCTGTAATTTAGTAAAATATGTTTTTTCACCTTAAAATGACGTCCTTCCAAAATTATGGCCCCAAAAACCATTGTGTGAACATACCTTTATTGCCAAACTATTTGTTCATGTTAATAAACGATTGGTTGACTTTTTCAAAAAACTTTTTTTTTAAATGTACTAATTCATTTATTTGCTGTATTTTTCGAAATAATTTTTTCGCTTTCCAAATTATTTGTTATTTGTTTTAAATTTTATTAAATTCTAGATGATTAGTTGTTTACATTTTGTATGAAGTCTTCTCCTTAGACCAGTGATCAATATAATAAAATGCAATATAATGTACTATTTAGACCAATATAATATCTAACAATGCAATATAAGTGGAATGTTTTTCCATTAACATTCCAGACAAATATACCTCTTACCATTCATTTTCTTTGAGTCTGTCACCCAGAGTTTTATTGACATGCCACTCAGACAGGCCTGCCTTCTACTTTTATGACACTTGAATCAACCATGTACATGACTGTAACTTTTATTACTTTGTGGTGTTTGTGGCTTTTTATGAATTGTTTTTCATCTGAACTTGTGTCCTGACGTCTGCTGGTAGTAGAGGTGTAAGCTCAGAGCCAAACTACTTAAACTTGAAGATTTTGCATAGAATTATATTTCCCCATACCTAAGAACTAGGAAATAAGGGATCTGTCTGAAAACAGGATTGTTATATGTAGCTCCTTCTCCATTCACCTAAAACATTGCTCTGTTTTGAATAGTGGAAGTTGTGTGCTGAAAAGTTCTCACACACTATAAAATATAGTTTTATGTAAGTTTTCAGCTTTGTTTTTATAAGAATGGTTTGCTTGCTCCACAATTTTTGAATCAATCATTTTGAATTTATATCAAAACTGAATATTTTAGAATTTTTTTCATTTTTTTATTAAAAGATCCCTATCTTTTAAAGTCTATTTAAAGAAACAATCTTTTATCCCCCGCCCCTGCAGGCTGGCATGCATACTTACCTGTGATAAACGTTTTCCCACAGCACAGCTTTATTCCGGTTTAAATCCTGCTGGCGCTGACATGACAGCTTTTCTAACCCGCTTGATTCTACTGTGCTTCTGAAGTCATGAGAGTGCTCTGAGGTCACAGGGTCGCCAGCGGGATTTGAACAGGGTTGTAGCACCAGAATAATGTAACACCGCTGGAAAATATTAACCACAGGTGAGTATACATACCAGCCTGCAGATGTCAGGGAGAAAAGAACAAATGGACAGTTAGATTTTAACATGTCTGATCCCATTGTCCTTAACGGAGGTAAGCCCCCCCCCCCCCCCTTCAGGGAACACAAACAAACTCATGTCAAACTGGACATTCATGCTTATGGCTGTCAGCTATCTAGGATATATAGCCAACTTAACATATAAGTACCATGAGAACTACTGTGGGACCCATCGACAAAGGGGGTTCACCTCCACTCCATTAACAAGGTTGTAATAAAGTAAAATGAATGTGGGGGAATAAGGAAAATATGGTGGTCAGAATCCCTCCTCCCATCAGGCAGATTTAATGCAGCTTTTAGTCTATGCTTGGCCCAAAATAGGGTCACTTCCTTGGAGAAGGAATACTTCATATAGCTGATGATACAAGGACGGTTGCTGAGGACTATGTCATGGAAGATGCAGATTTCTAAAACCTTATGTTAACATACGGGAGAAGTCTTCAGAATGCCAACCTTCCCAGATGGCCTATATAAAGAGTTCTGCAGAATAAAGGAGCAGTTCTTCACCACTTAGCGATATGCCGCTCCAGGATTACATACAGAGTAGTGGAAAGCTGTGAAGAAACCCTCAAAACCACAAAATGCAGCTTGTAGAACTTTTAGGTCTGAATCTGCCACCCCTGGAATTTTGGTTGCGACATTGTGATTCAGAAAGTTTCCACTAATGACTACTAATGGCATCTGCGAGCCACACGTGACCACAATGAATGAAAGGTTCTATTACATTAACTCTCTCATCATTTAACCTTTTCCCTCATATTAACAAGTGTGTAAGCATCGGAGTATAAAGCTTCTAGTCAATGCTAGATACCATAGGGCAAAGGTATATATCCTAGTAGAACAAGGATCAACCTTTTACTGTGGAGCTAGCATGATAATTGCAATGATGGAGAGAAAGTCAAAGATCTTAAAGCGAGTGTACAGTTAGGAATAGTGAATTTTTTTTCCATTACCTTGTCGGTGCTGGTGCGGAGATCCCGGTGGTGTGGTCTTTTTTAAAAAAAAATCTGCCTGGCTCCTGTGGTCCTTGGCACTGTTTTCTTCTTGTACACTGGCTTTCTCTATGCACTGGAGGCGGCTCCGGCACCCCCAATGTAATGATGCCCCCTCCCCTTGGTGATGCGCCTCCATTAAAATCAACTCTGGCCATGTCACCAAGGGGAAGGGACATCATTACACTGGGGGCGCTGGCCCCCTTCCACTACATACTGGTGCACAAAAAGAAAATGGTGCCGATCATGGGAAACTGGTGGCGTTTTTAGGACCATGTCGCTGGGATCTCTGTGCCAGCGCCGTCAAGACAGTGAAAAAAAATATTCACTACTCCTAATGGTACATTTGCATAAAGAAGCAAATCATGCTCTGTAGCAACTTTACTATACTTATGCCTTATTGGCATTACCCAATAGAGTAGGTCCAACCCAACTCTTTATATGAATCTTAGATATAGACTAATGGGCTCAAAGAACATTCAATTAGAACAAAAGAAATTCAGTACCTAATTGCAAGGTACATTAGAACCCTAGCGGTACGCTGTCAATTGATGGCCGTCTTACTGTAACATATTGCATTTTTTCAAGGGAGGAAATATACAAAAATTTGAATGAAAAAAATACAATCTCTTGAGTCTCTCATTGATTTCAATGAGGTTTATTTCTCCCGTTGAGCACTTGAGCATTGAAAAATGCTTGACTCAAGTAAAGAGCACTCAAGCATTTTAGTGCTCGCTCAACACTAGTCATGGCATCAATAGGATCAATATATACATATGACAAAGGAGTGGATAGTAACTTTACTCAGTCTGGATTCTCCTATTGCATAGGTCTAAAGCTGGCCATACACACATGATAGCTGTTGGTTGACAACTATCTCTCCCAACGCCCCAGCCTACATAAACACGCTTCACCAATGAGAAGAGGAGAAAAAAGCTGTTGTCAGAGTCCCCTACTGGTAGCTTTCTCCTTGTGAACAAAAGGATCAGGCAGTTAAAACCGAACATACAATGCTTCTCTCTCCAAAATCTGTCATCACGGAGAGTTGGGAGGCCATTATACACTGTTATATAGTTAGATGGTTGGCCAGTCCCAATAAAATAAAATAGTTGGGTTTGGCCAACATTGACAAATATTCAGCCCTGTAGCTAAATACCCTGACTAAGACAAAGTCTCTTCCAGGGGCTCCCCCCATGGATTCAAGCATCAATGACCTACCAGCTCGCTCTATGCCCCCTAGCCCCTAGTTATTATATTAAAATAGGGTTGATCCTAACAACCATCAGTCCACCTACTCCTCTCTTTATTCCTGCTTTAGTACAGCAGTGAGATGGTTAAAATGTGACATTTATTAGTCACAAAAGGAAAATCCTGTGTGTTTTCGGGTAGCCCTCGCTAATTTCCTGGGTGGCTTGAGCTGAGGTTTAAGATTTTTTTCTTTCTTTTTTTTTTTTAATCATTCCCCGCGCCCTTATGTGCTCTTTTATCTCCAGGGAAGAAGCCATGTTTAGCAGCCTGCCTGTGAAAAAGGACCTCAGGGTTAGGTAGATCTGCCTCAGCTCAAAGATTTCATTATTAGCTCTGTTTCTAGGAGCAAACGCTTATCCCTCCCTTGAGAGACTGTGAAAAATTAACAGCGGCTCATGGTGGCGGTGCAAACCTTAAACTTTAATTACAGCATTGATATTCTTCACACAATAACGCTGTCATCGGTTATTTACATAAAGTTTCAGAGTGTAGAGAGAAGAGCATTTTCTGTAATTGTGCTGGGTACAGCCAGTGCATGCATAATGTATACCGCCAATCCCACACTCCTCCAGTGCGCTCAGCCACAGAGGCGAAAGGGGAGGGGGATCTAACCTTGTTATTCGTATTTTATGTGTGATGATGCAAAAAATTAAATACACATAAAGCGAATTTCAATGTGCATCCGCCAAGCGTACATGTAAACTAACGGAGATGCCAATGGGCCTAGACAGGTTATTGGCGCTCTTGAATACGGAATGGTTTTTAGTGCTTTGTCTATAATTCCCAGTCAGGATGACATCACGGTCATGTTGATGACAGAGCTATCTAGATCTGTTTGTATGATGCTTCAATAATCCATAGGGGAATGTCTAGATTATTATAGACTCCACAGATAGGGGTTGATGCTTCAATAATCCATAGGGGAACATCTACAATATTATAGACTCCACAGATGGGGTTGAATTCTAGGATTTTGTCACATAGAATCGGAATAAAAAGCATAGAGCTTGTGTATATTTCTAATATTAATATTCACGTGCAGGCGTATAGCAAGGGGGTCGATGTGTCTCATATGCTGGGTGGTGCCAAGAAGCCATTCTGCCTTGTCTACAGAATGTTATTGTTGGCACAGGTAACATGACTGCGTTTGATGTAGCAGAGCCGAGTTTCAATTGTCATGATGTCTTTGTTATCGATGACAGTGATAGAGTATAAAGGTGTTTATTGATCAATTTAACACTACTCCCTCTCCTCCATAGACTTTAGATTTAGTTGAACAATTTATATATAAAGGTTATATAAGAATATGGAACAACATAAAAAAAATGTAAAGCAGAACACAGAATAGTGGAGCAATTACGACATAAACAAGTGCCCCAGATGCTGTGTCTCTATCCCTCCTCTCCCTAAGGCCCCTATATCCCCCCCTCCCCTACCATAGCTTCCCATTCATCCTCTCCCCCTTTTTCTTCATATGTCTACTCTCAGCTTCTCTCCCTTTCTCCAGCTCGTCTCTCACTGTCATTCCAAGCCCAGAAAAGCCTCAGGGAGTCACGTCAGTCCTATCTATCAGCGAATATTCGGCGTTGTGCTGCAGGAAGGCGAGCGGAGCAGGCAGAGCAGCAGCACATAGTCAAATTTCACGGGCTGAATATTTAATGAGGGCAGTGCTGTTTATTTGGTTACCCTGTTGATTTCCCTCGCCCTGTCAATAGCTGCTCATATCTGCTTGCACGATGATCTTTACAATTGTGTCTCCTAGGAGCAGAGACATTAAAAGCAATTATGGATTTTATACAGGAACCGCTCTGATATTTCCAGCTAATCTAATTTGCAGTCTGCTAGTTTATTGTCTGCTATTTCAGGGGCGTTTGAGCGTTATGGAAAATCCGATTTGCCTTTATAATTTTACATAACGTCATTAACACTGCCAGCGTCTTGCCTTGGATATTGTTTGGTTGGGCGACTTCTTGTGGAAGACGGTAATGTTGTCAACATAAACTTCATTAATGTCCTCCCTCTAAATATCCAGCAGAATCTGTCACATTTCATTAAACATTAAAACACGTTGGGGACGCATTGAAGTCACAAATTGAGGGAAACCAAAGCCGTATTCCCATAAAATAAATTTAAGTATGTATATGCAAATTTTACATTGTAATAAATAGATAACTACTTCCAGCCCACGGAAAAGTGCGACAAAATAATTTTCTTACTTGTTTGCGTAATGGGATTGGAGGTTTACGGATACATTTCATGCCTAATCCCTCCGGATTGTAAAGGGGATAATTGCTTTTGCTAATACATAACATAAAGTCATAATGTCATAGATGATTTCTGGGCCCTAAATCTGCCATAAAGTCTAAGGGTGTGTTCACATGCAGCGACAGAACATCAGATCAAACGGTGGCAAATATATGGCCAGTTCCATTTGGAAGGATGGTATGGTCTTGGAAAAAGTGTGCGGGGAAAAAAAAAATCAGATAGACAAAATTTGTATGTATTATACTATGTGTGTAGTGTTTTTTAGACAAATATTTACTTGGTTTGTAATAATTCCAGTTATATGAAAGGGATGGCTAGCGGAAATTTTGGCTTTTTTTATTGCGTGTGAATTAATTAGGTATGCATTATGAGGAACTGTAGGCTATACTACAAATAGGTTAGATTAACAATGTATGTAGTGTTTTTTAAAGAACTATTATAAAGATTTACAACGTATGTAGTGTTTTTAAGAATTATTAGGACGTATGGGGCCAGTACATCAACCATGTATTTGTAGGGCGAGTCAAAGGTCAAGAACCATCCACCCAAAGTTTACATGTTTACGGGTGGATTCACATGTAGCAGATTTTTGCAAGTTCCATTTGGCTGTACAGCACAGTCTCAGAAATTAAATTTAATTTAAATAGATAACAAATAAATGTTATTAAAATTTTTGTATATTGCAGAAAGTTTATAGTACAAGAATATTCAGGAATATGTTATATTCAATAGTGTACTTGAAGCTAAACCACCACATGTTAGATTTACTATGTAGTGTTTTCCAGCGTGATTATGATATTTGGCACCAGTACAATATCATGAATCTGTAAGGTGAGTCAAAGGTCAGGAACCATCCACCCAATGTTTAAAGCATTAAAGGTGGATTCACATTTGGTTGCAAAAATGTCTACAACTGAAAAGTCCATCAGTTCCATCGGTGGCAAACACACAGACTTTTACAAGTCCCATATGGATGAATAGGGCAGATATAGTCATTTCTATAACCCTTGTGAGTTTATCCTGTCTTGGAAATATTCAGGGGGGTTATAGTCAAGATTCTATTCAGGATTTCAGCTGTGAAGGTAGCAGATAGCACATGTCATAGCATATACATTGTTCTAGTATGTAATGAAAAGATCAAACAAAGTTTAAACATTGGGTGGATGGTTCATGACTTTTGACTCACCTTACATATTCATGGTTGGTGTACTGCTGCCAAACTTTATAATAGTTCTTGAAAACACTATATACATAGTAAATCAAGACAGTACTTTGCCCTACAGTTCCTCATACCTTTATCCTATAATTTCTAGGAAAGATACCTACTAGTTCATATTACGTGTAATTCAGAGCTGGAACCAGATGGGGGAGATTTATCAAAGGGTGTAAAATACACAATGGTGTAAACTGCCCGCAGCAGCCAATCACAGCTCAGCTTACAGCTCTGGTAAAATTAAAGCTGAGCTATGATTGGTTGCTGTGGGCAGTTTACACCAGTGTATATTTTACACCCTTTGATAAATCTCCACCATGTGTTTAGGCATACTTACCCAGTCAAGGCTCATAGATGAAGTGAAACATTGACTTGAAGGGACATCACTTTGCCTAAGTGGTGTGAGAGTTTTTTTTTTCCTTGCTTACAGATGTTTATTTCTTAATAATTTCTAAAATAAATAAATAAATAAATAAATTAAAAAAAAAATCTATTTTGATTATGAAATAGTCCACCTAGCTCTTACAGCTTATAATAATCTATACATTCCTATCCTGGTAGGCCTAATTCACACATTAAGTAATTTTTCTGGACTGCAAAACCTCCCGCTATTTTTACTCCGTGGTCCATATAAATTCACCCGTATTGACATCCGTAATTGCACTAGTTTGCATAGAGATCTGTGTTTTTTGCGGACGTCACTGATGTGACATCCATGTTGTCCGTAAAAAACACGGATCTTTAGACTTCTATTGGTAATCTGTACCGCAATCACAACACGTACTAGGACATGTCCTTTTTTTTACGGAACGGATAACGGATGAAAATTAAAACAGACTGTATGAATAGCCCAATATAAATCAATATGCTCTAAGTTGAACCGTGATTACGGATCCGCAATTACGGACAACTTTACTGAACGTGTGAATAAGGCCTTAAAGTTTTTATTGGAAAAAAATAATCAAAAAAGTTTTATTGATTAAAAAGATTGTTTCCGACTATCCTATTTTCCAATAAACATACTTGGAGATGATACAGGAAAAATCCACAATCAGTATTTTGTATAAACTGATAACAACTGATAACAACTCAATGATACTGGTTATGCTACAAGAGCTGTTGAAAAATTAGGTCAATTACTTTTGACTCTATCCTATAGAAAAGATACCTTGATGTGGTTTATTATGTGATATAAGTCATCTTTGTGATCTCTCATTCTTTATGAAAAACCTCTCCTTAAAGAGCTCTCAATGTCAGAGGTAGTCAGGGTTAAGGTTTCTGCCTAGCTCTGACCACATGGAAGAGTCCTACAGGTTGTAAAATGAGCCGAACCCTGACTCGCAGCCTCTTTTAGGGAGTGATGGATGAGGTTTTCTGTCACCCAGCAAGGCTCTTTTTCCTAAATATCTGTCAAGGCGTTCTGGGGGCACAATCGCCAGCAGTAATTCGACCTGTGAGATCTTGTGTTCCACTTAGAAAGGGAAACAAAACAGATTAGGAAAAGACACAAGTGTTTGCTGTGTGGAGAGGGTCATTTACAACTAATACTGATGATGAAGTGCTTCTCACATGGGACGCTGCTATAAAACGATCAATGCGGGAGGTGGCAAGACGGAAAGCCAACAGCCAGAACTTTTTGAAACAAAAACATTTTCAGTGATTTATCTGTAAAAAGCAGTCATACATCATACTTCATTTAGGTCACTGGACGTAGGAAATTGATGTGTTGTTCACCACCTTGTATTGTAGAAAGTCTACGTTCTTGTTTGGATTTCAGGGTATGAATAATAGACATCTCTGTAGCATGTTGTATCTAATTTCTTAGAAAAACACTGTGCATTTTTATATGTTACCTTTGACCTACACATGGCCCTTGTGAGAACTGAACCATTATTCAGTCCATGCCTCTCTAGGAACTAGTAACATCTCAGTAGTACAAGTTCCTCCATATGAAAGCCAACAGGATAACTAAATTCTTGTAGACATGGAGAAAATATTTCTTATTTTTAGAACATATCCGAATACTCAATCTTAATTTCATAGAAGGATTATTGATATGTCAATATGGTCTGAAAACCTATGCAAATCGACCATATAGATGCCTTTCTAAAGGTCCCTATACACTTTTGACAAACATTGACCAATCCCTTGTAGACTTCATTGGGCTCTCCTGACTCTTCGCTGACATATGACATCAGGAGACAGAAGAGTTGGCATGTTGGACCAAGCTGTTTTGATCTCAGAGAGATATGCTGCTGCCAGAGCTATCTGGCAGAGGCTTACTCCTCCACTCTCCATTGAGAACACATGAATGTTTAGCCAAGCCAAGTGTTCATCATATATAGGGATGTCAGAAGAGATGGCTCTTGGCCAGCAGCTTTCGAAGATGTATGGCTACCTTCAACTTAGGCCATATAACCTAAAGAGAAGAAACTTATAGATCATTGTTATGACCTTTTACACAACTTTTTGAAAAATGTTCCATTACGTTTATACAATATTGCAAAATGTTGTGTTTTGAGTAATAATGAGAGATAGCATGTTATGAATGTTCGACCAATAGTGGATGAAGGTGTATGGTCACCTCAAAGGGGTTCTCCCACAAAATCAAGTTATGCCACATCCTCAAACCCCCAAAAATCTCAAGAAGGGGCCCTGAGAACAGAGCAGCAGTACATTGTTGGGCTATCTATGTGGCTCCCATGGAGAATGAATGCATTGGTGGCCATGCGTGTGTATCACCGCTCCATTCAGCAGAGTCAGGTCCCTGTTCTTGAAATGTTAGAGGAATACCCTAACAGAAACTCAATAATAATGATAATAATAATAATAATAATAATAATAATAATAATAATAATAATAATAATAATGGAACCTTTTCATTCATGTCAATAGGTATGGGCGGAAAATGTCTACTTATTATTTATTTATTTGAGTCATTTTTCCATAACCCAACTAGTTGATCACAATGCCAGAGGGACCTCCAGTGGAAGTAGGCTTTGAGAGCAAAGACAATCCCATTTGAAGCTACCTTGTTACTAGGGTATGTTGGATATATACCTATGATACATGGTGACACATCCTACATGTGCCATCTGGGTCCAAAGAAAACCCTCTCTGACACTATACCTCTCCATGACCTTTTAATAGTGAGAAAAAATAGCGCAAGACTCTCTCTGTGGGATTTTGAGAACTTAACTTCTCTTAAAGGTCCTATACTGTATGGCCATGTTACTTTGGTTGAAAAGCCATGTAACCCATGGTTAACACCCTCTATTCTTTGTCCTGTATTCCTCAGTTCTGCTGAAAGATATTTGTACAAAAAATTCCTTCTGAATGGATATCCTCAATAAGATGTGTTCTACTGTATTATGCCCCCAAAATAAGGAAATGAATTGTGGGCAATGGGCATTTATTGTCTTCTCCTAGACCTCTAATCCTCGAGTACGAATGCATCTACCAAAACAGCAGGCAACCCTCGGATTAAGAAGAGTCCCATATCGAAATAGTTTTTACAGTTGTTGACATGACAAATGTTATTCTTTAGAAGCTATTCTCCACGTTAGTAAATCTCAATGGTGCGTGGTTCTCGAGCCCTCCAGCCCTCCCACATGGCAGTGATGAGCAGCGAACAAAAAATAAATATTTATACATCCATGTCAGATGCCAAGTAGTTAACCTCCCAGATAAAAAGGTGTAATGCTCAGCAGAGGGAAACTTGTCCTATGATAACATTATCTTAAACTATCCTGTGTCAAAACATGTGTAATCTGTCATTAGAGAAAGGTGTGTATTACCATTGCTTTTCTATCTCTTGTGTATACACCTAGTTATCCTCAGTGCTATTAGATCTCATATAGGATCGTAAACTCCGCTGTCACAATTGTCTGTATTTATAGCCGGTGCTTCCATAAACCATAGACTCTTCTTTTCTTAGAATTAGGTTGTGAGATAAAATAAATAAATAAATAAATAAAAGCAGATTTAATATTTGTGAAATTATCCTGTTAATTTTACGGCCTGTTTACATTGAGAATTTATTTTTTAAAAATACTAAATTATGAAAATTGATTATCTTGTCCCAAACACCTACATTAATGGAGACTTTTTGTGGCATCAGGGCCTTTGGTTTGCTTCAGGCACCAGGACCCAGGTGTGAATGCTACCTCGACAACCCCTATGGCAACTGACTATGGTTCTGACTACAGTGATTGATAGTCGTGTACTGATCTGATTTAATACATACTCCTATTTGGTGCATTGGTAGTACACACAAAGGCCTTGCTCTCTACATGTATTCAAATAAGGATTCCATTTCTCATTGTTTTCCCATTGGGATTCCTATTAAAAACATCTGAAAGTGGAATCCACATGGTGGAAAAACATACAAGACTTGCAACATCTTTGACTTGGAAAATATGATTATTCAATGTAGGGTTGCCTGTCCAGAATCTCAACCATATTTGTAGCATACAAGCTAAAAATCTCTAAATTTGTATGTGTGAACATACCTTAAAGGCACATGTATACATCCATATCATAGCTTTGTAAGGGGTTGGAGTGCAAAGGCATGACACAATACCCATAGCAGTCTGTAGGTCAATGCTATGCTTGGGGCACATAAAGTAGCTACAGAAACATAAGCACAGTAAGAACAAAATAATAAAACTATGAAAACCTCCATTGCCTGATCCTTTCTTTATATGCCTTGACTGCTCTTCTAAGCCCTGTGACACTATAAACTGCTGGCTGCTATATAAAGCAAAGTGATGTGGGTGCTAAATTGCCTTTAGTTAAACAATTAAGTGTTTGGATTGAGAAAGAATTTTTGAACCAATTCTGCAGAGACCGGTGTGAACTGTCCCCGAATAGGGGGAGGCCGATGTCATTAGAGGGAAGGTAAACACAGATCAGCAAAGTGGGATCGGAGGGGGACACGGAGGATTGTAAAATGGAAAATTAATTAGCTTGGGAGCAGCGAGCCGTTTGCTCGCACTGTTGATGCAGCATTCATTTCTCAACTCAAAACACTAGCTCAGCCCTAATCTATATATGTGACACAGTGGAAGATGTTCCTTAGATTAAGTGAGGCACATAATCTATAATAGTTGGGCATAATTCTTGATTATTTGACAAAGATATAGCTATCTGCTTGAAGGGATATAATGTGCTGCAGAATGGCAGAAGCATGCTAAATTATTACGGTTATTAATAATGCTGTTGTTGTTGTTGTTAATATTTATATATTATAAAGGGGTTGTCTAAGGACAAATGTTATTTTAACTATGTCTGTGAGTACATTAAAAATAAAAACTAAGTCATACTCACCTACTCTGATCCCACGCAGCTGCCCCCTGATCCCTGCCACTTCCTGGTTCCCAGGACTACTTCGATCCCACAGGAACTTCCTGCTCAGCGTATCAGTACTGTGACCAGTGATTGGTTGAGCAGGCAGTTCCTGTGGGGAAGTGGTGGTGAATGGCAGGGGCTTGAAAGATTTGGAATAGCAACAACAGTGGGCCGGGGTAAATGAGTATGGCTTATTTTTTTATTTTTAACCTGCCCCCGGCCATATATGATAAAATTAATGTCCCCAGACAACCCCTTTAATATCCTCCTTGGTGCATGTTTGTTGTAAAGAAGATATTATAACAATAAGATATGTAGAAGACTAGCAAGTAATACTAAATATAAAAGAGAACTAGTAGCTACAAGCTGCTACTTCTGCAACCAAAGTATTTACAATATCAGAGTAACGCCATGTTCACACGTTGTAAGAGACTGGCTGTTCCGTGACCCAGCCGGGTCACGAAATGGCCGGTCTCAGAAAAGATCATTCCAGCCGGTACAGCATTACCGGCCGAATGATCTTAACCGCTGCTGAATTTGGATGCAGGCACATCCTTGTGTGCCCGCATCAAATTCCCCACTGCAGACAATGGAGCGCGTGGCTGGAGCCGCATGCTCCATTGTGTGAACTGATAGGGTTTTCTGCGCCCGCTATTCAATGAATAGCGGCCGCAGAAGACTGACATGTCAGTTTCTTGCGCCTCTACTAAATATCCCGGCTGGAGAGTATACTAAGTGTATACACTCCGGCCAGGATTCCCCTTTAGCCCTCAGCACAACATAGGTTCCGTACTAATCACGGCCGTTGCAACAACAACCGTGATTACTACTTAACTTATGTTGTGTGAACATAGCCTAATACTATATAACCTTAAGGGTGACTAAGACAGGACAATATGAAAATCTGGGTCCTCTTTTAATAAGGGCATACCATGAAACCTAAGCTTTCTTTGGTTTAAAAGGAAACTCCAAGTAGATGAGGGGTTCGCTTTCAGATTTTGCATTGGAGCCCAGGACAGCTGGCCATGTCAGACCTTTATGTGTAGTAACACTTTAGCTAATAGACACTTGTGTTAATGAACCTGCTGGTAGACAGCAGTTACTATATACTTGTTTAGATAAATTTACACCCATTGAGTAGCTAAAGGAAGTTCCAGAGCATAAATGAAGCACAGGAGAAGTCTTGTCTGTTAAATGAGTTTATAGAGAAGAGAAGCTCTTATACAATGTGAAATAGCACTTACTGTAAAGCTCTAAGGGGTGCAGCATTTGTGAGGGATTGGAGATACGATGGTCTAATTATACCTATATAAAACATAAGGGAACTCCATGAAAACTGCTCATTATTTATGAATCAAAAATAGGATTTTCCTATAGACTGCTGAGGCTTATGTCGGTCAACTATTGAAAGCATATTTGCCAGGATATGCTTATTACATTTAAAGGGGTAACACAATAAAACTAGAGATGAGTGAACCTCGAGCATGCTCAAGTGAGCGAACCTCGAGCATGTTGGAGTCCATCCGAACCCGAACTTTCGGCATTTGATTAGCGGTGGCTGCTGAAGTTGGATAAAGCCCTAAGGCTATGTGGAAATCATGGATATAGTCATTGGCTGTATCCATGTTTTCCAGACAACCTTAGAGCTTTATCCAAGTTCAGCAGCCCCAGCTAATCAAATACCGAACGTTCGTGTTCGGATGGACTCGAGCCTGCTCGAGGTTCGCTCATCTCTAAATAAAACGTACTAGTGTTAGTTAACTGAGCACTAGAGTAAAGGTGGATAATCCTGGTGATCTGTATGGTGTAATCGGGTCGGATCAAAACACATAAGCAGTGTTTCAATCCATAAGTCCAACACCATATCCTAGTTTGCTTAAAGAGCAATGGAGGACAGGAGGGACATGTATATAGTAAATGCATTGAGCTTACACTAGCATTAGCTGTACAGGTATATGTCTGCCTAGCGTTTTGTGTCATCTTTGACACATTTGTGCCCATAGCCATTATCATCCATAATATCGTCTAGCTTTGCCCATTAGCTCGTCTCCATCATTTACATACAGCAATAGAAAGCAGGGCCTAATCTGTTCCCATAATGGGTTAAATGTAACCTAACCATCCCAGGCAAAAATAAGCACAGCCCTTTCATCACTTCACCAAAGGCACTTTAACAAGATTATCTCCAGATAAGATAACAATCCTTCAGTCTCAAGTGGAGAATCCTGTCCCCTATTAGAGAGTGACAGGCCCCACTTTAGGCTGAGGGCTGGTATCCATCATTAGGTGAGGCGCAGCCTAATTATCCTGTAATTGCAGCCTGCAGCCTCTGCCATTCTCCATTCACACAAGATTAGGTTCTTCACAATAAGAAGCTTGGAAGCCGAAAGGTGTCAGGGTAATAAATTAATGACGGAGAAACTTTAGCTTCTGGGCCCCTATCTCTCTTCTAAAGGGTCTGCTGTAATGACATGTTTGCTGCTTTTCAGTTATATACAATTTACTAATACAAAGTAAACCTGGGGTATACACAATGAGCCGGACAGCATGAAGAATACACACTGCAGACCAGTTTCTGCTTTCAATAGATTTTCAGTCTATCCTGCATTATAGGTACTGCCCATTTTCTCTGACAAACTGTATGGGTATAGATATCTATTACATGATACTTTGAATACTCAGACTTACTTGGTTAATCACATTCTAGTAGGATAGAAAGATCTTCGGTCAGGGACTGACAGCAATAGTTTAGCACTGTACTTGGCCATCTGCAATCAGCGTAATTGAAAGTAGTGGACTGGCAGTCATGCATTGGCATGGGTCACTAAAGGATGTATTACATAGCCTTATGCTTGCCCTATACAAGCTGTGATATAGATCGGCACCTAAGTATATGGATGCTTCATAATAAAGAAACAAAGTTTTCATTACTACCACAGTATGTAAGAAAACCAGCCACTGCCTGGTGGGATAGCTATCTCCTCACTACAGCCTCTTCCCACTGACATGGCTGACTTCTGGTACTGCCTGGAGGAGTATATGATATCGTTGATGCCCTACGGCATGTTGATGTTACTTGATGCTGCATTCAACTTACAATAACCGTGAAAGAATAAGCCATCAATATTAGGTTGACTTCAAGGTGGTGGGGGCAAACATCAGGCTAGTTCCACCCTCAATTATAATAGTGTAGCCTATCCTCATAATTGGCAGGTGTCAAACTCAAGACTCAAGAGCTCATTAAGATGTTTATGCAGCCCCTTCAGCAGAGGTAACCTAGATGTAATGCTGATGACCAGGGGAATAGTTAGGATCCATGGGGCCCCATGGCAAAAAAAACTGTATGGGGCCCTATTAATCCTGTAGGCTCCTAACCCCTCTACCCGGCTACTGACATCACTCTTGTGCCTCGGAGCTGGGAGAACGAACCCCGGGGACTGCTTGAGGTCAGGTGAGTATGAAAGGGATACTGCAAGATCTGGTGCATGCCGCAGGCGGTCCAGGGGGGTTGGTGCAAGCCACAGTCAGTGGTGTACCACGAAGGCAGATCACACTTTGCCAGGCTCATTTACCGCACAGGCCCTATAGCAGTTGTGTGGTCTGCCTTCAACTGCTAGAGCAGGAAGAGGAGAATCAGAGGACTTGAAGGAGAAAAGCTGCCGAGTAGCAGTGGAGTTCCAGGTCTGAGTAACTTTGAATTTTGTTCTATCCCCCACCCCAGGACTAGTTTCTTTCTTTTTTTTTTTTTTTTTAATAAAACAATGAAATACCCCTTTAACATAAAGTATGATTACTTTCTTTGTTATTTCTGTAAATACTTTAATTACAGATATAGCAGGTGCTAATTTTACGTTACCTTGAGTAGATGAGCCATTCATAGGTTCAACTTCTACCATTCATAGACTTAACACGTGTTAAGTTTAGTGTCAATTTTTTTTAAATGAAATGATAAAAAACTGAATATCCTTAAAAAGTAATATTAAGATTTTGTATATTTTTTCATAAAACTGTGCATTAAACCAGCACAGTAAGCAATATCAGGCCGTATGTGCTGTTTGGCATTCTAGTTGTGATATTATTTGCTATGCAGTCCGCCCAGCATTACTTTTGTGAAAGGACTGTTGTAATGAAGTGATTATCTATCTGACTCTTGGCATCCTGCTTCTCTTATTAAATCTCTCTCTGGCTGTGGTTTCTGCATTTCTTTAGCAAGGCGAGAATATTAAAGGAGATAACGTGTATTTCTTTTCAGTTGTTGTTGCGGATGGATATATCAGCTGCTGTGCGCATCGGGCTTATAAATATTCATCATTTGGACTATAATTGTTCTTGGATTTCTACCTTTGGGAAGGAAATACATACAGAAATATGGCCAAAGGAATGGAAATAGGCATAAAAGCATTTAAAATACAAGTAATAAAATTTGAAAATCATACTGGGTAAGTATCATCACCTGAGCATAGGTAGAACATTGAGGTCAAGTAATACAGAAGCACTGGCCCATTCTGAGATTTTTAACCTGTGCACAAGGTCCATTGGTAGCAAATATACTTTATGGCATGCTGAAAAATGTCTTCAATTGTCTTCTATTAGAAAGGGGTGATTGCATCAATCAATACAGAATTACAGATTGAAATACCGATGAACCCATGGTTGATAATTCTGGGAGCAGATATACAATTGGAGGGTATAGATAGAAGGAAGAGAGGTTGTTTACATAAAAGATTATTTGTGGCCAGATTGCTTATAGTCAGAAAATGGTTGGCGGTAACAGCCCCTGAGGTAAAAGCCTGGGAAGAAGTGGTGAAGGTATATAATAAGTATGAAGAATATCACAATTAATGGAGAACGTCCTGCCTGGAAGGGGGGGGGGGGGGGGGGGGGAGGGGTTAAAAGTTGAGTAATGTGTATTGTAAATTGATTATTTTGTATATATTTTGATAGATAAATAAAAAAAAAATGTCTTCAAGCATCAATCCCATGTTAAGAAGTTCACTGGATATGAATGGTCTATTTACACCATTATAGTACAGAAGCACTTCTGGCTCGGCTTTCATTTTAGTTGCTCCTTACTCTTATGCAATGAGACTATATGGCATTGTGCTGTTTCTCCAATTTTTGATATATACTTCTACCACCTGTGACTGATTTCACCTCACAGATGACTGGTACATATCCATATAGCTGTGTGTACACAGTATATAGGATATTTAATATGACGCTTGCATGTGTGCCCTACATGTTGGTCATGTTGACCTATTTAGGCCTAACAAAATATACAACTGTTTCCTATGTAAAATATGATAGCATAATAATAATAATAATAATAATAATAATAATAATAATAATAATAATAATTTGTTAAACAATAATAACAATAATACGATAAAATAATACACAGAGTTGAAAAACAATATTATAATAACTAAATAATAAATATAATAATTTATGCACTTAAGCTATAATAATACATACAAATCAAATAATAATAATAATAATAATAATAATTAAAATGATAATATATAGCAGTGAAAAAAAAAATTAATAATAAAATACCTAATAATAAATAAATAACAATTAAATATAAAATAATAATAGACTACAATAAAAAGACAATTATACCAATGATACATAGAAATGAAAATCAATAAAAGTTATAATAGCAATGCAATAATAAAAACTAATAATTTATATATAAATATGAATAAATATAAAGAATAAAATATTAAATTTGAATAAGAAATACAATAATTAAACATGCAAATAATAATGATAATAATAATTAATATTTTATTGTGTTCTGTAGAATATGGTTCTAAAATCAGAATGAGAAGTTGATCTTTATAAGGAAGGTAGAACTTTCTTAGAACAGGAAACTAAACTGCTAGTTTAAGATATCAAAGTACAAACAAGCAGATGACTACTTAGATTTTTTTTTTATTTATTTCAGGCTTTGGTCCCACCCATTTTATTGGCTGTCATCAGACCCAGCAGACAACATGTTAAACCCAAGCACATTCCAAACTCCACTTTGTTTGGTGTGAAAAACCTCATTATTTGTTTTGTGATGGAGCGGACAATGGAGAGAACGGCATATATAGAGCCTTGGTACAGTCAGACTGTCAGCCTCCCAATCTGATCAGGGACCCCCCTAATTAAATCTAATTCATTAGCAGCCAAAAATTAGATCTTGTACCCACAGCCGCCACTTCAAACAAGGTTACTCTCACACTCATCCATCATGGCTTTAAGTAACCCATTTAAAGTCAGCCATATGCGAGGAGCAGTGAAATTAGCTTGTCATAACCAGTTAGGTGATAAGTGCCTGCGAGATATGGCCAATAGAAATGGTTCTTAGCACATTACAGGGGGACATATTGTCAGACCGTTTGCTTAAGACAAATGTGGCCGTATTAATGGGATTACAGGCGGGAAAATATAACGTCATCTCATTAGTAATTAAAGAAAGGACTTCTCTGTTGAAGGGATATCTATTATATTCTGGCACAAATACAATAATATGGTGCTTCATCTACAACCATCATCCTCTAGAGATAAAGAGATGTGGTTAATGGTTGGATGGAATACTATGGTAGCATATTTATTTGCTATATTGATGTATATAGTTAGCCATGGTCATACAATGTGAACAGAGCCTATGTTAGTACCCATGGTTCTGATCTGTACACACTAGCAACCAATCAGATTCCGCCTTACATTCCTCACAGACTCTTTGAAAAATGAAAGGTGGAATCTGATTGGTTATATATATATGTCAGAGGAGAGCCAGGATGCCATCATACACTTTGGATGGACAACTGAGTGGTCCAACTGACAATGGTCCCACTGAAGACATTGGATGACAATAATGTGTAGGGCAGTTTAACTTGTGGTTCTCGGGAACATGTCATAATAAAGCCATTTGGATGGACCAGAATCTGTATAATACCATGAAAGCTATTACAGTTTATTCTGCTTAAGAGACATTGCTTATTCTAATTGTTTGACCTTTTTGGCCTGCCTCATCACGTGAGCGGCCTCTTAGAAATATAGAAGATTGTCGGCAGACAATCCATCTAGTCTGCCCTTTTAGTATTTCCTTTCTTATTACCTTAGGATAAATATATGTTTATCCCAGGCAGGTTTACATTCTGTTATTGTAGATTTACCAACCACATCTGCTGGAAGTTTGCTCCAAGCATCTACTACTCTTTCAGTAAAGTAATACTTTCTCACATTGCATCTGATCTCTTGAAAAACCCCTACCAAAAGATTATTTTATCTGGGGAATTTGCCACCTGCTGCCTATTTTACTTATAGTGGCCACTACAGGAGTAATGCAGTATTATAAGTGGTCTTTGATACTTAATGGTGGCTTGTGTTAGACATGGATTTACCAATCCTACTAGAGTAAGAGACATTGCTTATTAGAGGCTCTCTACTCATAGATGGGGGTCTTAAAGTAGAAACTCCTCTCTATACTATTATTTATAGCTTCCCTAAGTCAGTCATTATCTAATTCCACTTTATAGGTGATCAGTGGTAGTTTCCATAACCCTCTTCTCTCTTCACCTGGATGATAAGTACTAGTATGCTGATAGGTAATCTGTTCATGTAGTAATCTTCATCCTTCTCATTGACAGTCTGGTTTCATGCAGACTTACTCTGCATTTGGATAATAATATTCAGTGAGGTCAGAGAATATTACAGAGTACACGTCACTTTCACATATTGCGAGCAGACATTGTGTGAATGGGATAAGTGCTTATCCTATGAAGATGATATTCACAAATAGAATTTATTGGGGATTTAGGAATTCATTGGCCTTGTTAACCTGAATCAATCTATTTAGTTTTAAAAATGGCTGTCATCACTATGAGCATGGGAAGGGCGTGCGACAGTGTGGTCATGCTTTCTGGCTCAAGCCATGGCCAAATTAATGGACCCTAAAAAGTTTTTGGGATCAAAGCTTATATAGTCATATTTGAACACATATTTTTGATCTATCTATCTATCTATCTATCTATCTATCTATCTATCTATCTTTTATCTATCTGTCTATCTATCAATCTAATCAATCATCTCTCTCTCTTTAATACAGTGCTCTAAGAAAATGACAACTGTTTGCTGAATACAGGGAAATATGGCTCAATACAATATTATTTAGCTTAGCTGGCACCTGCCTAACTCTTAAGGCTAAAGTATTTAGATTTTCACAAAGTTTAAATTCATAAATAAAATTTTATTAAACGTAAAACACACAAAAAGAAACAAACATTGCAGACTGCTCAGTCACAAATATTTCTTTACTCTAAAAGGGCAATGTAATATAACAGGACATTAGAATCTGAGGCTTTCTCACTGCTGCTAGAACAGGTTCCAGCTTTTTCAACTTTTAAATGGGAATTTCATACCTCCATAGAATACACTACAAGCAGCTTATGGCTGAGGTGCCTGTAAAATTCACCATATAAATGAAAAAGCAGAACACAAGTTATTTCTCTTAAAATATAAAAAAACATTCTGTATAAAGGATAGCTAGGTAGACGAATAGATAGATGGATAGATAGATAGATAGATAGATAGGAGATAGATAGATAGATAGGTAGATAGATAGATAGATAAATAAATAGATAGATAGATAGGAGATAGATAGATAGATAGGTAGAGAGATAGGAGATAGATAACAGATATTAGATATAAAGACAGAAACATAGGCAGATAGATGAATAAACAAATATGAAATAGATAATAGATAGATAGTAAATATATACAGAGAAAGATAGAGGATAGAAAGATATTTAGTATATAAATACACACACACACACACACACACACACACACATATATATATATATATATATATATATATATACCTTTTTGTAACTAAGATTCCTTTTTTCTTTTAACATTTTTCTTCTACATAGAATTCTGTTCTGTTTTTGTATATATTTGAATCATAAATAATAAAATTATAACATTGATTTTTTTTTTCTGTATCACGGTGAATAAAAATGTCTAAAAATATGACCACTAAAATTTACCCTTATTTTTTTTTTTTTTTACATTTATGTGCTGTCAGAATTGCCTGACGTTTTACGATTTTGTAAACAAAAAAAAAAAAAAGTAAATTTAATAACAGTCTGAAAACAGAAATGGGGTTAATACCTAAATGTCCCATTAGTTTTATGGTGACTACACTAAGCTCCATTCTCGGGGAAATCCCGACTGTTATTTTCTAATCATTCACACTCATCAAACAAAAAAAACCTTAAGGTAACATATTGAGTTTGTCTCCTTCCATAAACGGCTTCACCATTTTAATATCCCAGTTTGAAGACACAATCCTCAGAGGACCCATCAGTGTTTCCAGGAAAACAGAGAATTTGTTCCGCTAGATTATACCCAATAATTGTTGTTTAGATTGTGGTATTTAGCTGCTGGTTGTGTCTCTTAAGGATGAGGCTTGACCTGAGGCGATGCAGTTGGGGCTCCCACTGAGCGGTGAGATGATTGAGTAAGGCACCTGGTGGTAGGAGGGCTCCTGATCTGGTGGCAGAAGCTGTTCTACCTCCAGGGCATGTCAATGAATGAAGGTGTCACAAGTGCTGGAGGCTCTTCTCTCTCTATTGATGGTACTGTGTTTAATCTGGAGCTCATAAAGGTCCGGTAGAAGAGGAGGAGGCATGTGAAAGAGCTAGATCCCTGAACGAGGAGGTGACGCCGCTTTCTCTGCCCCCTATTTTGTAAATGTTCAGTGTCACCGCTATCATTTATTCACCATGCGCTCCGAACAGCTGCTGCCGAAGTGAAAATGAGGCCATAAATCAGCGGCATCTCTTCATAGGCGTGAAAATGCCTGATAAATTGATGTCTTTTTGGAGTTAGCTGCAGGAGTTTTTACATGCAAACGGCAGGTCCTACCACTATACTCTAGGGTGGCTATGTGCCCCCCAGCTAGAGAGTGCACAATCATCCCGAGGATTGAGCTGGAGTTGAGGAGGTCACGGCTGGTTACATACAGATACATTACTTCGACATTTTGTGTTTTGAGGCAGTGGCTAGTGATATTTAAAGGAGAAGTAACTTTAAAGAACGAGACTTATAATAATGCGTGAATGTAAGTGAGATTAAGTTGTGATCATGGAGGCAAATATTTTTCTAGCTTTGCTGAACAGTCCTTGTTCAGCCACTTCCTGGATCATGTTAGGGTTAATGTACCTTCAAGGATTCCTTGTATTATTCAGAAAGAATTTGATACTTAAAGGGGACCGTTATAAAAAATAGTGATAAGCTATATGTACATGCTGGGATTTCGGTAATTCTATTTAAGCAATTATTTCAGGTTGTACTTGCACTCCTCAATATGAGAGGCTCTAAACAGAGCCCAGTGAATGTGTACTGCCACCCGATGTACTGTACAGACTGATCGAGATGTAAAGGGACTGTCCAGTTTAGAAAACACCTTTTTATACACCCTAGGTAAGTCATATAGGTGAGTTTGCATCTCTCGGCTAGAAAAGACAGCTGTGACAAAGGCAATCTCCAACTCTGGAGGCCTGTCCTGAATTACCCGAATAACCTTTTGAATAGGAGCGTGTATTTTATGATTCTTACTTGCCCCTGTGTGGGCCTTGTCAGGAAATGAAACTGTTGCTCACAGGTTTCCCTACAAATTACAGGTGATCACTGGGATCCCAGGACACTTTGCCATCAACTTATTGTTAAGTAATCCTTCTAACAAGTAGGGATTCTCGAAAGTGGTTAGATCTGTAAGGAACGTATGTAGTCAAAGTGTAAATTGCCACCATGGAATATCATAGATATTGATTGGCCGAGAGGTTATATTTGCTCATGGAATATGACATGCCTAAAACCTCATCCAGATTAGAAGAATAGGAACCCATTAATGGGTGTAAAGGCTGTATTACACAGCACGATAAGCTGGGGGAAGGGACTGCACAAACAGAAAACGGGGAGCAGTGGAAGGGGCCACCCGAACCTTCATTAGATCATTCGGGTGGCCCATTGAAGTCATTGGCAGTCTGCTGCCGCTGCTCCTATTACTAAGGGCGATGCGCAGCAGAGCGTCAAATTGTATTCTTTTAACATTTTGAAAGACCACAATCAATATTGTACATGTCAACTTATCTTGGCCTTTTAATATGTCCTAATACACTAAATGATTATCGGCCTGTACGGACGGTAATTGACCAAGTACCAATCTTTTTTTTGTGTAATAGGGCCTTCAATGCCCTCTTACTACTTCTTTTTACGGCTCCTTCTGTATAGGCCTGATGGGCCTCCTACAAGTCCCTCTTTATTTCAAAAGTCAAAATAATTTTCTGATAAGAAAAATTCCACATATAAGCAAAAAGGAAATCTCTACAGTTTGAAGTTTTGTGGAGTTAAGTGGAAAACAATAATAACAAGGTAGCAATATAAAAAAAATTGTGAGCATAAAAATTTGGAAATTCCTTTTGAATTGAATTGTCTATTAGGCTGGGTTCACATTATGATCATACCCTCAATGGCACATATAAACTTATTAACTGGGATGCTGGCGTATACATGCCTAGACAGCCACAGCCCCGTTGACTTAAATGGCCTGAATGTAGTCACCTAGTTACTATGCTTGGGTTATTCCCAAACCTATACCTATTTGGGCTCAAAAGCGTTTGATAACTGGCTCGGCCTTAGTCACTAGATGGCTACATTTGGGCCAGTGAAGTCAGTGAGGTCCATGCCTTTCTATGCATATATATGTCAGTATCCCATTTAGATAGCTAGCCAACATATACAGGCCTTGGATGGCACAACCGTAATGTTGATGTCTTTTTATGCTTGCAATTAGATTCTTATGCTAAGCAAATCGTATCAATCTTCATTATGAGCGGCTGGTGTACAGTAGTTTCGGTTCTAGTCTTCAGCCCATGAACAGTAGACTGTCGCCAAGGGAGAACTGGATTAACCCGTTATCTGCCGGTGATAAGGCTGTCTGCTAGCAGTTCACTTCACAAAGTTGTTTCAGTTTCCATGGAGACTCATGACCTCCTTGTTCAAAGCAAAAGTCATTTTTCCCCACTCCCTCCCCGTGCAACTTTGTGGCACAATAGATTCTCCTCTCCTGTCTCCTTTTGTTATCTTGTACCCTTTTTTGCCTCTTTAACAAAATCTTGCTAATCCCCTTCAAAAACCCTGTTCGCAAATTCAAATGCATTTTCTACTTGCATCCTAATCTTCCCGATTAATCCCTCTCGTGTGTGTCTCTCCGGGCAGGAAAAATAAAACAGATTTTGCTGTTGAATTTGTGCTTTACTTGTGTCCGTGGAAGGTAAACACACCAACACATGGTATTATCCCCTGGACAAAAAGATTCATATGGAACTTTCTTGTCAGCCTCTTACGCAGTAAATATAGATTTAGACAGGCTGGTGGTGGCTTCACTAAGGCGTCTAAGGAAAATGTCAAAGGACTCTTCACAGTTTTGGCTACTTACAAGACAGTAGTTTGAATTTTCTAAAATATATATATTTTTAAGAAAGTATTTTATTTTTGCACATTATTTGTAAACAATGCAAACTGTTTATGTTTAAAGTATTGTTCCGTCATGTTTCGCTCCCTATTTTGTCTATAATTTGCAATGTTTTAGCAACGGTCACTTATGTAGTTGAGATAATTCCACCTTATCAGATTTGCAATGATTTAGACTAAAATGAAAAAAATAAAATAAAATTACTTTTGTAGTAGTGGTCACTCCCCCCCCCCCCCCCCATTTTACTTGGCAAAGTTATACAAAGTGCATTACACAGCAGGGGGCGACTATTAGCACTGTAAAAAGCAAACAAAATGTTGTCTGCCCCGGGGCATGATGGGAATGGAATGCAGAAATAAAAAAAAGGATTTAACAAAGTTTTTTAAAACAAAATTTACGATTTATAAATTTATACCTTTTTACTGATAATAATGTGATACAAGGTGGAGCTTTCAGCGGCCCAATATCATCATTTCCTACCTCAACAGGCTTATAATCTACATTGTCCTATACTACTACCGTAGTTCACACATAGGTTTTTGGAGTGTGTTCTGAGGAGTAAAAAGTTCATTCTACATTGCATTGAATTCATTGGGCAAATGGGATAGTGTTCTTTTATTACATGTTTTCTTTTGTGTTTTTAGTTCACGCTTGCTTGTAAATGTTTATAAACACTTAAAAATGGCAACGCCTGATTTGCATAAAATACCCATATAAAATTAAACTCCAAAATTCTTTTGAAAAATAAAAACTTAAAAATGCTCAAAAAGCAACAACTAAAATTGCTTACATTTTTTTTTTAAGCCTAATAATACACTTGTGTGGACATAGGCTTGAGAGTATGGACCCTCTTCTGTGTCATGCCCCACCCCTCAGGCTTTGTATATGGCATAACATATTGTATTAGTTTTGGCTTTAGTGTTTCATTACTTGGGTACAGCACTTTCCTATATAATTTTGTAGATCTTTGTGGCTTGTGCATAGTTATGGGGCACCTCCTAAACACCTATGGATGATAGTCTATACTGCGGTCACCCCACCATAAAAATGTGGCTGACTCTGGTGGTTTCTGACTATGTAAGTATTATAACCGCGTACGATTCCAAATCCCATGGTCACACCTGGCTGGGGTATAATTATGTGGGAACCTCTGCGTACGGTTTTGTAATCCTCTGGGCATCTTAAAATGTTTTCTTAGCTGTAAAGAGGTTGTATAAGATTTATTTTTTTGCTACGTTCTACTGCCACTTTCTTGTCTATTGGCTGTTACTGGTATTACAGCTCACTCTCGCTCCATTGAGTCGCAATACCAGACATAACTCATAAACGGGACGGGGGCTGTTTTAGAAAAGAATGAAAACTATATTTTTAATAATTTCTCAATTTTCTAATTCCTATGAGGAAAACACACCTCCTTCATAAACTCAGTGCTAATCCCTTTAAGTCTATTACCTGTATATTAAAGGGGAACTCCAGTGAAAATCTTTTTCTTTCAAATCAACTGGTGTTACAAAGTTATACAGATTTGTAAATTACTTCTATTTTAAAATCTCAAGTCTACCCATACTTATTAGCTGCTTTATGTTCTACAGGAAGTGATGTATTCTTTCCAGTCCGACACAGTGCTCTCTGCTGCCACCTCTGTCCATGTCAGGAACTGTCCAGAGTCACAGCAAATCCCTATAGAAAACCTCTCCAGCTCTGGACAGTTCCTGTCATGGACAGAGGAGGCAGCAGAGAGCACTGTGTCGGACTGGAAAGAATACATCACTTCCTGCAGGAAATACAGCAGCTGATAAGTACTGGAAGACTTAGGGATTTTAAATAGGGGTAAATTACAAATCTTTATAACTTTCCAAAACCAGTTGATTTGAAAGAAAAATATATTTTTTTTACCAGAGTACCCCTTTAAGGCTAGGGTTATCAGACTGTTGCACTAATCATTTGCGCAGAATGATAATAAACGTGGCCATGTTGCATTGCCTAATTACATTGCCTAACTACAGTGTGACAGCAGAAATCCAAACCTGCTTTCTGTGCAACCACATTAACTACCAAGACTAGCGCAACATACTGATTTTAATGTCACACTGTGTAGCCCTAGCCGAAATAACTAAGAATAGAAACCCGTTCTACAATCTCCGCTCGCTGCGTGATTATCAGGAAATACATTGTTTAATCTTTAACTATTGTATAAGGTTTGACCATGAAATCCATATGATCATGTGAAATTGAAACAAATTCTCTTATTGTTCTATGTTTTTCTGTTGTTCTTGGTTACATTTGATATTACTATATGATCTGGAGTTTATCCTGTGTTTGTTCTTCATCATATCGCTCCTCAGAAACATGTCAGTGCGCCGGGTAGCAGTTGTTAGGCTTTTTTTTTAACCGGTTGGAGTAGGTCAGGCTGTCCCCTGGAAGCGACGCCATCTGTAAATAACAACCAGTGTTCATGGATCACTGTGGAGCCGTCCTGCCAGCAGCGCTCAGGATGCATTCAGAGTTATTGCTGTCTGACACTGTGACAGCCCTGGCTGCTGTCAGAAACTGTTGCTGTTGACTATCAGCTCTGGGATACAATTGTAGTTAGGGGCACTAGTAAAGCGCACCAGATTGCCAACTGGCACCGGAAAGGTAACAGTCAAAATTGATGTAGGGATTGTGTGCCAGAGCCCAGGTTTACAGTCAGGATCGATGGGAGCCATTCACTAATCAGCGGATAGGTGATGTTATATAAGCTGGGATATGTGCAGAATAAATATATCAGCAGGGCTGGATTTATAGAACGAGACAATAGCCCCAATACTCCACCATTTTTAGTTATCTTTTCTCCTAATGTTAGCTCACATAATACCGCCATATAGTGCCAAGACCATGATGCCATATACCGCAGTATAATAAGTTCAATTAATCCCACAACACATAAAAAGCGATCGGCACTACCGCAATGTGAATAAGGTCCTATTGAGTTTCCCCGTAGTATTTTGCCATTGCCGTCAACAAGTGGGGTGCTCCTCTACAGGAAACAAAGATGCCAATCATAAGTAGTAAATATAAAAGAAGGTTGTGGGGCACTCACCATAAAACATGACTTTTATTTTCACTTCATTTAAAACATTCCAATTTCATCGGGCGACTCGGACGCCAGCACCATGCAGCAAACTTTTAAAAAAAATGTTGGACTTGTCACACAAACGTCACTTTTGATTGGTTGCAGTCTGGATGATCAGACCTGCGGTTCCTGTTCTCAGTCCTATCACACAGGAATTGCTTGCTCAGCCAATCTCTAACTGTGAGGGTGACCGATCTCGACCAGCTCTGTAATTTAGCTGTAATTTAGGGAGATTTGCTTTTCAGGAACCTTAGAAAGCTGGGTAACAATCACTACGATAATCTGGAATTGGGTGTCACCAAACTCTTATTCCCATATAGATTACACGTAAGACACCACACGGCCTGTGGCATGTCAATTTTTCATTTTACACCATGCATCCTGCACCTTCCTGACCGCTGATTTCCACCGCCAACACCCCCCTCCCCCCCCAACACACACCAGGGAGACAATCCTCTACTAATAAGTGCATGTAGCTAACCCTTCCTCAAACATATTATAGCACCTGGTATAGCCCTGTGAACCCATGAGTAACAATTTCTCCACTAATCCTCAGTATTTTCATAGATAGTCAAATGAGGGAGGATCTGGGGTCACCATGAGACACAGGAAAAACCAGGGCAGGACTGCTTCAATATAGAACAGATGGGTCACAGATCAGTGTAATATCCTGTGGATATACTATATACAGAGCAGCTGCATATATCTATATCGGTGGGTGCAGCAAATCTGACTAGTTATGCAGAGAATTTTTTTATTGCAAATATATAATTAGAGTTTACACTCAGGATCCTGGGAAAGCTGGGTGGTTACCCTTATGGTATCATAGTGTTTCACAGAAACAGATAAAAGACAACTTGCCTTGCACCTAAAAGTATTATATGTGCGGAAAATGTCTTTGTTTTACATAGAAATGTACTTGAGGATCGGGTCACTTGAATGTAATACCGCACACAACCACGGGATAAGAGTGGCGCTGTTTCACTAAAGAAACAGCCTTGTTTTTTTTTAGACTACATATCTGCAATGATATGCATATGCTGCTGCATGTATATAGGTATATGGATGTATATTTGGACATATGAAGATAATTACTGTCGGAGCTGCTAAGGCCACGGCATCTCTATTCCTCCTCAAGCTCCGTTCTGGAACACACTTCTTAAGATCCTGTCCCCAGCTGGAGATGTGACATCTTTAGCACACATGCAAGGCCCTCCCTATGCATTTTGGGTAGGTTCCAGAGACGTTCCCTGTACTTCTAATAGACCAACCAGTTTGGCTCATTCAGTTTGTCCTTTCCAAGTCAATTTAAATGAAGTTTAGCAGGTACAGAATATAAAGTGTTTTATACATGGATTTTTTTTCCCCTTTTATTATTTTTTTTCAAAAAAATAAATAAAAATCAACTAGCCTGTTTTAATCAGTATCAGATGTTACAAGCCATTGTCTACCCTGCCCTTATCTCCATAGTAATCCCATCCTCATATACAACCTGCTGATGGGGGAAGTGGTGTTTAGTCCCATGTAAGGTATACACAGATTTAGTCCCTTATTCTTCATAAGAATTGATTTGGAGCCAAAAGTTCTCAGGAAAATTTATAGTTTGGAGATAGTACCATGAAATAGCACTATTGTTATGTGTTATGTATGCAGTGCCAACATAAGCCACAATGCTGTATAGAGACTGGATTCATCCCTGCCCTAGTGGAGCTTACATTGTAGTCGTCCTGCCGTAGACGCACGTGTCATGCCATGACACCATCATGGGAGGAAACCAGAGTGTCTTGACTCGTCAAATTGTTCGGCAATGTTCTCTAAACCCAAACACTCGGATACAGGTACATGGGCTATTTCTACAAGCAGATCTACTTAAAACTAGTGTTGGGCTATACGAACGGTACGATGCTATACGAAGGCTAGACATTCTTGTCCACCATTGCTTGCCCGATCCCTAGTAGTGAAGGCATGTAATGTGGGTGCTTGGAGTCATGGTGGTAGACATCTATGTAGGGTACCCTGGGCTCGCCATTAGCTGCTCTGTTTTTACCCCTCCTTGATAGAGAGAGTGAGGCTAAATTCACACAGTGTCATTTTGCTGCCATCTTTTTGGACGGCCAACCTTTTAATGCCAAATTTTAGTAAAAATTAGTGTTATAAGTGGAAATCATCATTTGATCCTCTGATCACTCATGTAATATCCTGCATAATTTCTGTATTGTAGCATATTATTTCTGTCGGTCTAAATATACTGGAATGATCTATAGAACATAGAAGACAAGGGGTCATTGTTACCATCACATCACGGGGGCAGCACTGGGGTGAAAGAGGGAGATCCCTGCTTCTGGTTAACCACTTACATACCATGTGACAAATGACCACACTATTTAAGGGGTTAAAATAATGGTATCAGACTTTTCTATGATCTGAGAAGTTGACTGTATAATACAGCTGGTACCATTAGGTGATGGCAATAACACTGCTCCTGACTAGTCGTGACTGTTTGAGTTCGGCAACGTTCTCAAAACACTTGGCAATTGAAGTTGGATGCAGCCCTAGCAGTGCCGGGAAACACAGATACAACCGATGGCTGTATCCATGTTTTTCAGGGCTCCCTAGGACAGCATCCAACTTCTCCAACCTCCAGAAATCAAATGTTGAACATACAGGTTTGGAGAATGTTGACCAACTCTAACAGTTTGACAAGTTGGCTCAACACAACTCCAGATCCAACGCCATCACTGTGATGCCCAATTATAGCAACTCTTTTCTGCCATTATGTAATGGTACTGAATGTAGCATTAAGTAGGAAGAGGTTAATTTATATGTTTTTGGGAATTCGACATGACAACATAGTATCCTATGTTAGAACCTTGCACTGACACAATAATAGGTCCGAGTAGTCCAGTAGAAAACACTTGGAGTCAATCACCCCTAAGGTCTTTTTTTATTGGTTCGTTCCTCTTGGAACCCTCTGAACAATTCCCCAATTCCACCTCCTTGTGCAATCTTATACCTACAGGTCAATACCACCTCTGGAGATTTGGAACGCTGAGTTCCCCTATGGAAGCTGTAAAGGTGACGGTAGCTAATCTGGATTTTGTCAGAAAACCCTCCATTAGCTTTTTTTTTTTTTTTTAAAGAATATCAAATCACGGGAGATAATCAAATCCTAAATAAAAGGTCTTGGCTCAGAACAAATCGTGAAAAAAAGCGGAGAAAAAAAAATATGACAAAGAAACTCTGTAAAAGTAGTTAAAGGGATATGAGAAATGTGTTTTAAATTATGCATGTCATACTTGTAATAGCCGTGGTTAAGGAGAAGATATGAAAACCTAGATTTAAACTCACAGTAGCTGAGAATACTGTATGTGCTAGCAGTCATTTTAGCGTTGCATAAATCAGAAGTGTATTTTTACTGCCCCAGTTCAGCTTTTGTGGGTGTTAAAGGTTTATACGTACACATGTCCTTTAAATCACACTGTACTGAAACTGTTAAATCACTTACAGGAGGCATTTCTGACTTTTAAAAGGGGAATCCTTGTTTAAGAAGGGGATCGGGTTTCTATAGATGTCTTGCAGGGAGAACCTATTAGGTGGTAATGACGCCTTATATCTTATCCCGGAACCGGAAGCAAAATATTATTAAGGAAATCATGCTGGATCTTTATTTCGTCATGGATATTATATATATCAGGGTAGTGCCTCATTAGTAGTATCAAATATAATATGTAGTGATGAGTGGAGTTGAACTGTTGAGTTCAGGCAACATTCTCCATACCCAAACTTTTTGACTCTTAGCATCTGGAGAATTTGGATGCCACCCTTGGACTACCAGGAGAACATGGATACAGTTTATGGCGGTATCAAAGTTTTTAAAAAAAAACTTCCTAGGGCGGCATCCACCTCCTGCAGACACCGGGAGTCTAATGCTTGGGTTCCGAGAACGTTGCCAAACCCTAACAGTTCCTCAGCTCTGCTCAACACTAATAATATCCTATTTACAATGTAAAGAACCCTTTGGCCAGTGCTATGGGTGTGTAACCTGTGTGGTCGCACAGTCACCCTGTCGTCAAAGGCTTGTGATCACGATGGATTAATTTAATTATTTATATACTTGTTATGTTTAGACACTGTAGTACTTGTGTTAAATTTTTCTTTTGGGAGCAGTTATTTGGTTATGGTATATTAAAATTATTATGCAAATACTTAAGCTGGTAGGACACATTGGGTTATTGTAAGCTGAAGTCACCAATATTAGTGGGGATGGCTTTTGGCTCTTCCCAAATCTAGAGATCAGAACTGAATAAGGAGCAATCCTCCAATACCATCCTGACATACTATAATGGTACTTTTAAGGAATTTCCTGCAAATTAATTAAGCCACTTTCTTGCTCTGCTGGTAATTACTCGCCATATATGTTGCCATTACATATTTTCATATTGTTATATTACTTTGTAAAGCTCACTTATCGTCTATGACAGTCCACAGGTTGCCAGTTACAGCGCTCTGCAAACATAGGAGCATCTTGTCCCAGAAAAGATAATAGACATTGTGAGGCGCCGGGACGGTGTGACGCCACATATATCCTCTCCAGCATACAGGTTCCCAGGAAGGGAGACTGCCAGAGAACCGGCTTCTAGTGTACCTGGGAGACCTGGAGAAGTTACCAAGACTCTGTGTTCTTATATCACCCCGGGGTTTATCACAAAAGAATAAGGACAGTGTTTTACCTTAATGAGTCGGTGGATAGAGATCAAAGATCTGCCTGCATATATTCACATCCCTATATATAGACATCTATGTATTAAAAACCCACATTACCAAAAATATGTTATCCTGGGTTCCAAGTTATTATGCATTAAGGCTAGGTTCACATTGGTGTTGGAGGTTGCATGTCCTCCATTGCAGAGTCCACTCAAAATGGCAGACAAAAAATCCTGCAAATTCTTTAATGGACTAGGGATAATAAACTAAGATTCATCCAAAGAAAGAAACATGTATGTAAAAGTCTTGCACATGAGTAAAAAAGAGGGCTGCACTCACCAAAAAATCCTTAAATTTGCTATTTGTTATGCATTTTTCTTTTTACTCTGCTGTTGGCCTTAATAAAGCATCAACCTAAGGACTTTTTGGTGAGTGCAGCCCTCTTTTTTACTCAAAAAATGCAAGACTTGTGCTAACCATTTTGGGACTGTGCACCACCTACTAGTTTGTGTGGAACCACACAAGTACTCGCCCCCTGTGTCATATTGAGGGGTGGTTGCCATTGCCGTATCTCTATTGCTTGAAATGTATATAAAAGTATCATCATGTCGGGATGGCATTGAAGCATTGCCTCTTATTCAGTCCTGATATCTAGATAAAAGCCATATGTCCATGCCCCATGCATAGTAGATGTCCATTCACGTCACTTCCTTTCTTACTTGGGTTCATTAAAGTCAATGGGGTCTGTCAGGTGCCACTGGTACATAGTTTAAAGTGGATCCAACTACTGTCTGATTATTATTATTGTTATTATTATTATTATTATTATTATTATTATTAATATTATTATTATTATTAATTTTTTTACATTGGGTTTTGTTAACAATGGGCTGTGATCATCTATAACCTGTTAAGGAATTAAAACATTCTATTTCTCTGCAGCTCCCCCGCAGGTGAAATGAAGCAGTACACAATGTCTGATGAAATAAATGAACTATATTATATTTGCTATATTTCTATCATTTAACCAGACAACCCATTTATCTATACGTTCTATATATACTATAATATATAAGTCCCACTATTTCCATGTTGTGCTGCAGCTAGTATCACCAGATTCACAAGTAATTGTCTGTAGCAGTTTGGAATTTGGCTACGAACCAGCATTTATAACATGGCCAACTTCCCTTCCCCCTTTGCGTTGTACGATGTAAATCAGGAATCTCGGACACATTAGTGCAAATTACACCCAATGTATTTCTTCTATTGTTAATGCCCTGATCATATGCACATGGCTTAGCCAAAAATGTTATACTGAAGGAAATGGAATCTGTAAGAGTTGCCAATGGGGATTGTATAGAGTTTGCTACAAACCTCAAACCATTTCTGTGAAAATATTGGTAAAACGTGTCTTCCTATTTGTCCTATTAGTGTGCAGTCAGGGACAGGATATGAGCTCACACAATGATGTGATTTCTGTATTACATCTGAATCGTAGCAAAGTCACCTTGAAATCACAGCCAAGCGCTTGCCAAGAGTCTATGGTGAGAATCTTGCGGCAGTATTTTGGCAGCAGGTTCATGGCGCATTTCGGAAGAGCAGAATAATATGCTGTTTAATGGGGGACCTTATGCTCTTACGAAAACACATATGACGCGCCTGGTTCCGTCTCGGTGAGACACATCCTTCGGTTTTGAGGATCGGCGCTTAACCCCTCGGCTGCCAAACACTGATTAAAAAAAAAAAAAAAACATAGCAAGGATTTCCTCTGCCAGTTTTCAGAAATGACTGAAAAAGGGATTACTCCCTTGTGGTTTATGCTCTTGGATCCTATAGTGTTTGAGCCCCTTCCAAGATTTCATTCCTGCAGTTAGGTCACAGATTTTATGATGTGCAGTCTCGAATGTCAAACAGATTGGGAGCGGTGGTTAATGGCTATCGGGATTTTTGAAGTGTTATTAATCATTTTGGAAGAAAGTAAGAGAAAAATTTAAAAATTAAGTGGTAGAATAGGATAGAAGCATTGTGTGTCCGGGTCATGATTTCATATGTAAAGGGAAGAAGAGCTGGTTTGCCGATGCATATAGTTCACTATACTTAACTATGACTGGGTGGCTGCTATAGGGGCCATTGTAGATGGGGAACAAAGCACGGATTTCTTCTATACCCTTTACTCCTATTTCTCCATACAAATATGTTGTTAAGAGTTATACGGGATAAGTTGTTAACAGAAAGCTCTCCCCTGAAAACAAAAGGAATAAAATCTATAGACCCCCATACAAACTGGATACTAAAAGTCGTCCTAACGGCTTTTATACATGGGCTAATTATCGTCAATTAGTGTTGAAGTGTCGGCCTGTGTAAAAGTGTCGTCAATCTTCCAAAGAGCGAGAAAACGCCTGCTCATCAGCTGATTATATCTGTGGAGCATCCATGTAAATTGTTGTTTACTGGCCACAGATCTCCCTGTAGCAATATAATTAAATGGCCCCACAAACGATACAGGGATCGTTCGTGCAACTTGGCCACTCAATTGATTGTGTAAGTGAACGCCTATCAAAAGGACCTTAAGATATTTAAAAAAAAAATCATTTTAAGGGTAGTTTCATACATAACGGAAACGCAGACGATTTCACGCTGCGAGGTTGCAGTAAAATCCGCTGCAGTTCCCGACACTGCCAGTTTCAATAGGATTACATACTTGCAGCGGAATTTTCATCCCGCTGCGAGTATGTATTTGCCACCCCCCCTTGCATACTTTACTGTTCCCCGTCCTGGCTTGCTTCTAGGGCTCCTACATCTTGTCGTCCCCCTCAGCTAATCTGTGCGCTGTCCAACCACAGCCACTGATTGGCTGAGTGGGACGTTATGATGCCGGGAGCCTAGGAAGCAAGCCAAAGCACAGACTGGTAATGTATGCACCGGGCCGCCGCAGGTTAAGGGGATGACGTTTCTATACTTGTAGCAGGATGAAAATTTTGCTGCGAGTATGTAATCCTTTAGAAAATGATAGGAGGGGAATCACAGCGCATTTAGCTGGGAACTTGCACCATAAAATCTGCTGCGATTCTGTTATATGTGAAGCTGGCCTAAGATATCAAATGCTCCAGGCCAAGGGCTGTAAATCAGAAAAGAGGTGAGCATGGTGAGATATGACAACCCCCGGCCATTGACTACTTTGGCATGCTTAGAACATTCAGCAGTAAGTCTGACTGGTTCAGTAACACTGGATTTTTTATTACTCAGAGCCGCTGGCCCGTATTCCAACTCTTTCCAGTAAGAAAGTCAGCAAGGAGTTGGTTACCATAGGAATTGATGTAAAAATGTATTCCTCATCCAGATCCAAGTACACTTAATATGGGGTATATCAACCTTGTGCATTGTATATAGATCTTATGAACATAGTATTTGTGGTAGAAGAAGGCCACATGGGATCTTATAATATAAGGCCATTGTATTTAGGGGGTGCTATTAGGTTCACTTCTTCCATATAGATGGTGTCATCCAGTAAGACAAACAACATCCCATTAGCAGTGATGCTTTGTAGGTTCTTGGGGTGCCAATATAACCCATAACTATTCCAAACTAGTAGAACCTATGTTTCCTTTTGACCTAAGCATATATAGACAACATTGCCTCGCTTTAACCTTCCATAAGGGTATGTTCACACTGCGCAAAACAGGCAGAAAGTAAACATGTCAATTCTTTGCACGGAGAGCGACAGAAGCGGAGGACCACAAGTCCTTCCATAGAGACACTGAGGTAGGCGGGATTCCGAGGAGGAGCTCCGCAGTTGAATTCCGCCTGCTTTACTTAGTATGAATGGGCCCTAAGAGTCCAAAACCATTCCCACTGTATGAATTTGTGTATTCTCTATGTGTTATATAACTAGACAATTATTCTATAACTATAATATAGACCAGCGCTTCTCAAACTTGTTCTTCTGAAGCCTCACCCAGCAGAGCAAAGTGATGCCACCAGCATGACCAAGTGGATACCAGGGCCTTACCCAACAGAGCAAAGTGATGCCTGGGCCTCACCAACCCGACCAAGCGATGCCAGGGCCTCACCCAACAGAGCAAAGTAATACAGAAACAGTAAGGGTGGTCAGCTCCCAGTATTATAAGTTCATGCTTCCTTGCATCGCATAGGTTAATAGAGCACGAAGGTAGAACCCCTGGATTCTGGGGTGTCAATGACAAATGAAGAAGCTTGAATCCTTCAGCTCATGTAAAAATTCTAATTTTATTGTGCCAAAACTTAAACAATTGCCGACGCTTTTCGAGCTTGCTTGGCTCTTAATCATGGCATCTGGGTCTGGAATAATCTAGGAGAAATAGATCACCAGAAGGCATATAAACTCTCCGGGACCATGGCTACAGGAGACAATCATGCAAGGCGCCGCTCTGTTAGCCGGCGTCTTAACATGGTCCCGGAGAGTTTATATGCCTTCTGGTGACCCATAGGATGGGATGTATCTATTTCCCCTAGATTATTCCAGACCCAGATGCCATGATTAAGAGCCAAGCAGGCTCGAAACGCGTCAGCATTTGTTTTAAGTTTTGGTACAATAAAATTGGAACTTTTACATGAGCTGAAGGATTTAAGCTTCTTCAGAGCAAAGTAATGCCTGGGCCTCACCAGCATGACCTCAGACCAAGTGATGCCAGGGCCTCACCCAACAGAGCAAAGTGATCTTTAGGCCTCACCAGCATTACCATGAGGTGAAGGACCCAGCTATGCCTCACCAGCAACAAGGGGGCGCCGCACAGTATCAGAAGCACTGATATAGACTATGTCCACATATAATGCTAACCTTTCCTAGTTTTTGAAAGCTTGACTTGTCCTATAATGGGTTGAGCATCCGCTGTTTGGGGGTAGAGGAACAAGCAGGCGACAGGGGTGCGTAATGGGACTGTGTTGTGGACAGGGCAGCAATAAATGTTTGTCTGCTTCCCCGCATGTTAAGTAAAAACATGGTTAGTATCAGGGGCAGCAGCAGCTGTCATCACCTCTGTGTTTTATAGTATCCATGCAGAGTTGGTGATGGGGAGACAGGGACGTCACTGTACACAATGTTCTCCCTGGCTGGAACCCTGTTACTTCCAAGCAGTATGGGCTGTAGTATTGATCATAGAAGAAATTAACCCTTTTGTTAAAAATCTGCCTCTATGTTGTGTAATTGAACCATTATAATAGACTTGTATTATTTGGCATCTGATTAGTCCCGGAAGTAAAGCCCATAGCTTACAGGCGCTGTCTGGCATCTGTGTAGAGTTGTGGCTACCTATGGTACAGCCTGAGCCATAGGGTTTACATTTTATGTGGTTGCCTTAAATATCTTATAGATTCTCACCATGTGAGAGGTGGTAAGTGTGGGCAAACTGACAAGCTCAGAATACAGAACTGACAATGGTCTATACGGCACTGAGCCCTAATCTATGGCTTCCAGCTGTTGTGACACTACAGCTCCCAGCATGCATGGTCAGCTGTTACTTTTCTGGTTATCCTAGTAGTTGTAGTATATGGGGTATATCAAGTACTGGATGAAAACAGCTGTCAGTCTGATATATAGCTAAAATAGTATATGAATAAGTATGTGGATGTATCTAGCACATCTAAGCTAATGGTGTCTTGACATATAACTAGTACTTATCAGCTGCTGTATGTCCTGGATGAAGTGGTGTATTCTTTCTAGTCTGACACAGTACTCTCTGCTGCCACCTCCGTCCATGTCAGGAACTGGCAAATTCCCATAAAAAAACCTTTCCTGCTCTGGACAGTTCTTGACATAGACAGAGGTGGCAGCAGAGAGTACTGTGTCAGACTAGAAAGAATACACCACTTCATCCAGGACATACAGCAGCTGATAAGTAGTGGAAAACTGGAGATTTTTTTTTAAATATAACCAAATTACGTTGTGTATATAACTTTCTGACACCAGTGGATTTGAAACAAAAAATCTTTTAGCTGGAGTAACCCTTTTATAAGCCATAGAGAACACAGGAAAGACTGCATGGGGAGGATGGGTGGCAGGCAGGAGTGAGATGGCCAGATGATCATCAGTTATTGAAGGTATATGATCAGCTTTAAATAAATCTTATTACTATGGATTAGTTCTATGAATATACATATAACCATGAATATATATATATATATATATATATATATATATACACATACAAACCATTCACTATATTTGAAAGCGCCATCAAATTCAGTCGGATTTTGTTCTTCATCCTGACTTGTAGATTTCTTGAGGTTTTGGCACATTGTTATGATGTCACCAGTCTAGAAGCAGGGAAGCAAATACAGATAACCCCTGAGTCAAGAAACAGGTAGTTAAACATCTCCAATGAGCCAAACATATACCCAGCTTTGTACACACACTAATATATAGGCGGCTATGAATGGGGTTATAGATGATACAGCGTGTTGCAGATATGGCTTGTAAATGTTACAGCAGCCGCACGCCAGTGTCCCCGCTGACAGCTCGTGTGTCATTGTGTCTACATAATACAGGTGATGATACATTGGATAATACGACCCGAGATGGCTTATTTTTGATCATCTCCCTTCTTTTTTTGGGAGGAGGATTTGACAAACACATGGCATTGTCTCAGGCTGACTGTGTTTAAACAGCTGGACGGGAGAGTTAATAGCTGATGGTTTAAGGGACAAAGGCGGCTGTAACAGACTGCAGAATAAATACAAGGTACAGTTACTTGTAAGAGTTACCTAACCTGGAGGGGACAGGCAAGGCACACCTAGATTGGGGCAGAATTAAAAAAACATAGCTGCTTTATTCTAGATACAGCGCCACTCTTGTCCTCAGGTTGTGTGTGGTAATGCAGCTCGGTTCCAATGAAGTGAATGGGGTTGAGGTGTAATAGAAAACACAACCTGAGGACAGGTATGGAGCTGTTTTTTTATGAAAAGAACTATGGGGGAGATTTATCAAATTGGTGTAAAGTAAAACTGGCTTAGTTGCCCCTAGCAACCAATCAGATTCCACCTTTCATTCCTGACAGATTTTTTGAAAAATGAAAAGTGGAAACTGATTGGTTGCTAGGGGCAACTTAAACAATTCTTCTTTACACCAATTTGATAAATCTCCCCCTTTGTTTTTCCACATTCTGTTTTCTTCTATAATGGATTGGGGTTAGGAACAAGTGGAGTTTGGGTGTATACATATATATATATATATATATATATATATATATATATATATACACACACACAGTGGTGCCTTGGATTACGAGCATAATTCGTTTCGGGGCTGTGCTTGTAATCCAAATCCACTCTTAAACCAAAGCAAATTTTCCCATAAGAAATCATAGAAATGCAGACAATTGGTTCCACACCCCAAAAAATAATGATTTATTATTCTGAATAACATGTAAAAAATGAAACAAACATTCAGAAAAAGCAGAATTATGATATTATAAGTTACTGTACAGTAATGGAGAGGATGGGAAACACAAGGGCTGACAGAGACTGCAGGGAGCATGAAGGAATGAGCAGGGCAGATGTGGGCACAGTATAGCAGCACTCTCTGTCCGGGGAGAGAGGGGTTACAGCTATGGGGAGATTACCTTCACAGTCCTGTCCCCTGATGTAAGCTCCAGTCTGAAGTGGATCTGCTATGATTTGGAAGGTGAGGGAGACTTCCTGGGTCAGAGTTCAGTGCTATAGACCTCGCTATGCAGACCATGCCCCTTCCCCACTTGCGCTCCCACCCAGTACAGGGAGCTCTTACACCAAAGCAATGCTCTTAAACCAAGTCCCAATTTTGAAAAACTGTGAGCCCTTATATCAAAACGCTCTTAAACCAAGTTACTCTTAAACCAAGGTACCACTGTATATATATATATATATATCACATCTATAAGGAATCTGTAACATCTGATTTGACAATAAACATATATTTGTATGCTATTTACAATAAAGACCTATGCTTTGTTCACACTGCGTTTTTGCTGCATGTTTAACAGATACAATTTTAAATGTTTAACTTTATTGTGCAGAAAAACATGGTTAACCATGTTTTTGTGTATGATAATTTTTACTTTCAAAAAACAAATTCTTTTCCATACTTTTTTTTTTTTTATATAATGTAAGTCAATAGAAAGTGGATATTGACAGATGGCATAAAACTGCATCCATTTATTTGATTTTCCATTAAACAGATATTTAAGAAAGATAGATAGATAGATAGATAGATAGATAGATAGATAGATAGAGAAATACATAGATAGACAGATAGATAGATAGATAGATAGACAGACAGACAGACAGATAGGAGATAGATAGATAAATAAAGAAATACATAGATAGACAGATAGATAGATAGATAGATAGATAGATAGATAGAAGATAGATAGATAGATAGATAGATAGATAGATAGATAAAGAAATACATAGATAGACAGATAGAAAGATAGATAGATAGATAGATAGATAGATAGATAGATAGATAGATAGATAGATAGATAGATAGATAGATAGATCGGAGATAGATAGATAATAGATAGATAGATAGATAGATAGATAGATAGGAGATAGATAGATAGATAGATACATAGATAGATAGACAGACATAGATAAATAGATTCTTCTGATTTAGATAAATAAATAGATAGATAAGAAATAGATAGATAGACAGAGACATAGATGGATAGATAGATAGATAGATAGATAGATGATAAACAGATAGAAAGAAGATAGATAGATAGACAATAGATTAGAGAGAGAGAGAGAGAGAGAGGTAGGAGATGGATAGATAGGTAGATAATATTCTACATTTTACTTTGATTATTCAATATCTTTTACATAGAATATTACAAATACAGTCCATGTCTCAGGAATAAAACATATTGCCAAAGGTTAAACAAAACGTCAATCTGGGTGGTCGCTAATATTTATTTGCTCTTTCAGCGTGGAAACAGTTAATGCAGAAGTGTTGCCGATGAGAAAAAGCAGACAAAACCATTCCCCCCCCACACCGACCGCGCTCCCCCCTTCCCTCTTCCCTCTTACTCCACGTTTAAAGGGGAGCTTTTATTTCCTGACTCATTAAATCATTTGTCCTACAATCACAAGTAATATTTTGAAAGGAGACACGTGTATTTAGACAACAAATATCCGAGCACTTGGCCATGTTTGTGCCGTTACTTATTTATTTCTTCCCCCGTGTATCTATGAGACAGAAATGGTCCCATCTGTTCATATTTAACATTGGAGCTGAATCAGCAGAAAGGAAGCAGAAGTAGTTGTATTTTTTCTTGCACGCCCTTTCTTCTTTTATTTTATTTAGATGTGAAATAGCTTCTGGATTTTATTCAATGAAATAAAATAATATCATTTGATATAGTGGAAGAATGTGGATCTGCAGCTGGAAGAGCTCAGACCCTACAAAAAATTTAATGCCTGAGCCTAAAAAGAGACCGAGGTTTATAAGGTCCATCATCCACTGCCCTACTCTCATCATCTGCAGCCCTACTCTCATTATCTGCAGCTCTACTCTCATCATCCGCTGCCCTACTCTCATCATCTGCATCCTTACTGTCATCATCTGTATCCTTACTGTCATCATCTGCATCCTTACTGTCATCATCTGCATCCCTACTCTCATCTGCAACCCTACTCTCATCTGCAGCCCTACTCTCATCATCTGTAGCCTTACTCTCATCATCTGCATCCCTACTCTCATCATCTGTATCCTTACTGTCATCATCTGCATTCTTACTGTCATCATCTGCATCCCTACTCTCATCTGCAGCCCTACTCTCATCATCTGTAGCCCTACTCTCATCATCTGCAGCTCTACTCTCATCATCCGCTGCCCTACTCTCATCATCTGCAACCCTACTCTCATCTGCAGCCCTACTCTCATCATCTGTAGCCCTACTCTCATCATCTGCATCCCTACTCTCATCTGCAACCCTACTCTCATCTGCAGCCCTACTCTCATCATCTGCAGCCCCACTTTCATCATCTGCAGCCCTACTCTCATCATCTATATCCCTACTCTCATCATCTGCAGCCCCACTTTCATCATCTGCAGCCCTACTCTCATTATCTATATCCCTACTCTCATCATCTTCTGCCCTACTCTTATCATCTGCAGCCCTACTCTCATCATCTGCAGCTCTACTGTCATCATCCGCTGCCCTATTCTCATCATCTGCATCCCTACTCTCATCTGCATCCCTACTCTCATCTGCAGCCCTACTCTCATCATCTGCAGCCCTACTCTCATCATTTGCTGCTCTACTCTCATCATCTGCAGCCCTACTCTCATCTTCTGTATCTCCTCTGGAATTGTACTATGTGTCAGTCTTTTACTATCTATCTATCTATCTCCTATCTATCTATCTATCTATCTATCTATCTATCTATCTATCTATCTATCATCCATTATCTATCTATCTATCTATCTATCTATCTATCTATCTTTCGTCTATCATCTATCTATCTATCATATATCTCTTATCTATCTATCTATTATCTATCTATCTATCTATCTATCTATCTATCTATCTATTGTGTTCCCTTTTGTCTATCACCTGTCAATCTATTTTACACTACTATTTGTCTTATTTTTACTGTACTAGCTACAATATTTATCTTACTATTATCCATCTCCTATCTATCTATCTATCTATCTATCTATCTATCCATTATCTATATATCTGTCTATCTATCTATCTATCACCTATCTATCTATCTATCTATCTATCTATCTATCTATCTATCTTTGATTATCCAAAACCTAGATGTTTTCTGGGGCTTGCTTACCCTAACCAAAGACTAAATATTCCGTTCCACCATATGCTGTACATACTAACCATCTTCTTAGGGAAGACCACCCCCTTGAAGACCACTTCTGGATGAAACATTTTGAGTGGTCGAAGGGTTCCCTTGTATTTTATCTGTATTCAGTTGAGTCTGGCACTTCATAGAGGAAACAGCTTGAGAGGAATGGGGGCCGATAGCCGTGCAAGGATTCGGCTGAATTTAGATCTGTAGTTGTCCTGTTAAGGTTTAAAGGCTGTATATAGAATATATCACTGACCGCCAACCACATGGCCATCATAGGCCTACATGGGAACAAGCATACATGTAGCAGAAACATTGGCGTCATCTTCATGTATTTTGTGGGTGGTTTCACAAAGTCAGCACTTGGTTTTCATGATTTCTCATGCAGAACACACATCTGAATAACACATTCCCAGCTAAGAGCCCTGACATTGCTCCAGAATGACTTGGAATCTGTTGTGCGTTGCTTAGAGAGAGAAGTATTAGCAGTTAATGATCAAGGTTGATATATGTTTTCCTCATTTGTTGCCAATTCTAAGCAGCCCTCAATATGTTTTTATTTTATATTTTATATTTACTGTCCTCCGGGTTGACAGCAACGTGTCTATCTGCAACCTATCTTTTCCTTATGTGGGGTGAACATTAAACTTGTGGTTTGCAAGTCTTTTCTGCAGATCTATCTATCTATCTATCTATCTATCTATCTATCTATCTATCTATCTATATCCTATCTATCTATCTATCTATCTATCTATCTTCTATCTATCTATCTATATCCTATCTATCTATCTATCTATCTATCTATCTATCTATCTATCTATTTATCTATCTATTATCTATCTATCTATCTATCTATCTATCTATCTATATCCTATCTATCTATCTATCTATCTATCTATCTATCTATCTTCTATCTATCTATCTATCTCCTATCTATCTATCTATCTATCTATCTATCTATCTATCTATTTATCTATCTATTATCTATCTATCTATCTATCTATCTATCTATCTATCTATTATCTATCTATCTATCTATTTATCTATCTTCTATCTATCTATCTATCTATCTATCGTATTTTCTTTGCTTCTTACTCTTCTCTGTCTATGCTCATGGACCACAACACATTTCTTGTACTGTAAAGTATATTATATCTTCTTCAGGAGTTTAAGAACAGGTTGGCCATATATGTTAGATTAATGTTGGCTAAGCCTGCCAATTTTTGCAGGCCTGAACAACCATCAAAAGTGTATGGGAGAGTTCTGACTTTTCTCCAATGGCTAATGTCAGGTGAGATAAGGATTGGGCATTTGGATTTTAACATGTCTGATCCTTTTGTTCTCAAGAGAGATCATCTGCTGCTCGGTGAAATGTGCATGTGTATAGGAGGTTGAGAGCTATCTAATATGTATGACCAGCCATAGGAAAAACATGTTCTTCAATCGACATTGGTCATGGTAAACCCACTTTTTGCCAATAGGTAGACCCATTGACATGGTGTGACCCATTGCTGTAAAACACAGTAACCCTGTGCCCTCATTTCAAGTATTGACTTTAGTAACGCATTGAAGATACTTTTTTCATGAAAGATTGAGCTATTAGAATATTTTTCCACAGTGGTTGAAGAAAGAGCTTAATACTTGCTCAAACATAGCCAGTTTCTCATGTATATCAATAAATATCCAGTATGGGTGGTAAAGGGAAATAACCAATATTGATAATCTTCTATGCAGTGAAATCCTAGGTGCATTGCTCCCTGGGAAACATGAATATGCAAAAGAAGAGCCTGTGGAGCCTCATTTAAGAGTCTCGAAACACAAGCCAGATATCCCCCCGGGAAGGACCCAGCCAAGAGGTGGCTCCTGTAAGGAAACCACCAAAACCACCATATTAGGTGGCCCTATAAGTTAATGTAATGACAAGGGAAAAACCAAGGCCAGGTATCCATCAGCAATTATGGCCTATACTACATAATGTATGATTGGCCAGGATTTGGTTGAACAGGAAACAATCTCTTCAATGGCCCTTGGACCCCATTCATATCACTTTTTGTCACTAATCAAAAGGTTTTGTCAATGTATACTGTAAAATGTTCTTGGTGTGCTCATTGATTTTGATGGGCCGAATGTAGTCTAGTAATGACTGTGTTTGGCTAGGAACACTTTGCATTCAAAAAGATTTGCGACAAATACCTACAATGCATGCAGGAATCGCAATGGGAATGGGGCCTACCCAATGGTTCTCCTTGCTATTGCATATGGAGGAGGTACTCCACTCTACGCTATCCATATACCTTGTGGGACGTGTCCTAAAGTGACCTCATGTGTCAACCCCCTTTACTATTTCCCATCTGTATAAATTGTCGACATATCTCACATACCACTAAATGGCTCCCAAATGGGACCTAGAACGCTTATATGTCTTATAGTTTATAGTTTATTATTGTTGGTTATTAGTTTGGTTATTTCTATATAGTGCACTAATATGGCAATCCTTCAGTTCGGTATAGTGGTGTGAATGGCTCCATAGCACCTGGTGGCAAGGCACGGGTTATATTGTAGATAGCGGAAGAATACTGCCTCTATTCTTCAATAATCTCTTTTATACATTTATATATTTATTCATTCTGTAACCTGCTGGGAGCTTAATTAAAAATCAAGGAGGCTCCATTTAAAGCTCATTACTATGGTAATTTTATAACGGGGCGGTGATTAAGGAGCATTTAGAAGAAGACTTTACACGGCTCTGGGGACGCGGGCACGGGCGTTTTTTTATGAGGCTGCTCCAATTATTTATACTCTAAATTGGAAAGAGGGATATTAAAGAGCGAGGAAAAAATACACAACAAACAATCCGAGCCACGGGTAGAGCCAGGAATGTCTCCACGTAGATTTTCATTTAAAATTGATATCTGTCAACCAAATGTCTGATGGTGATGAGACTCGATTGTTAAAAGACAACTCCGGCGTGTGCTTAAGCCCTAAGTAATAATAAAGCGGAACTCAAAAAGTTGTCATTTTGTTTCTTACTGTGATGTTGATGGAGGTTTCCGTACTGAATATATAATTTGGTGTACAGTAGGTTTTATTACTCTGTGCAGATATAGCAGAGCTGAAGATGTAAGCTGAATAAAGCTTTGTCTTATGACAAGTGCATACGCATCATATAGAATGGGTCCCTATACCAGCTAGACCCCTCTAGTTCAGCTACAACAGAGAGCAGCTACTGTATCTTAAAGGGAATCTGTCATGCTGCCTAAACCACAAGTAGTCAGGATGATCCCTGCCCCACCAGTCTTGATCAATAGATCTCTGTCTGGATGAAGAGAGTGATCTATCACATCCAGTGGTACAGTAGAAGCTGCCAAGGACTGTTCTTATGTCTCTGAGTATTAAAATTATGACAGGTTCCCTTTAATCTAACCATACGTATTAGATGAACAATTGGCAGTATCGGTTGACTGTTACCTGACATCTAAAATGTATGGCCAGCTTTAAAGGGGTTGTCAAGAAAAAATCTTTTTCTTTCAAATCAACTGGTTTCAGAAAGTTATATACTGTAGATTTGTAATTTACTTCTATTGACAAAATTTAAGTCTTTCCATACTTATTAGCTGCTGTATGTCCTGCAGGAAGTGTTGTTTTCTTTTTACTCTGACACAGTGGTTTCCGCTGTCCTCTCTGTGCAACACAGGAACTGTCCAAATCCCCATAGAAAACTGTTCCTGCTGTGGACAGTTCCTGACATAGACAGAGGTGGCAGCAGAGAGCACTGTGTCAGACTGCAAAGAAATTGTTTTCTGCAGGACATACAGCAGCTGATAAGGGCTGGAAGACTTGAGATTTTTAAATAGAACCAATTTATATAACTAAAACCAGTTGATTTGAAAGAAAAAGATGTTCGCTGAATAACCAGTTCCCAATTCATGGCTGGCCAGCAACATATATTTAGATGTAGAAAAAGCCAGATTAGCTGAAATCCAACCCAGTTCCCTACTAAGTTAAGCCGGCCATACCTATTAGATGTGTGGATAGGGAAAGATACAGTAGCTGTGTGAGACTGGTCGATCAATATTGACCAGCATGTATGCCGATTACTAGTGGCCGAATAATGGCAGCATGTGCATGGTTTGGTGCGATGATGCTGGGTTCCTGCAAGTAGAAGATGCAACTAAACTGCTAGCTGATTCCTTATCCCCATCATCTGATAGGTGGGGGAGAGGGGGGTCTCTGTTAGAGATTTAGAGGGAGATTTATCAAACATGGCGTGAAGTGAAACTGGCTCAGTTGCCCCTAGCAACCAATCAGATTCCACCTTCCATTCCTCACAGACTCTTTGGAAAATTAAAGGTGGAATCTGATTGGTTGCTAGGGGCAACTGAGCCAGTTTCACTTCACGCCATGTTTGATAAATCTCTCCCTTAGAGTCCCAGCTTCATCTTTCTACCTGTACGAGTTGGCTGGAGGTTCAGCAGGCATCCTCTTTTTTAGGTCATAGATGTCTATATACGTTCCCCTTAGTTCTCACAATGCATCTTATTGACTGAGACTGTGTTTTTCTTTGCAGCGCCTGCCAGCTTCCTCTGTGTATTTTGTTTTATTCCGTCTTTCCTTGTCCTTAGGATAACCTTGCGCTACATAGGAAAGCAAACACCATTTCCCATGCCAATCCTTTAGCTTTCTGTCGTGATCCTGTGAGCTCCATTGTGGACTAAGTTTGTGATCTACCAGTCGATATACAGTAGCACTGACTATTTCTTTCCTAAAAGGGATTGTCTGTTTGGGAGCCCCATTTTATAACACCCTCTTAGGGCAATGTCATATTTGCAACCTCCATGAATAACACATAGTAAAGGATATCTGTAGAGAGGATCTATTACTGTTTGTCTGGATTATCCAGCATATCCATACATTACACAGAAAGTCCATTGAGTTCAATGAGCACCATGTTTTCTCTGTGGGGGCACTGCAGGGAAATAAAACACTTCTTTTGTATAGTAGTTCAGCTATTAGTTATATTTTTTACACAGAAAAGCTGGGTGACAACCAATATGGCCACCCCAACAGTGCTCTTTAAATCCAGCGTACTAAATCTGTTCGGTTTTTCAGAAAAATGTAATCCCTAGATTTCTCACTCCGGCTACAGATATGTGAAATAATTTGGTAAGAATTGGATTTGGTCTAAATTTCACAAAAGAAATTCTCATTTCATCTCATCTACACCCAGACCAGCAAATGTGTGCAGCTGCCCAGTGTACTGGAGCAGGGGCGCCTGTTTTTTTGATAGGAGTCCCTGCTTCTGTTCATACTTTGTGTTGGTAATTACAGGGCAATTAGAGAAATTACAAATCTAAATACAAATTGAATGACACAAATCACTGATTCTGGCCTGAAATAAATCCTTGGGAGATTTATTCTTCTCTACTTACAGCTTTCAGAACATTGAGAAAGATAACTGGCAACCCCCTATTGCAGCTAGAATGAAGTCATCATATTCTCATAATGAAAAATTATCTTGACAAAAAATAATTACTCATATCATATTTTAACAGATGTTTTTAAGGTGGAAATTATGTTAAGGTGGATCCTATAAAAAAAAGTCAATAAAGTTTCTAATATTTTAAAATTACAGTGACTAAAATGATTCCATGCCCAATATTTAAGTGCGCTGTAGAATTGTTATTTAATATATGAGAATTACAAAGGAAACAAAACCCAATCGTTTTTTTTTTTTTATGTTGTAAATGTTCATATAGAAAAGAGACTTTATGAGTGTGTGCAAGAATAATCTGGAAATAACTTCCAAAGAGACATTGGGACCAGCAAATTAGCCACTGATTGGCAAGGAGAGCAGCGTGAATACCCAGCATTAATGTTCTCCCTCCAGGAGTCCGATTGCTTTCCACTACAAACTCATCAGCGCTGTAAATTATTAATACTGGAAAGGAAGAGGGGAGCCATCTCGGAGCGCTGTCTCCTCCCTCTGTCATTGTTACGTTTTTATGGCCAAAATGACATTTAACAGAAGGCTTAGGACAGGTTTAATATATACCCCGTTGGGGACAATTGCTACCAGCAGATGCTTTTGTCCCTGCTGCGGTGTACAGAGTTAATGGGGACAGTTCTTTAGTGGATTTTCATTTAACTATCCACACGTAAAGAAAAGTGACCGAATGCTGGTGACATGTTTAATAGGTTAAAGGGTCAGGCCCACGTTACAGCAAACTAGCCAACATGTTTAATGGGTCAGAAACACGAAGGGCCACATTGACCCGGCTAATAACGCCAATGATTAATGGGCTAATAGGTCAGCTCCACTAGAAACACATTGATGCGTTAAAAAACCAGTTGGAAGCGAAGCGGAGGGTTCCTAATGATGGGACATGTTCCTCGGGTTAAGGGTCAGTCCCACTGGGAGCAACATTTATTAATGACAGGGCATGCCCATTTACCTATACTTATGGCTACACAACCTATAGGGCAAAAATTAGTGTTTTCTATAGAATTCACATTTTCGGTAAAAGCTCCGCAGGGAATTAGGATCTTGCTATACCTTAACTCAATGCATAAAGTTGAAAGAGTTGGCGACCATGCAGTTAACCCTTCTTTGCCTCCATTCCTCACTCTCTCCTTTTGTCCCTAAACCCTAATCCGTTGCTTATTTTTTCCGGCTAAGACTCAGCGGGATTTTTTTTAAGTGCATACCAATGCATGACTCAATGCTATAGCAACCTTAAAAAATATTTCAAGGGTGGGGGGGTTGAGGATTAGAGATGTGGGGGTCCGGTCCCCTCTGTGTTGTGTATTCACACTGCTGTTTACTATCAAACAAGAGCCAGGAATTCAAATAGCTTTCAGTGACACGGGAGCTGGAGGGATTAAATCCAAGTAAAAGGTTTAATCTCACTTAGCAACCTTCCACACACACAGTGTGTGTGAATTAGACGCCTTGGTTACGACGGCAGCGCCATACAGCAATGTGGGGCTGCACCGGGAGGTGTGTAAAGTATCTAGTGTTTATACGCTGCTTTAATACTGGACTTAACTCCGTTGTGCTGCCGGTAAAATTCCACCAGCGTCGTAATATTAGATCTTAATAATTGGCCCACGTACAGCTGTGTAAGAGGGGAATAGTCCAAGTATAATGGAAAGCCCATAAAGATAGTCAAGTAACCTGTTAATGACTATATAGATGACTATTATACTAACAAACATAACGGTACAGTATGTAGATACTACAGTATTTTACATCTATTGCATTCATAAGGGGTCAGATTTAGAGCCGTAACAGTGCCCATCTCTTGCTATACACTGTTACTGTGCACCCCCTACTGACACTGCTATATCTGAACTCCCTTCTGACACTGGTACTGTGCACCCCTACTGACACTGCTACTGTGTACTACCTACTGACACTGCTACGTCTGCACCCCCTTCTGACACTGCTACTGTGTACTACCTACTGACACTGCTACATCTGTACCCCCTTCTGACACTGCTACTGTGCACCCCCTTCTGACACTGCTACTGTGTACTACCTACTGACACTGCTACGTCTGCACCCCCTTCTGACACTGCTACTGTGTACTACCTACTGACACTGCTACATCTGTACCCCCTTCTGGCACTGCTACTGTGCACCCCCTTCTTACACTGCTACTGTGCACCCCCTTCTTACACTGCTACTGTGCACCCCCTTCTTACACTGCTACGTCTGCACCCCCTCATAGTTACTTTCACATCTGGACCCTACAGTAAAACTGCATTCTCTGCATCCCATTTTAACCCTTCTGCTATATCTGCACCCTCTGATGACACTGCTACATCTGTACCCCCTATCAACACTGCCATGTCTGCACCCCCTATTACCACTGCTACATGTACACCCCTTATTATTAATACTATCTCTGCACCCCTGTTAATACTGCCATGGCTGCATCCCCCTATTACCTCTGCTATCTCTGCACGCCCTACTGTCACTGCTACACCCGTGACCTATCAGTCGTGCACAATAGAAGTTCATTATATTCACACAATGGTGTTAATGTATCTGCATTACAATAGGTGTGTAAAGTTTAAAGCAAACTCCAGCAGGGAGGCAAAAGACCTCCCCGTGGGTCCACCCCGCACCCGCCTCCTCCACCATAAAACATAAAGAAATAGTCATCTAGCAATCTGTTTATTTTAATAGAAGTGACAACTCTGATTTCTTACAAGATAGGGGAGATCCGCCATTGTCCTCCCTGGACCTTGCCCGTGTTGCACCTAAACACGTGGGCTTTGCATTGCTAATAGCAGTCTGAATGACCCCCTAATCACCATAGACAAGTCCAGTCCAATTTAATATAGAAAACTCTGCTCCTGGGAAAGATGGGTAGTAAACTGATTCCATTAGCCTGGGATTTGCAGCAAATCTGCCACATCTGGATCCCACCTAATGGAGCCATATTGGTTTTTTTTATCCAGCTTTTTCTGAAACCGATAAAAGCAATGAATAGTTAAATAGATGGCAGTGATATTTACGGGCTATGTAGAATCTTTACAGGATGTGGACTGGAGAAATAATACATCTACTATACTGCAAGTGTATATCCAAGGAACAGGAGGCAGGCTGCAAAAGTGCTGTCTCTATGGTTGCCAAAGTAGAGAAACCAAGGAACGTTGACGGGACGCTTTAACATTGCCCAGGCTCTATTATGGGGTAGTTAAATAGGAGAGATAAGTAGGAGAGAAGAGGCAAAGTGGGAGTGAAAGGCAGAGAAGTGCTCTGCAAACAGCAACATGTGATAAGGTGCTTTATCTGCATCTGTGTTTGGGATAAGGATCAGAAGCACCTGTACACACACGGCTAACATCAGATCCCTGGGATTACCAGCACCTTATTTAGGGCTGTGTGTGCCAGCAGGCGGCTCTATTATATGACGCTCTAAGGATCGTGTGTTAAATATGTAACCTTATTTGTACAACATTTTATCTCCTCTTAGCTCCCGGCTTTGCCATTCAGAATCCAGTATATATAAGGAGATGCCAACTGATCAATGCTCCATGTACTGACAGAGCATGTCCTATAGGTTTCTTTTGTCGGCAGAGACACAACATGAAGCTCCAGTGCTTCAATGCAAAAATGTGGAATATGCCTCCCCCTGACCATTTTCCATGCATAAATGAGCAGAAAAATTTAGCCATTTTTATTGCCATTTGGTCATTTTTTACTTATGTTTTCAGATGTCTTTTGGCCCATTAAATTTTTATAAACTTGAGTTCAATAAATTTGTGATCGAAAAATTACAGCTGTTTTGCAGCTCAAAAATGACCCAAAGTACTGTGTGAACATAGCCATACAAAGGGTCTACACAGAACCTGAATTATGGGATAACCAGATGAAGCTGGTCAGGTAGACATCTTTATCCCATCTATAGTGCAGAGATTGCTTCTTTGTATTGATTTTAATTGACTTGAACCATTACGTAGGACCCTGACAATTACTGGTGGGGCACATAAGCTGCTGAGAGTAGACAACTATAATTTTCAGATATTGCTATCAAGTACTTATTACTATAAATACTGCTATTTGATGTAGAGCACTGGCAATTATGGTCAGCCCTAATATTTTACAGTATACCTTAGTTTCTCAACATGGCACTCTGTCTCAAAGGAACTCTTTGTTGCATCAGACCACTTGAGATCACTGCATCATCATGAACCCAACCACTATAGCTAAATGTCTATCTATCTTTCTTTCTTTTCTCTTTCTTTCTTTCTTTCTTTCTTTCTTTCTTTCTATCTATCTATCTATCTATCTGTACAATAAACTAAAAATTATTGTAGCTCCCCTTTTAGGAAAGCTTCTGACTTATTAGATCCCCAGTTGTGTTCTAAGGCTGCTTAATGGATTCAACCATTGACTTAACGCAAACACAAAAAAAACGAAACTTTTGACACAGGACATATTACTTCAGAGATGCCAACTGATCAACAGAATGAGTGGAGCGCAGCATTCAGTTGCACGACTCACTTTTACGTTGTGAATCATCTCCATCCAGATGCCCCATAGGCTCATAACAAAGCTGTCTGAAAGGAGATCACTGGGGAGGGAAATGCGCTTCCATGCACTTCTTCCTATACATTCTTCTGATCGGTGTAGGTCTCAGTAGAGACCTCAACCAATCAAAACGTTTACTATGTCTCTGTTTTTAATGACAGTGCCCATTTAAAGGTAAAGCTACTTTCAAAATGTGGCATCAGAGAGCTGCTTTGCATTTCCTTGTTCCCAGAAGTCTCAGAGAAGCATGAATGGCCTATGAGCCTTCACATGGCATACTATTCAAGGAGAAACGTTATCTATTTGGAGCAGACCCTCAAACACACTAAGGGCCCGTTCACACTATGAATTCAGCGCAGAGATTCCGCCAGGATCCTCCGTCCAAATCCCTCCTGCTATGTCTTTAAATAGGAGGGCTCGCAAGCCTCCGCTCTCTGTGCCTCTCCGCTCAAAGAATTGACATGTCAATTCTTTGAGCGGAGGCATGCAAGCCCTCCCATTCAAAAACATAGCAGGAGGAATTCGGCATGGAGTCCGTGGACGGAGGTCCCCGGCAGAATCTCCCCGCCGAATCTGTAGTGGGAACGGACCCTAAAGCCTAATGGGCTGATCATGTTGGTTAAACTGCCATAATGAAAATATTTATACTCTATTGTTTGATTGTTAAGATCAAGGCAATAATATTTACTCTATAGGGAACATTTATTATTAAATATTTACAATTATACTTAAGTTTTAAAAAAGCTAAAATAAATTACCCATCAGTAACTGATAGAAATCCTGTCTGTGGACGGAAGAATATTTGTCCATTTTTGTGGAAGTTCTAATTGTTAGGCGGAACCGTAATTGCAGTTAAAGCTCTTTACTTCTCCGGCAGCTGTTTCATGCCTATTCTGAGAATATTACACATGAAGTCTTTAGGGTGTCGTTGTGCACCGATACGAAGCGGAGCAGGGGGCAGGAGAGAGCTGTTAGGAACAACAGCACGCAAGACTTTTGGAAATGAAAAATCGTTTTAATTCGAAAGCTTGGAGCAATAACGCGAGGGGTCCTCGTAAATTTCTCAGCCCTGTGATAGATATCGGTCATAAAGGAGAATCCACAGGAAGTATTTTATTAGTCAGGGAGGAGGGACGGATATCACTTGTTCTCTTTACGGCTTTGAATGTGCTTATCAGATGAAAGTGAATTTTAACTCGTTTTCGCCTTAAAAGGGTTAATGCCAGGCCTACTCACTTTTGATAACACTACACCAATAATATATACATATAATTTCCCGCTTATGATAGAGAAAGGCTATAGGACTAGACAAAGTAGGGAAGGCAATAATGATGAAGCATGCATGATGTTTTACAGTGGAATACAGCAATATGTGGAGTTTTATGGAGCTTCCTAATGCCAACATTTATGAGGCAAAACTTCTCCCACAAATCACGCAGAATGGTTGAGACTTAGAAATTCATATAGAAGACTATTATAGTGATTCCTAACCCAAACCAAAGGGGGTTACACTGATTTATGAGGTGTGGGCTCAGGCGAAGTATTACATGAGGTCACAGTTATGTATAGAGCTGTTTTTATTGTCTTGTCCTGTTAGTATTCATGATGTATTGGCTTAGTTTTGCATAGTTACAGTACAGACAGTCATTTATAGTAACTCTCACCTTTCAATGGCAGCCTGGAGGAGGTGCGGCACTATAAGTGAGACATGTCGGATATCTCTTTGTGTCATATCAAAGGCTTCTGAAATGTAGAGAGCCTTCATCTTCTTCTATACACAGCCTGATTGAGCCAAAATTGGCACTAAATACCGACTTCTTACAAATACGTGGCCCGTCTAATAGAGCATGGAAAGAGCTGTGTACATGCAATTTTAGATGTCACTTGGTTATAGACATACAAGGCCAAGGCGGCAAAATAAACCTGTATCCTGAGTACAGTTTGTACAGTATATCTAACTTTTAACTAGTCTTCCAATAATTCATCTCATCCGCGCTAGATGGTGTTTGGGCTCTATATCTAGGACTGTGTGTCCTCCTGCTGTGAAAACTTCCTGTTTGGTTCAGGCCTATAGTTAAAGCTTCTTGAAGCACGCTTAATGTGTGCACCATAGTTCCATTCACTGGCCTTATAATAAATGCTGTAATAAAACAATTAAACGTGTTTGTGGATACACAGAAGGAAATTAAGGGCAGGAGAGAGACGGCCGAGCGGCAGAAGGAGAGAGATTGAAAGAGCAAACATGGAAATGAAATTGCTAAGGAAAAGAGAAGGACCAAATTTAACGCTAGATGTGAGCTGCATACATAGAGAATTAGGCGTTCATCAAACAGATGGTGGAGAGAGCGTCCCAGCATCCTCTGAGTGTATACTCATCATGAATCATCAACTTCACCTGGACAATGATAGGTAAATAATAGCACAGCTACATCATATGTCTATATGGATGAGAAATATGGCTTACTCTTAACCATATGATGTAGGTGAACTATTATTTATACGCTACTATACAGGTGATGATAAATAAATAGATAGATAGATAGATAGATAGATAGATAGATAGATAGATAGATGGCAAAACCCATAGTCTGACCCATAGGTGAGTAATTCTTTTTTAATCACAGATTAGAAAGCAAGACATAACAGATCTATATAGATCTAAAAGGTATTGCTTCTTGTTGTGGAGACCACATAAAGGTATATGACAGGTCAGGCAATGCTCCCTGGGAAAAATATATGGAAATTAGAACTCTTTCAGATCTGTATATCAATATTCAGCTTATTAAAGAGCCTTGAGACATGACTAGGGATTATCAGCTAAACCAGAATCTCCTCCAAACTTAAAGGGGTATTCTGGGGGAACATTCACTTTGAATAGTAAGAGATTGAGGGAGATCCGATCCATGATCCCCTCCGGCGATCTCCATATCGGAATCCGTCCGGCTTTGTTGTGAATAGAGCCGTGGGTCGAAAGAGTTGAGTACATCGCTCTTACTGTGTACTCGATGCTTACCATCACTCCATCACCATCACACTGCTGAACTGGGGCTCTATTCATAACAGAGCCGGCCGAGGTCTCCGGGGGGTTTAGGGGTCGGAGCCCCTGTGATCTCCTACTCCACAGGATAGGGGAAATGTGAATTTTCCTTGGAATACCCCTTTAAGCCCGGTAACTCTTAGGGCCAGTTCACATGGAACAAAAGCAGCAGAATTCCGTGGCAAAGCTCTCCGCCGCATAGTCCCGCCTTACTCAGTGTCACACAGTGTCTCTATGGAAGGGCTCGCGCACCTCCACTTTCGTCGCTCTCCATTTAAAGAATTGACGTGTCAATTCTTTGAGCGGAAAGCGACAGAAGCGGAGGCGTGAGACACTGAGGCAGGCATGATTCTGCGGCAGAGAGCACTGCCACGAAATTCCGCCACTTTTGCTCCATGTGAACTGGTCCTTAGGGGGCATTCACACATTCTGTGCATGGTCCATAAATACGGAACATGTGCTATGGAACAGAATTCAGGAGCCCTGTGTCAGTACAGTAGTACGAAGATTTAAACTGATTTGCAGCTCCCGGCATCATTATGAATGATGATGTCAGGAACTCAGAATTTTGTTCCGTAGCACCATGTGTATTTGTATCATCTGTATTTACGGACCTTGCCCGGAATGTGTTTCAGAACGTCTATTTCAAGACTCTTAACTATTTCGGACATTGACTTCGGACATGCAGGGTATCTAGAGCCAGTAACCAGTCACTAGGCTACTTCCTTCCTTCTAGAGGAACACTTATTTTCAGATCTGTATAGAGACATCTATGTTTTTAAACACCATAAGGTCTCAAATAATAACAGACCAAACTCTTGAGTAAGCAATGGGAAAATAGTAAGGGGATCCCCAACCCAGGTTTTCTTTTATCATCTTTTTCTTAAGCTGTGGACACTGGCTCTCTCTCAGTCAGTGGAACTTATTATATTAAATATTATATTAAAGTTCCTAATGTTGTACATGTGACAGGCCGATATGCCCCCCACTCATTCTCAATACCAGGGGCTGCACCGACTGTAAATACAGCTCTGAGTATACATACATATTTATAGTATTAAAGAATTGGGAAAGAAGAAACATGTGGAGCATTGTCATTCACAAAACCACATTTGGACACAAAATATTCTTCTCTTATTTTTTGGGCAATTCGCCTTCTTTGAAATTTTGTCAACACTAAGTTTACAAAGCAACAAGATTAATGCAAAAGGGCATTCTTTCTGCAAACCATTAAAATCGACATTTCCTGACTGGTGATGAATATAAGCATTTCTTAAAGGGAACCTGTCATCAGTTTCATGCTGCCCAAACCACGATCAGCATAAAACAGAGACAGGCTCCTTTTCTATAATCTACTCTGACATGTCAAAGTCCAGTCAGCTTTCTTCAATTCACCATTATGTACGTGTCTCTTTCAGGCTTTTTGCTGCAAAATGCAGCGGCTGCATGGAGAAGATCGCCCCCACAGAATTTGTCATGCGTGCCCTGGAGTGTGTGTATCATCTGAGCTGCTTCTGCTGCTGTGTATGTGAACGACAGCTAAGAAAGGGGGATGAGTTTGTACTGAAGGAGGGACAGCTTTTATGTAAAAGTGACTATGAAAAAGAAAAGGACCTTCTAAGTTCGGGGAGTCCAGATGACTCCGATTCTGGTGAGTAAGCATCTATTATATTAAAGCTTAAAGGGGTACTCCTGAAAAACAGAATTTGTTCTCTGCTTTAAGATGAGGTCATGACTTACAGATAAAAGGGTTTGGACAGAGGAAGATTGTCTTGTTTAAAAAACCTTCATAGATATATGGCATATTGCTTATCTCTACTCTACTATTAAAGGAGTTATCCGAAACTACAAAAACATGGCCACTTTTGCACCACTCTTGTCTCCAGTTTGGTTGGGGTTTGAAACCAATTGCAAACCACACCTGAACTGGAGCGGTGAAAAAGTGGCCATGTTTTTGTAGCGCTAGATAACCCCTTTAAATTGGGAGAAATGTGCCTTAGGGCCTGTTCACACTGAGCACAAATGGTGGAGTCCCACCGCGCTTAGTGTCCTGCAGTGTCTGAATGGGAGGGTGTGCGTGCCTCCACTTTCTACCCTTCCTCCTATCTCCACTCAAAGAATTGACATAACAATTCTTTGAGCGGAGAGCGGCAGTACCGGAGGCGAGTGCACCCACCTATTCAGACACTGCAGGACACTGAGCTTGGCGGGATTCCGCGGTGGAGAGCTCCGCCGTGGAATTCCACTGTTTTTGCTCAGTGCTTAGTAGGGCCTCAACCTATGGGGGAGCCTAAAGGGTCACAATAAAGTGTTATGAGCATTTTTGTTATAAGAGTCCTACCATGATTACTTGCTTCAGTGCTGAGACCCTCATTAATCAGCTGTGATCTATGGGAGAGTGTGGCAGCGAGGGTTCCTTGCAGCGCCACCACAGGAGAATTGAAACATTACACATCTCCCACTGAAATCCATGCTGGGTCACCAAGAGAGAGACACTCTCTGTATGCGAATTCCCCAGTGGGATTTATCAAATATGTTTACGGGTTCGGCAATGTTCTCCGAACCTGAATGCTCTGCATTTGACTCGGTGTCTGGAGAGGTTGGCCTATGGATGTATCCATGTTTTCCAGGACTTCCTGGGCTGGAGCCAACTTCTCCAGACACCGGAAGTAAGCTGACCAGCAGTTAAGTTCGGAGAATGTTGTGGAACCCAAACAGTTTGGCCAGTCCGCTCATCACTAATTGTAAGATAATTATAACTCCATATCAGGACTTCTGCTGCTTTTTAGATATTTCTTTGCACGCTATGAAACCCAAACAATTCATAGGGCCCTATTCCACCGGACTATTATCGTTCAGATTATCGTTAAATCGTTCGAATCTAAACGATAATCGTTCGGTTGAAATGCAGTTAACGATTAACGACCGAACGAGAAATCGTTGATCGCTATATAAGACCTGGACCTATTTTTATCGTTGCTCATTCGCAGATCGTTCGCATTGAATAAGACATCGCAATAGATGCAAACGCATTAGAGAATAAATAGCGAAGAAGAAACTATCGCAATTACGATCATAAGTAACTATTATCGTTCCATGGAAATGAGTGAACGTTTTCAGGTCTTTCGCAATAGCCGTCGTTTGAGATCGTTAATCGTTAACGATTATGCAGACGATAATCGTCTGGTGGAATAGGGCCCATAGACTGAAGCTGAGTATTATAGGGAATCTAAGACAGGATACCAAAAAGGACTAACTACTCAAAACAACAAAAATATTTTGTTATTTTGTAACTGGTCTTTGTATATCTACGAATGTTCCTATGAGCCTTTTTGCTGTAGGTTACTCAGCAGCACAATGTTATGCCTCTTTGTATGGTATATGTGCCTGCATGATATATCACTGTACCCTCTCACTCACAGCATGACATTATATATCTCGGCAGGTTCTTATAACACTAGCATTTTATTTTATAGCTTTGCATATTACAATATTGCTGCTCAAGTCATTATATCACTGCGTGTTATTACGTTGCTGTTCAAGGTATTTTATGGCTTTGCCACATTTTTACACAGATGTCTGGTGGTCCAGCATGTAAGAGTTTGTCTATGTGATATATATAGCTGTGAAACGTGAAGCCAATGATCCTCTAAGGACTCGTTCATAGAAACGGCTCAAAATTTTCAAAAAGAAAAAAGATACAAAATATGCAAGAATTTCAACAGCTTGTTTGTCTGCTCTCTTTTTGATTCCTCCTCCCTTTTTTGCCAGCTCCTTCTATTTCTTCTTGTTCTTTCGCTTATGTTTGTTCTTCAGCTTGCTCTCTTCCTCCTAAGTCTTCTCTACCACCTTCCTTTTTTCTCCATTGTTTTCCTTTCTTTCACTTTCTTCCTTTTCATCTTCTCTTTCTCCTTTTCCATACTCCTCTTCTTTTTCCTATATTTCCTTTTATTTGACTTCTTCCTCTTATTCTTCTTTTCCTTTCTTCATTCCATTTCCCTTTTCTCTTACTCTTCTTTACATTTCAATTCTTTAGTTTTCTTCCTACTGTTTTTGGCTATGCTCCTACAATGTCTCTTTTTTTTTACCCAGATTCTGCAAATAACGACTGTTATTTGTAGAATATGGACATTGTTTTTTATCTGAAATCTGGATCCAAAAATACATGAAATGGACAAAAAGACATTGTTGGAACATAGCCTTTATACGCTCTTGTTGCCTTAACCTACCATAAACTCACACTTAACATATCTGCTGATACTACCATACATTTTCCATGTGTGAATTGTTGGCACCTATTGTCCAGGTGCAAACTTATTAAAACCAAATGTTATAATTTACTTACATGTTGTATTTTGACCTATTTTACAGTAAAGAGTGATGATGAAGATGGTGACATCAAGCCAGGAAAATGTCATGGTAGTCAGGGGAAGGGCAGCGACGATGGCAAAGACCCAAGGAGGCCTAAACGACCACGAACAATCCTCACAACGCAGCAGAGAAGGGCGTTTAAAGCATCGTTCGAGGTGTCTTCTAAGCCTTGCCGAAAGGTATGAACCTAAATCTCTTGATGTAACTATTGTAATTGGCTTTCCTGGTTACAATATGGTAGCCGTTAGTTCAATAGTTTTGCCTGTACAGTCATACTGTAAAATACTTTATGTATAGTTATATTATTGTCAGTAATTCAGTGATAATAATTCCTTTACATAGGTTTGTCCATAAAACTATACCTAATACATATAACTTTATTTATATACATATCTATTAGTATATAGGATGATAACGGAAGGTTTTGAACATAACCCTTATTATAAACTCCACAGGTCAGGGAAACGTTAGCGGCTGAAACAGGACTTAGTGTAAGAGTGGTCCAGGTGTGGTTTCAGAACCAAAGAGCAAAGGTATGTCACACTCTTTTAGATAGATTTGTGTTATGATGATTCTTTTTAGTGCACAACCCATAATTACTGTTTGTATTATACTTTTCTCTTATATAGATGAAGAAATTAGCACGGAGACACCAACAACAGCAAGAGCAACAAAATTCTCAGAGACTCGGTCAAGGTAACTAACACAACTAATAATAGTAGTCCTCTCATAGTCCTCTCAGTAGTCTTAACATTTTTTCTTAATAATCTCACTAGTTTGTGTTAGGAGATAGGCACATTGCTGACTTATGAATAGTATTGCTCTTTCTGCTTATTTTCACTCTATTTATTCTTAACCCTTATCTGTAGTTAATTTCCAAAGTTCATATAGGCAAACATTGTCTTCTAAATATACTACCACATTATCTACTTAATCACAACATTAGATTAGGTACCGTCATGGTCCTGTAGGGACCGTAATGGGTCCTCCTCCACCCCATTTTCTTTATGACAGTGCGGAATGTTGTTATCATGTATTTCCGGAATATGCAAATACTAAGCCATATGCCTCCCTGTGTGTTAAAGCATAGCCACCTCCTCTGCTCCCCTGACTCTGCAGTTCTTGTATGTTTTGGTTGCTGCTTCTGTATCATTCGTCCTTCTTCCATTGACATCCTATTCCCCTGCGGCTGAGCAGAGAGCAGGATGTCATCAGAAGAAAAACACAGGAGCATTGACTGGAAGATCTGGGAGCTGCAGTGGTAAGTATGAAGGTGGTTCTTTTAATTTACAGGGAGGCCTATGGCTTAGTATTTGCTTTTCCTGGAAAAACCCTTTAAGCATCTATAATGTATGCTAGAAAATAGGGTTGATATAGGTTTACTTTTCACCTTTTTGTGGATAGCCCCCAATATTCTCAAACTTTTATTCAGTACTAATGCTCTGTTCACACTAGCATTGTGACTTTCTCTAATAATGTAGCCATGGCAGCTATATAACAGCCCTGTCATATAAGAGATCCCAATAATGATTGATCCAATTGACATGTACTAGGGTTTCTATTGATGGCATTACTAGGGCCACATGCTTTGCTTTCCCTGTTTTAGGATTTCCCCAAACTCTAGTTTGAACAGTAGTTTGAACAGTCTCTAAAAAGTAATACAATATTTCACGCTAATCTTTACTTTTAAAAATCCTTTACCAGTAAAAAAAAAATACAAGTAATATCTTCAAACTTATATATCAATCCTCATCAAATAACATATATTATATACTGCCAAAAAAAGCTTAGCCATAACCAAAACCATAGTGAAAGCCTAATAAATCTGTCCGATATGTAAAGCCGTCAAAAAATAACATCAATATAATTTGAGCCCTATGCAAAATAAAAATGTTTCCCAAACTTTATCCATCCGAACCCTAAACCTAATCCCACTCCTTTGTAAAGCCCTAATTCTAGCTTAAATCCTTCTAAATCTTTAAACCAAGTGTTCTGCGTATCCTAAACTTTATGAGGAACTCTATCCAAGGTGCTAAACGTCTACCGAGGACAAGTCTAATGTTAACTCACACCACTGTAATTGTTTCGTGCATACGGCCAGGAACCTTCTCACTTATCTTGCCTTGAAGCTGTGTGTCTGAAATTGTGTTTCAACCTATGACCATAATAGACATAATAACCTCCCTAATATCTATTGCCCCTATATGAACCTTTCTTTCCAACCTTTTGGTTTTTATTTCCATTCACAAATTAAAGAAAAAATTATGTTTTTCACCCTCTGAAACAGCCCCATGCTGCCTATTGGCTAAGTATGGTATTACAGCCTGACCCTATTTACTTGTATGTCATTGAGCTGCAATACCAGACACAGCCTATGGACAGGAGTGGCGCTGCTTCTAAACAAAAAAAATAATCAGACTTATTTAGCTTATCTTTGGTGACTCCTTTAATCTTAGTAGATATTTGTAGAAAGTAAATCTATGTCTAGAATGATATATGACAAGACTTAGCTGACAAATGATAGACAGATAACAAACTTTGCAGGACTGAGTGCATTAATGTGGCTCCTTGTCACCCGTCAGAGGTCATGTCCAGCCGCATGGAAGGGATGATGACCTCATACGCCCCACTGGCCCCCCCACAGCAACAGATCGTCACGATGGATCAGAACAGCTACAGCACAGACCCCTTCCAGCAAGGACTCACCCCTCCTCAAATGCCAGGTGACCACATGAATCCTTATGGTAAGCTGCGTGCACCCTGTACAATGACACTGAGTATCGCCAACTATAGATTGTCAATAATTATCCCTGTGTGTGTTATCATGTGATCAACTTTAGGTTCTTGCCGACTTCTGAGAACTATGTGCATCTTCTTGCCGACTCTTTGCACGACAACCTGTATAAGTTATGAGAATCCTTGTATTTGTGTGCAGTCATTCATGACAACTGCCATCTGATACGGGTGAAATTTCTCTCAGATAGAACCAGGCTTTGACTGAGGGGCCTATTCCACGGAGCGATAATCGGCAGAGTCGGCCGGATTCGTGAAATAGAGAAAACGATCAGCTGATGATCGTGTCATTGGCTGATCGTTTATTTAGGGTGAAACCTCAAATCATCGGGCGACCACCGCAGCGATGCGCGGCGAGCGACTGACGATTTCAGCAGCACCATACATTACCTATGCAGGCTGCAGGTCTTCTCCTCTTCCTCCGAGTCCTGCGTGCAGCAGCAGCTTCGGTGCGGCCTGTTAACTGACAGACCGCTCAGCCAATCACTGGCCAGGAAGTGACTGACACCGAAGCTGCTGCTGGGCGCGGGACCGGGAGAAGCGCAGGAGAAGACCTGCAGCCTGGATAGGTAATGGATGGTGTTTAACAAGGGCTGCAAGGACATCGGTAACGATGTCCCTGCAGCCCTTGATAAATGATTATCGGGCTGTGGAATAGGCCCAGTAAATGAGCGCCGATCTAGCAAATCGGCACTCGTTTACATTATTGATCGGGCCCCGGTCGGCCCATGGAATAGGACCCTTAGTCAGCTGCTCCACTATGGGCAAAAAAATAAATAAAATTATTTTCAGGTGAAGTTGGGGAAGGCAAGAACCACACTCAGACACACAGTCAAGGCAATATATGCTTAAAGGAATTCTCCAGTTTTTGTTTGATATTTAGTATTCATTCTCCTTGGTACCATATAAAGAATCTCCATAGAAGTCGCTTTAATGAGCGATGTTACTGGTAAATATTGACAAGCTACAATGGACTTTTCCATAAATATGGAATCCCACATCCTTAGGGTTGATATAAGCAGTTCTATTTCTAATTAGTTCTAATACACTTCCTCAACAGTACATGTTCTAGGAGAAATTAGAAGGATCTGTCCATCAAAGAAAGATTCTGGATGATGATTACCCCTATATAGTACACAGACTGGTTTGTTTGTCTATTGCAGGGGTAGGGAACCTTGCCTCTCCAGGTGTTGCAAATTTACAACTCCCATCATGCCTGGACAGCCAAAGCTAAAGCTTTGGCTGTCCAGGCATGATGGGAGTTGTAGTTTTGCAACACCTGGAGAGGCAAGGATCCCTACTCCTGGTCTATTGGGGCTCTATACGACCAGTTTAAGGCTAAATTCACACAACAGGAAAATGATGACCGTCATTTAATGGTAAACAACGGCCCCAACTAATGTTCACTATCTGTGACAATCATTTTCAAAAGAAATATATATATATATATATATATATATATATATATATATATATATATAGTGAATTCCTTTCAAGGGGTATTCAGGAGGAAAAATATATTTTTAAAGCATCTGGTGCCAGAGAGTTATCCAGATTTGTAAAATACTTCTATTTAAAATGTCCAGTACCTAGTACTAAGTTCTAACAGTTGTAGAACCGCCCCCCATCTGTTTTCTGTTGGAAACCTCCTTTAGGGTATGTTCTCATGATGCAGATTTGCTTTTTTTGTAATTGATCTGTAACCTAACCACTTTAAAATGCATAGATTTTTTTTTTGGGCACATTTGTTTTGCAACTGGTCTGAAATTGATCTGCATCATGTAAATGTATTCTTAAAGGGGTACTCCAGAGGAATAAAATGTTTGCAGATCGGTTGGCACCAGTTTTGTAAATTCTATTAAAAAAAAACACCTCAAACCTTTTAGTACTTATCATCTGCTGTATGTCCTGCAGGAAGTGGTGGATTCTTTCCAGTCTGACACAGTGCTCTCTGCTGCCATCTCTGACTGTGACTGGAACTGTGCAAAGCAGGATAGATTTTCTATAAGGAGTTGCCAGTTGATTTAGAAAAGTTATTTTGAAAAATGTTGAAAACATGTTTTTCTTTCTCTTTCAAGCTAGAATAATGTTTTGTGTGATCCGTTGTTATTGCAATTTTTGTTTTAAATGCATCATCAAAAAGTACAAGATGATATGTCATGTTTTATTTTATTTTAATCATATAAAAAAAATCTTATTTTAAGAAACATTTATATTTTACACTGAAATTGTATGTGATTGTAAGCAGAAGATGGGAGTAACAGCGCCACTCTTCCTATAGGCTGCATCTGGTATTGCAGCTTAGATTTAATGATGCAATACCGCAAATAACCTTTAGACAATGATGATAATTCTGTTGCCCTAAGTGTCAGTGATAAAAAAAAAATCTTATGCCAAAATCTGTAGATGTTCCTTGTGTCCATGTGTTTATTGTATTTACTAGTGGTTTATTAATGGTCATCTGTTTCTCCACCAGGTAACGACACCATATTTCACGATATCGACAGTGATACCTCTTTAACAAGTCTCAGTGACTGCTTCCTGGCTTCCTCAGAAGTCAACTCCATGCAAGCCAGAGTGGGAAACCCCATTGACCGACTGTACTCCATGCAGAGTTCCTACTTTGCATCATGAGGGCTTCCATCAGTTTGTTCCCTACAAAAACAATAAACAGAATGGACCCTTAGAGACAATTTACAGCCATATCTGTGCAGTTCTCCTCTCCTCCCCGAAACTGAGCAGTGAGCAAACGTTCAGAACACACCAAGCGATTGGATCATCCCGGCCTCTGAGAAGTTTGGAAAAAGCATGAGCATCGACCTCAATTCTTTTCCATTTAAGATGAACGATTATTGTAAAAAAAAACAAAAAAAACAATGGAAGAATACAGTATTTGTATAGAATTGTGTACAAAATAGAATTTTTTCCCTCTAGAATATTGGAAAACCTAAGCCACTGAAAAAAAAAAAAGCTTTCCAATGTCTCCTCTGAAACTGCATGAGTGTCACCGTGATGTGGAATTTATCAGATTTGAACTGTGACAAGTTATTGTAAATGTGACGTTTTAAACTATTTTATTTTTTATTTTATTTTTTCCTTCTATATTTTGGTTCGATTTTCTCCATAGACAAGAAGGGTAGTTTTTAGCCAATATATCATACGAGCTGACAATGATTTCTCAGAGTCATTGCCGTCACAGGAAGGACTGCATGTTTTTCTGGAGAGAAATCCATTTTTTTTTTAAGTTAATGGTCTTATGTTCTTTTAAGGTGCTTTAAAGATGAAAAAAGAAAAAGATAAAAAAAAAACCCAACAACTTAATTTAATAAAACTTACAACAGTAATGGATTCTGTCATTTCGTAACATTGTTCATCTAAAAAAAAAGCCATTCTTGCAAACTGCTAATATATTTGCCATAATTCCTATTGGCGTTCACTTGTTTCTGTATGTGTGGCAGTTATCTGTCAGTTTTGGATTATATTGTTGTTATAATGGTGAGCTGCATTATAAGGGTATGTGCACACTGAGGAAAACACTGGATGACTTGCAGCGGATTCCGAAGCTCGTCCCTGTGCGCTACCGCTTCACTCTCCGCCTGTGCCATAGACTCTATTCCATGGTCAGGCACATTCCGCCATCCGCCCAAAGAATGAACCCGTTCATTCTTCGAGCGGACGTCAGAATTTGCCTGACAAAGATACGCACGTCTGCAAGCAGAGACGAGCTGCGTAATCTTCGGCGGGTGATCCGGCCCTGTTCCGTAGTGTGCACATTCCCTAAAGCATGGAGGAGAGGCAGAGAGGTAAGGCTAGGTTCACACTACATTTTTGCAATCCGTTTTCTTCATCCGTCTTTGCAAAAAAACGGATGAAAACGGATAAAAAAAAACCTGATGCATTTGTGTGCATCCGTTTTGATCCGTTTTTCTCATTGCCTTCCATTGTAAAAAAAACGGATAAAAATGGATCCTTTTTTTTTTTTAACATACACAAAAACGTAGCTGACCTTACTTTTGTGTATGTTAAAAAAAAGGATGTGTTTTGATCCGTTTTTTTTACAAATGCATTCGTTTTTCTCATCCATTTTTTTTTTTTGCAAAAAAGGGATGAAAAAAAACGGATTGCAAAAACAAAAATAATTGGTTTCTTTTTAGCTTTAGATTAGATCACAGCTATGTACAGATATATACAGGGCTAGCAATATCAGACTTCCTCAACTGAGTTGGCTGTGTCGGCTGTTCTGTTGCTCCAAATAAAACAACCATTTAACCATAAAACAAACTCACCATTTATTAAATAAAAACATTTTTCATCAAAGTATTGTTGATAGGTGGCACAGTAGCTATGAAAACCCAAGTACGCTAGTTCAGTATTTCCCTCTTGATTTTTAACACCAAAACCAGGTTTTCAAATTTACGGTTTGTGCGTGCACACTACGGAATGGCGGCGAAAAACCTGTTGCGGATTCCACAGCTCACACCTGCTTGCGGGCCCTGGCGGCCGCGTGGCTCTCCTCCGTGTCATAGACTCCATTCTATGCACATTCTATCCCTCCGTCCACTCGCTCGCGGGCCACCAGGCCCTGCGAGCAGGTGAGAGCTGCGGAATCTGCAACGGCTTTTCTGTCGCCGTTCCGTAGTGTGCACGTACCCTAAGGGTGGGTATACACATAACGGAATCGCATTGGATTTCACTATGCAAGTTCGGTGCATAACACGCTGCGATTCCTGATTGGCTGAGCGGGTCACCTGTCCATCTGTGAAAGCCCCAATTTATGCAGTATAGTTACAGCGCCACCTATCAACTATTTTTTTCACAAAAAAAAAAAAAAATGTATTTAATAAATGGTGAGCGCATCATCTGAAGTACTTATTGTCCAATTGTTGTCTTATTTGGAGCAGCATAATGCCCTACAGTGGTGGGGAAGTTTAATATTGCTAACCCTGTAAAATATATAGTAGGTAAGTGAGTATCACCAACACTAGATGTTAAAAATGTTATCATAATAACTATACGGAGCTCTTGCTCTCTCTCTCTTTATATATATAAATATATATAGAGGTAAATACATAAGCAGAAAGTGGTGCCTTTGCTGATCAGCTGATCATGAGGGTACTGGGTGTTAGATGTTAGAAACTCGGGAAACCCCTTCAAAGGGGTACGCCTGCGATTTTTTTTTCTTTCAGAAAGTTAGATAGATTTGTATATTACATCTATTTAAAAATCCTCAGTCTTCCGTTACTTATCAGCTGCTGTATGTCCTGCAGGAAGTGATGTATTCTTTCCAGTCTGACACAGTGCTCTCTGCTGACATCTGTCCGTGACAGGAACTGTCCAGAGTAGTAGCAAATCTCCAGAGAAAACTTTCTTCCCTGGACAGTTCCTGTCATGGACAGAGGTGGCAGCAGAGAGTGTCAGAATGCAAATGATACACCACTTCCTGCAGGACATACAGCAGCCGATAAGTACTGGAAGACTGGAGATTTTTTAATAGAAGTTAATTAAAAATCTATGTAACTTTTTTTTTTTTTTTTTTTACATCATTTGATTTGAAAGAAAACATTCTGCCATAATACCCCTTTAAGGCCACAATACAGCAGAATTAAAACATTGTGGAGTCTGAACAGTGATAATTATTCAACATATGAATTTATTATTTTACTGTATATTAACGGGTGGTGCGGTTCATTTTTTTTTAAACATTGCCCGCTTCCTGCACTCAGTACTGTTCCTTTGACGTGCACCGGCCTGGCACCCACCCTTCCCTCAGTGTGATAATATCCCCTCCCCTCTGTGATGCGGCTCCATTAGAATCAATGGAGCCATGGCACAGAGGGGAGGGGAAATCGTGACAGCGGGATCCCCGTACCTGATGGTATATTCGCTTTAAAAAACAGAGCCATAGCAAAAGGTTTCATTGGTCAGGGCCTGGGTGATCAGATTGTTAGATAGAGACAGGACAAGCACTCAGCTAAGTTCTTCATTCTCTGGTTTGCTGCTTTTTCAGTCTCGCTGTCGGGGACACGATCCATTGTAAGTTTATGGACTTTCTCCTGCGGTGTGACAGAGATCACAGCTACTAGGGGTGAAGCATTTAGCAGAGCGCTTCTCCTGGCTCTATCATTTAGTTGGAACTGAACACCTAGACCCCAACTCATCAATAATTTTATGTCACACTTTGAAAAAAAAAAAAGTTTTATATAAAATTTGAAACAAAAGGTCTGTTTTTTTTTTGTCCACAAACAGTGCCACTCTTGTCAATAGGCGGTGCCTGTTATTGCAGCTCAGCCTTATTCAAGTAAATGGGGATAATCTGCAATACTATACTTAAACCACTGACAAAAGTGGCGCTGTTTTTTTTCTTATGTCATGTCGCTGATATCTTCGTCCCGGGACTGACTCCAGGAGCGGGACTCGCCGGAAAGGGTAAGTATCTGGGGCTGCACTGGGGGGTCGGGCGGGCTCTGTGCCCACGTCCCCGGTGACAGGTTCCCTTTAAAGTAGCGAGGAGCCACAAATGGAAGCAGCCTATGGATCCTCTAGAATGCTTCCCATGTATGCAAGTTTTTATTTTCCATTTATTGGATTTAGGCGGAATTTGTAAATCTCCCTGGTTTTTCACCACTGGATTTATCTTGAGTCGGATGCAGGGGAAAAAATCTGTTGAAAATCTCTTGAAGCTGGTGGAAAATGTTTAAAATTTGTGCACAGGGAGGACATGCCTCCCCACACGCATTGCTATTCCCCGCCCTTTTCCGTCCGCTTGAAATGAAGCATACAGTTTTTGTGCATGGGGTTCTTGCTCAAAAATTTGCGTGTTTTTTTCTAGTTTGTGCTAGCCATCATGTTAGAGAGCAGATTGATATATAGTTTTGTGGGGAAATGATTTAGTTTATGTTGTAATTTATTGATTGAAATTTTTGTTCATTTAGGAGTTTAGGAGTGTGGACCCAGCCTAACCAACAAAATTTTAGAATTAGAATTTTACACTATTTCCCAGGGTATACAGGGCTAGCAATATCAGACTTCCCCAACTCGGTGGGCTGTATCGGCTGTTCTGTTGCTCCAAATAAAACAACAGGCACTTCAGATGATGTGCTCACCATTTATTAAATAAAAAATTTTTTCATCAAATTATTGTTGATAGGTGGCACATTAGCTATGAAAGCCATAGGACACTAGTTCAGTATTTTCCTCTTGATTTTTAACAACAAAATGTTTTCAGGTTTTCACACTTAGGGTAAGTGCACGCTACGGAATGACGACGAAAAACCTGTTGTGGATTCCGCAGCTCGCACCTGCTCGTGGACCCTGGCGGCCGCATGCCTCTCCTCCGTGTCATAGACTCTTTTCTATGCACATTCTATCCATCTGTTCACCCGCTCGTGGGCCGCCAGGGCCTGCGAGCGGGTGCGAGCTGCGGAATCCGCAACAGGTTTTCTGTCGCTGTTCCCTAGTGTGCACATACCCTACCTGCTGATAGCCCCCTATAGCACCGGGGACGCTGAGGGGAAAGGCATGTGACTTAAAACTTTTTTCTCCTCTGTGCTGATCCGGCGCTGTAAGGCGGGGTAAACTCAGCTCTAGTGTAACCTTTGGAGCACTGCCTCGTCATCCGGCCGACCCTTATAATGCTAATCAATGGAGCGGGCGAGTCAGATGGCGTGGCAGTACATCATGGTGCACCGGAGCAGAGTTTACCACGACTAAGGGTCCATTTACAAAGAAAGATTATCTGACAGATTATCTGTCAAAGACTTGAAGCCAAAGCCAGGAACAGACTATAAACAGAGATCAGGTAATAAAGGAAAGCCTGAGATTTCTCCTCTTTTCAAATCCATTCCTGGCTTTGGCAGATAATCTGTCAGATAATCTTTCTGTGTAAATAGTCCCCAACAGCATGGGACCGTCGCTGAGGAGGAAGGTAAGACATAACTCCCTGCTCAACCTCCCCATCACTATAAGGGGCTATCAGCTGCTTAGATTCATCTAACCTGCTGATAGTTCCCCTTTAAGTGTTTTTATTTTTTTTGTTTAATGTATACTAATAAAGAAAATAAGGAAATAATATTGTGCCTTTTAGAACTGTACTAGTGTTAGAGTCCTTTCAGACAGCCCAATATGGGTCCGTCCATGGAAGCAAACAGATGCAGATCAGAAAGATCGGCGCTAGTTTGCAGTGCCTTTACATGGGACAACTAACTGAGAGGCCGGGCCACTCAAATGATCCCTGTTCACACATTAAATACATTGCTATCAGCCGCACATCCCCCATTTAGGGGGAGATGAGTGGCCGGTAAATGGTAATTTACAGGCCAGCTCAAAAGATGCGATTGGCCGACGAGCGGGCGTTTTCCTGCTCTTCGGCTGACCACTGACCCTTTTACACGGACAGATTATTGTCCGAATAGCAAATGTAGCAACTCTTGTGACCGATAATTGGCCCATGTAAAATGGCCCCAAGATCTGGCAGCGCCAGTAACTGGCAATAAAGTTCCTTAGCAACAAAATTGGTTTAATGGCCAGAGAGGTGTGACTAAAGCGCGGAGGGGGTTGGTGGCAGGGCCGCTTTAACCAGAGGGCCCACTGGTTAAAGGGGCCCACCCTGAGCAGGGCCGGCCTTTGCTCTGTGCGACCATTGCGGTCGCACAGGTCTCTGGCCACCAACCTGCCAGGGGGGCGCCATCGGGATCGGGATCGCCATCGGGATCGAGCGCTCATAGGTACAGGCGGCAGCAGCGGCACTGACAGGTCGGGAGCCATTGGCTCCCTCCCTGTCAGTCATCCTTGTGGCCGCAGGCAGTGCTTTGCCTGCGGTCACAAGAGGCTGCTTTCCCGCAGTGGTATCGGCGCTGAGTGACGTCACTCAGCGCCGACACCGCGAGAGGGGACAGCGGCCTCTTGTGACCGCAGGTAAAGCACTGCCTGCGGCCATAAGAGTGAGGTGAGGTGAATAGAAGAGGAACGTGCGGACCCAGATGAGTATAAAGTGTTTTTTTCTTTTTGTTACTTGCTATATGGGAGGGGGAAGCACAAAGGGGGGCTATATAACGGGGGGCAGCACACAGGGGGGCCTATATACTACTGGGGGGGGATGGGGTACACAGGGGGGTATATATAATTGGGGGGCACACAGGAGGTATATTTAAACTGGGGGAGCGCACAGTGAGAGGGGGGATTATATGCACATGGGGTATATATATATCTGGGGGCACACAGGGGGTATATATATATCTGGGGGCACACAGGGGGTATTTATATATCTGGGGGCACACAGGGGGTATTTATATATATATGGGGGCACACAGAGGTATATATATAACTGGGGGCACACAGGGGGTGTATATATATAACGGGGCACAAATATAAAGGGGGTATATATAACTTGGGGAGCACACAGGGGGTATATATAACTTGGGGGGCACACAGGGGGTGTATATATATATATATATATATAACTGGGGGCACATGGGATATATATATATATATAACTGGGGTTGCACAGGGGGATTATATAAAAGGGGGTATATATAACTTGGGGAGCACACAGCGGGTATATATATAACTGAGGGCACACAGGGGGTATATATATATAACTGGGGCACACAGGGGGTATATATATAACTGAGGGGGCACACAGGGGGTATATATATATATAACTGGGGCCACACAGGGGGTATATATAACGGGGGTGCACAGGGGGATTATATAAAAGGGGGGTGCACAGGGGGGTATATATAAGTTAGGGAGCACACAGGGGGCTATATAGGGGTGCACAGGGGATATTAATACTACTGCGGGGTGCACAGGGGGACTATATACTACTTAGGGGAACACAGGGGATATATATATACTACTGTGGGGTGCACAGGGGGACTATATACTACTTGGGGGAGCACAGGGGATATATATACTACTGTGGGGTGCACATGGGGACTATATACTACTTGGGGGAGTACAGGGGATATATACTACTGGGGGGTGCACGGGGGGTATATATACTACTGGGGATGCACAGTGCCGGGTATATATAACTGGGGGGGCTATATACTAATGGGAGCAGCACTTAGTGGTCTATAGTACTAGGGGCAGCACACAAGGGGTCTATATATTACTGGGGGCAGCACCTAGTGGTCTATGTACTACTGGGGGCAGTGCACAAGGGGTCTATATACTACTGGGGGATGCACAGAGGGGGCTATATACTAATGGGGGCAGCACCTAGTGGTCTATAGTACTAGGGGCAGCACTCAAGGGGTCTATATACTACTGGGGGCAGCACCTAGTGGTCTATATACTACTGGAGGCAGTGCACAAGGGGTCTATATACTACTGGGGGCAGTACAATGGGGTCTATATACTACTGGGGGCAGTACATAGGGGGTCTATATACTACTGGGGGTAGCACACAGGGGGTCTATATACTACTGGGGGTAGCACACAGCTCTATATACTACTGGGGGCAGCACACAGCTCTATATACTACTGGGGGCAGCACACAGCTTTCTATACTACTGGGGGCAGCACACAGCTTTCTATACTACTGGGGGCAGCACACGGGTCTATACTAACATTGGGGCTGCACAAAGGGGCCTATACTATATAGGGACCTTACTACTATATTGGGGCACAGAGCATACCTAATTATTAAGTGGGAGCACAGAGGGGTGTAACTACTATATAGGGGTACATAGGGGGTAACTACTATATAGAGGTACAGAGGGGTGTAACTATTATATAGGGGCACAGAGGGGCACTCTTGAGGGCTGTGCACTGGGCCCAGCAATGTATTAAAACGGCCCTGGTTGGTGGGGCATGTATTCTGGGTGTCGGGGGACCTCCAACAAGCCTTTCTGCTGAGTTATTACATACAGGGCTAGAATAGCTAAATGAATTTTGGCCTAAGTAGACCTACCTACTCCTCAGCCTCTAGGCCCCAAATATATTATATATAGTAATACACCCTGGCCCACTTCCTTCATGTCTCTACTGAACCAAACTAAAACCACCATAGGGTTCTTTGGTGACCAATCTAGGTTCAGTTCAGAAGAAATGGGGGCAGCTAAAATAATCTAAAATATTCTTGATTCCAGCATCTTAAAATAAAAAAGTTGTGTTTCAGGCCATATCCAGCCCTTAGTGGTAGCAAGTAGGTTTATTCCTGTAATGTCAGATAAATACATGAATATGATTAAACTAAAGGAAAGTAATAAATAGAATGACGCGCATAGTTTTGCTCAAATGAATTGTGTGTTTAATGGAGACCGACTAATCCTTCCATAATACACAATACAAATATTGTCTATATTTATCAGCCGTGCAATCCCCTCCAGGGCTTCGAATCAATATGACAAGCTGATGATCACTGAAGGTTTTATCCTGGGAAAAGACTCTGGAGATTAAGGCGTGACCTATGACCTTATGGATTTTATTTCTCAAGTGTCCTACAAGAGCCGGCAGGGAATAGGAAGGTTTAAACCAACACGGAATGAAGATCGTCTCAATAACGCGGACCTTCTGTGGCAAATAAAGAGAATTTCAGCACCTGCCGAATTATAAATGCCAATTACACATAAGGGAGAAGGGAGGTCGGAGGTCAGCAGGCAGTTTATTGCTTTCTGCCCCTAATGATTGCCGTTATGTAGAACATTAACCCCTTCCCGGCTTTAGGGGGCAGCTTCCTGCTAAATTAAGCAGAAGCTTTTCCATCACACTTAATTAGCTATGTGAATTCCTTGCTAGGGAAGATTCATTAGCTTGGAAATATGATGTATTGTTATGCAGGAATATGGCACATCATGGTACCCTTGTTATGGAATCTGAAGTAGTGAAGCCGGAGCTCAGGGGGCTGTTCAAATAAAATCGATCTAGATTATGGCTGTAAATGATGACAGGCCCATGATTGCTGTAGTCAGGATTTAAGTATGGTGGAAAAATCCGGCGGGGCATTTTTAGTGTTTGATGTGTACAATGGGGTGGGAAAATCTCACCTGTGGGTAGTAATTCTTTAAAGTTATTGCAGTAGGTATAATAGATGGCAATTAAGGCCCCCGTTCACATGGGACGTTTGATTGTTGGGCACCCCCCCTTTCGGCCTGTCTGACTATCTGGCGCCAGGCCCATTGAAGCCTATAGAGACCTGGCTTTTCCATACATTAAGAAATAGAGTGTAGGACTGTGGGTAAGAGGGAGGGTTGGGGCTTGCTCCAATATGTGAATATTTAATAAATTTTTTAAGTTTTTTTTGCCAGCATCTGTTTAACCTTGTCAATGTCAATACACAGTCATAGTTTGGTTCACCTACAATACAGAATACAGCGAGTGAAACAAACTAGGGTTCCAGTGCTGTGCAGGCAGGAGGGCAGTGTCATCCACATTTTCTAGGGAATAGAGGCTTCCTGTACAACACCAGTAGACTTCATAAGACCTTCTTCACACAACCATATTGTTTTTGCAGTCTGGGAAAACCATGTGGTACATAATAGAAACTATAGGAGCATTGCAAGCAGTTAGTTGTATGGGTCCGTAGAATAGAATTGGTCCTATACTATCTGCAATAATGGATAATCTGGAAAGCTAATTTCTAATCTGCTGAGGGTTCTTCAGTGGTGGCGGCCAAAGAATAGAATGTAGTGTCATCTAATGATTGCATCCAATAGCTTCACTCTGATCATATCATAATAACTTATACTAAAGAGAAGATGTCACTGGCTGTAATGGGCTGCCCATGCGGCCATTAGTAAGAGGTCACTAAGAGGCCGGGTGTTTTCCCAGGGGTCAGATGTAGTCATATCAGACAGACACTGTTGCCAGCTTACCTTCAATTACCATAATTCGGCCTGGACCTCCTTCTCCAATGTTCCGGCTGGGTCCTCTTTCAAGGCTACTCCTGCTATGGCTCATAGGGTGCACCTTTCTCTTCTTCCCTTATAGTGATTGTGAGCACATCTCAAACCTGTCCCCACATTCATCCTTGCTCAACAATTCCCATTTAAAGCTGTCCTCCTGTGTATAACCTGGATTTCTGACTACAAACATGTGCTGTCTTCGAAAATCCGAAAGATCTGACATAGCCTATCTTTACCTGACCCTTAAATGCCTTGTACGAGTCTCTTTTGGTTCATTGGTCAGTTGTTACCAATGCTAGGACCCTTCTTAGGAAGCACCCTAGTACCCCCTATGAGGTAAATCCAGCTCAAACACCGTGAAATGAGATAAAGGGTAGACTCCCCTTTGGCGGAAAGCTCTATCGGTTGGGTAGCACAGTGGGTGCATATGGGTTGTCCGCTATGGTGAATTGGAACGCAAGCACACCCAAATGTGCCCACATTCCAATTAAAAAGAAATATAGTTCATCCGTCTGGGACTGCAGTACTGTCTAGGATGAACTTCACTGATACCGGCCTTTCTGTATGGCCGGTGTCATACACTGTGTGAACCCGGCCTAAACCATCAAAGAGTTTCCCACAAAAAAGACTCACTAAAGAAGACTTTTATAGTATTTAAATAATCACTCACCATTTTGAAAACAAGGGCTACCTAGAACTGACCCGAATGAAAACATGACTACCCATGTGGCCAATGTTAATTGAATAGGCACTACTTGTAGGTCACTGTAATTCCTATTCCTTTAAGTGATGTGAAGATTTAAAATGGTGGCAGTCTCAGCTGCTGGACCTATGTTACCCATATCTTGCAGTGGATGAATTCTATTATTGCAAAGCCCTCTAAAATTACTAGCATTCACTATTAACTACCATTCCTTCTGTCCCTTATAAAACGTTTGATGGACAGGTAGGTTCCATAAATAGGGGAACATAGCTACTAGTCTAGGGTACCAATACAGTAAATATGGGCCAGAACATGTTAATTTTGAGTTGTATATATTCATAATTGACAGAAAATGCTACAGGTGGAGCTCAGTTACGACATGATCTGAATTCCCTTCTCGCAGTCGTGTAGAAATAGCTTTAGGGTATCTAAATATTCATTCATCTTCTTTATAACTGGTGCAGAACACAGACAGATGTTCCCGGCTTTCGTAGGAAGGTGAAGTTTAATATTCACATGTGTAATTGGGAGGAGGTGAGAGAAAGAACCTTGAACCAGAGTGTCTTGGGACATATTTCATTCTGTGGTTGTCAGAGGAGGAAGAGGAACTTCTGAGCCCTTCAGGTTATCTCACGAATATCAGACCCTATAGGTTTCCAAGCTTGCTAAGTAATAGGCTTATGGGGGATTCATATGATGACTGCAGCACTCAGATCTCTAGTGGTTCTTCTCCACCGATCACCATAGGGTTCTACTGTTGTCTAATCTCAGTTTTATAGAATCACAAAGATTTCAGGTGTAACTTTAATGTGGACATGACTAAATGATGGCTGGCCTTGGATGTGTGAATTAATGCCGCCACAGAGTGTGTAAATATCACACATAGATATACAAACACAGGCTGTACAATCCTTCATGCTACATGAGGACATACTCACTATTTGTATACATGCGTTCTCTTACCTAAAAAAAAGGTAAGATCAGCACAGGTTAAAGCCCTGGAGGGTTGGCAGCCGTGGTGTTCAATTTGCGCATAGGGTCAAGAACAGAGTTTTAACTTGAAGCCCATAGCCCCAGTACTAGATCTCTTACAGGGACCCTCAACTATAATGCTTCATTTATTACAATGGCCTCCTTATATGAGCAGGAAAGATTTTATAGACCCCTGGGCCTGAGGGCGCCCACTCACACTGCAAACACAAGCCCTGACGTCTCACACAGCACACTCACACTGCCATCTCTACTATTGGTTCTTTTGGTCTCAGTTTAAGCAGACCCAATGCACAGCCTCACTACTGACATACAATCTTCTGCGATGGACAAGCTCAGACTTACAGACCCTGTAGGCAGACTAAAGGTTCTCCAGACACCTCACATACTCTCACCACACTCACAGGCAAAAGCACTGCCCTATATATACTCTTTCCTTTATTCCATCTCCCCAGCATTATGGCACTATAACGCAGGCCCCTATGTCACTGTAGGGGCCCACTTTACTGCCACTTCATTCTACAAGATGACAGCAAGGAAAATGTTCCTTTGGCTGGCCAGCTACTCTGACAGCATATGGTGATACCACCGCCTACCCATGACTCCACTAAACCGGTCCACAGTGCAGAACAGAACACAGCACAATGCAACACAATGTACACACAGTCCCCTTCACCGGCAAGGTTGACAAGTCTGTGTACAACTCCAGCCCCCTATCTTCATGGTTGTTGTCCTTCCATAGCATAGTCTCCCATCTTCTGAGACATGTCTTGTGTTGGAGTCTGCTGGAAACATGTCACCACTAACACATTACTCTACAGCTGCAATAATCTTTACAGACTCCTCTTATTATTGGTTTATTATTTGTCAGGTTCTTAAGCAGAAAGCAGCAGCACAGAATTGGGGGAAGGAAACTGAATAATTAATAACAAGTATGGAAAGAATTGTTGGTCTCACCATGGGCAGCAACATATGAAAAGTTATGATTGAGCGGAATACCCCTTTGAGAGTTCAGTTTGCTTCCCTAGCTTACTCTTACTTAGATACCCTGAGAAAGCTATAATAGCCCACTACTATCTGCTTAGCTACTTCCCACTTAGTTACTTCTCCTAGTTTCTCAATGAGTTAATAAATACATCATTCAGGAGTCATGAAAAGCTTAAAGTGTTTGGCAGTAAAATCTTCACCCGATGTCACTACTGTGAGACACTACTACATAGTGGGCCATGGTAACAGTACAATGCCTATAGAGTACTATGCACAGGCCCTACTAATGGGAATCAACGGTATACTTGGCTATTTACAAATCTGGTGAGATATTTATATATATATATATATATATATATATATATATATATATATATATATACGTCCCTCAACAGGAAATCCCTGGTGCTGTCATATGTAATGCTGTGCACTGGCAGAAAATACTTTTCTCAGTTTTCTTAATCCATGACATCCAGAATAATCAGTATATCATTAGTCATTTCAGTAATAGCTTAAAAGGAGGACTTTTCCTTTCCTTATATTAACATATTACTATGTGGTCTAACCAGCCTGTAGGAGGTTTCCCAATGTGTCTGAGGATTTCTGCTCACATGTCTCTGATATCTGATCATTCAATCTCCGTATTCCACGCCACCTCTTGGCTCCTTTATGTTGCCACAAACAGGTTTAGATGGGTTTGCACTGATCCCTCTTACTTATTTCAAGGGCACTTGAGTTTCTAGAAAAAATAAATCTCCTTATGCATTGTCTGAACTTATCTCATTGCTTGGAGGCAAATCACAGCTGGTAGCAACCAGAGAAAACACCTTCTTACCCAACACACATAGATGTGCGAACACACAGAGTGTACACAAAACCTTCAACACACTGACATTAAGGGAAGAAGGGTAATTAGACTCTATCTATCTATCTATCTATCTATCTATCTATCTATCTATCTATCTATCTCCTATCTTTCTATAGATCTATGGATCTATCTATTTATCTATCTATCTATCTATCTATCTATCTATCTATCTATCTCCTATCTATATGTCTATTATCTATCTATCTGTCTGTATCTATCTATCTATCTATCTAGTTCAAGGAATATTGGTAGCACTACCTTCCGGAAGCAAAGTCCAAGTGGCAGCAGGAACGGCCCTGACCAAGGATCCAGTATAGCTGTTAAGGAATTTCCCACAGCACGTCTTAGAAGTGCAGAAAATCAGTGATTTATTTCATCTCACAAAAATAACATGAGTGCAGCACAGCAAAAAGAAGTAAGGGTTGATGCAACATTTCAGTGATGCAACGTTTGAGTGGAGACCACTGAAACGTTGCATCAACCTTTACTTCTTTTTGCTGTGCTGCACTCATGTTATTTTTGTGAGATGAAATAAATCACTGATTTTTTCCACTTCTAAGACGTGCTGTGGGAAATTCTTTAAATTATCTATCTTTCAATCTATCTATCTTTCTCATATGTCTCCTATCATGCTATATATAGTAGCAAGATGGAGATTTTCTATCTATAGGTGTAAGCTACTGCTTAAGCCTCTATTACGTGGGGCGACATAGAGGAGCAAACGAGAGCTGTCAGTGGGTAAGAGCTGGGGGGGAGGGGCTTCCCGGGTGATCTGGTTCAACATGTTAAAGGACAAACGACTGCAACGATCAGCCGACATCTTCATGTCGGCTGATCGTTGCCTTCTATGACACGGGACGATTATCTGTCGTAATCGTTCCATGTAATAGGGCTTTTAGGGTGTTTTTGTGGGTGGGACTCAAATGATAGATAAAAAAAAAAAAAGAAACCAAGAGTTCCTACTAGAGATGAGCGAACCTGCCGAGGTTCGGGTTTGTATGAACCTGAACTCTCGGCTTCTGACTGCCGCTGTCTGCCCGCTCCATGGAGAGGGTGGATACAGCCAGTAGACCGCCTGGAAAACTGGGATACAGCCTAAGGCTATGGCTGTATCCCAGTTTTCCAGGCGGTCCTCCGGCTGTATCCACCCTCTCCATGGAGCGGACAGACAGCGGCAGTCAAAAGCCTAGAGTTCAGGTTCATACGAACCCCAACCTCGGCAGGTTCGCTCATCTCTAGTCCCTACTGTAGGACTAAGTTACTTGTAGGTTCCTAATGTTAAAAATGGGTCACCGTCAATTAAGGTCCAGAAAGTTTGTCTCCTCACTGCACATGATAATATAGCTGATTTGTTCCCTCTACCAGCACTAACCATTGAGTATACCATAGAAGGCTGGGGGGAAAAAACCTTTGTATGTCGAAAATCACATGGAATCTGCTTCTAGATGTTTTTAATGGGTACTTTGTAGTTGACTTTGGATACTGTAGTTGACTTTGTGAACTACAGTGCACATTTTTTCCAGATACCAGTTTGACATCCATGACATGGGAAAAGGGGAAGTGACTTGAAGTGACATGGAATCCATATAGCTTCTGTACTGGGTAGCCTGGATATGAGTTTGCTCTATTAAATGGGGATAACCCATGTCCAAAACGTTCTGCAAAAAACACACCATGCACCCTGCAAATCGACAGCAGAAATCTAGGTAATCTAAAGTATGCCTTGGATTTTCCTAACAGAAATAGCCATTGTATAAATGTATGCAATGTCCTGGTACACTCTGCTTTTCTTATGGTTGGACAAAACACAGTTATCACTGAACTCAAGGAGAACAGTGAAAAAAATTCCAATGAAGTACTCAATCAAGAGTCTCCACTGATGCCCCCAAAAATTTAAATATGCAAAACCTCGGTTGCGAGTCTCAAAACACGGGAAAGCCAGATATCTCTAGCCTGTTGCCACAAGGTGCCTCCATGATAGGGAGAGCACCACACCACCCTGATAAATAGCCCCTTAAGTCCCACTCGGTTGCGAGTATTGGAACATAAATAGGGAAACACCAGGGTGGCCCCTTTTTGTCAATGTCTAACTCAAGGTGCGAGTATTGCGATCATGACAAGGGCTTGCCAAGGCAGGCTTCCATCCACAGACAGCCGTTTCGGGGTTTTTGCCCCTCATCAGTGTGGAGTAGGATTCTGGCTAGTTGGGGCAATAGCAAATCGACCAACAAAACACAGTTATCACTGAACTCAAGGAGAACAGTGAAAAAAATTCCAATGAAGTACTCAATCAAGAGTCTCCACTGATGCCCCCAAAAATTTAAATATGCAAAACAGGAGTCCGTGGAGCCTCGGTTGCGAGTCTCAAAACACGGGATAGCCAGATATCTCTAGCCTGTTGCCACGGGGTGCCTCCATGATAGGGAGAGCACCACACCACCCTGATAAATAGCCCCTTAAGTCCCACTCGGGACTTTCTTATGGTTGGCTAAGTGAAATGCCAGACTGTTACAGCCATGTCTTGGACTAGTGTGAATAAGTTAATTGAACTGACAACTTTTCCATAATGCCTTCTTGTATTCTTGAGCTGCTATTGTACTGAGTTGACTAGGAGAATAGTCTAGTCACATGGAGCTTTGAAGAGTTAGCTGCCCAGGCCTGCATGGGACCAATCCAGTTCCTTCAAGCAGCTTCCAGAGATACTCTTTGTACCAGCTCTGCCCTTATCTGAGAGACACCTTTCCTCTCTGACCAGCGTGATACTTATACTAGTCTGAGAGGGTAGTTATTAAGGACCTCTTTGCAGTGCAATGGTCCAGTAAGGTCCAGACCACTTCTATGGCTGGGAGCCAACCAGCTCAATTTTCATCACCTCGGGGACTTTATAGTCTCAGGAACTAGCTCAGGATGCTCACTCATCACCTAGACCTTTTACTGTTATGTTATATATGTGAGACATGTACATTGTTCTAGGACTGTATGTATATAGTCCATGTATATAGAGAATCCATTGCACTGCACTCATTTCTCGTTCTTCCTGCTGCCGGGGTCCTGCCTTTACCTGCACCAGTTTAAATCATTGGAAGTCCAGGTAGCATTGGCCAGGCACTGTAATAAAGCATACCCCAGGGGAAATAATAAGGGACTACCTTCACCCACAACACCTGTACAGCTACATGTTCAGGAGTGGTGCTTAAAGGGGTTATCCAGTGCTACAAAAACATGGCCACTTTCTTCCAGAGACAGCCCCACTCTTGTCTTCAGTTTGGGTCGGGTTTTGTTGCCCAGTTCTATTGAAGTGAATGGAGCTTAATTGCAAACCACACCTGAACTGGAGACAAGAGTTGTGTTGTCTCTGAAAGAAAGTGGTCATGTTTTTGTAGCACTGGATAACCCCTTTAAGAGCCAGAAGTTTCACTTCAGCTACCATGACCCCCTTGTCCTAGTGTGTGAGACTACAGATCCATGCTGAACATATCCTAAATCTCACATTCACTACACCACCCAAACTTGGTAAATGTGCTCCTTTACCTCCCCTTACAACCATGTAAAGCAGAGCTTTTACAACAGGCCAAATTAGCTGACAGGTATTTCGACTTCCCAGACTATAGGAAAGGAAGAGATGGTTCCTCTGCAGTTTATTCTGGCTATGTTGTGTTCATACACCCTTGTTATAATTACATATGGCTGGGAGCAATCTAACGCATCTCTCCCACTCTCCGTCTGTAGGAATTGAGCGAGACCCAGAATTTTTTTTTTTTTTGTACTACTTCCAAGTTGCATAAGGTATTTTTCGTCTGTTACTATATTTTATTGCTTATTTATGCAAACATTAGCATGTTTGGTAACACTAGAGATTAACTAACTCATTGCCACAGCAGAGTGTTATAGAAGCAAAGGAAATCCGATTTTTTATTTTTTTTTGGCTTTAATAACAACCTGGCAGGCATTTACCATCAATAAGTGTTTTTAGGTTTTGGGCTCTTTAGCAAAAAAAAGTCAAGTGCTAAAAACGATAAAAATGGATAGTATATTGCATGAAATGGATCAGAACATAAATTTGTATTCATTTAGATCAAGGCCGTATTCCAGGCATATACAATTTAATATATTGCTGAGGCTGCTAAAAAAGAAATGTATACTCACCTACCTGGGTCCCCCACAGCACCTGCTGTGATGTCTTCTAGTCCCTAGCTGGTCACTCTGCTTCTTACTTCTGACACAGACCCGATACCTTTCTACGGTGACAGCCTGCTCAGTCATTTGATTGGCTGAATGAGACAAGGCAACCTCTCAAACAGGAAAGAGTGACCACAGGGGGACTGGGTGACAGGGGAGCTGCAGGAGAACCAGGTAGGTGAGTATGCTTTTCTTTATTTTAATGGTGGCTCAAGCAGCATACCAGAAAGCCTATAAATTTTGAGGAATTCCCTTAACCCTCTGCAGAATGCAGGCAAATGGCGGTAAGACTTAACTGAAGTATATACCAGAAACAACGGACAGAGAATGTCAAGTGGATGTCAAGTGCAGTACACAGCAAATCCACTTTGAGAAGACCACAAAAAATCCACTGAAAATTCTATGAGGGTCGACTTCTCAAAGAAAATGGCCACTATGTAAAATATATGTTGGACTAAAAATCCATCACGCAAATCTTGTCTGGATAAGGGATTGGATAGGTTTTACCAAACTATGGACAATCCCTTTGAGCCTAAGAAGCCATTCTACCAATGATGACCATGTGGGTATGAACGCTCTGAACATCTAAATGTAAGAACGATGTAAAATGTAAGACTTCAATGGCTCCACACAGAATTGTCAAAGAGGTAGATCTTCCAGTGTGGTCTTCTTCTCAGTGCACTAGTGAAGCCCAGGTACATGGGCCACATTTGGTTGATTGTCCAAGAAGTTAGGTGAGCTGACCATTTATTTTTTTATTTATACTGGTTTCGAGGTCTCCATAGGGTGTATTCACATGCGGTGTATTTTTCCAACAAGCAGATTTTGTTGCAGGTTTACATTGGAATTGTCTGATTCACATTGTTTCCTATTTGAATTGCAAAGGGTAAAATTCCCAAAAAGTCCATGGCAAATCTGAATCAAAACCTCCATAGAATATAGTTTTTCTGGATAAATACTCCATAAGTGACTCTCCCTCTACAGGCAAGAAGATTTATTCCTAATGCATTTTACAATCAAAAAATAAAGAGTTTAATAAACACATGCAGATTTATTGCTTTTACTCCTGAACTCCTAGGAACAATACATTGGAATAAACCATGGAGTTACATAAAACATTCCTGTTATATAGTGTGTGCACCTTTCTTATCTACCCACTAGGACAGCAGACACTGAAGAAGACAGCATGCTGCTCCCATTGGCATCCTTCACATAACTGGAGCCATGAGCTGATTTATTGCCAGCATTTTGGAAAGCAAAACTTAATTTGATGCCAGGTCAGTGCCCAGACCCATGTGTTTACCACAGCTAGATTGTCAGCCCTCAGCTACAGTCGTACCAGCTTTAATATACATTGTGGTTTTCCAAACAATAATTTTGCAGCCAATGCAAATAAGCTGTGTTTACCAGGAAGGGCTGCATTCCAGTATGTGTGTACATGAGAAATAGCAATATTTCTGGCCATTATATAACTTGCATTTGTCATTTTTCGATTTTTGTCCTCTTTAGGTTCTATTTTCAATTTCCAGCTGTCCCTGAGCTATTGACTGGAGGCTAGAGAAGAAGGGAGACTTTGGTTGCCATATATCTCTATAGCACACTCTCAAAAGCAGCAGCATGGAGGACATTATAGAAAAGAACTGAGCTGTGTAATCCATGAAACAAGCTGTGATACTTGCTATTGTCTCCTGTTGTGTCTGCATTCTCATTCACTTTTGTCTCTCTCCACTCATTCCCCACCTCTTCCCCTGTCCCTTAGCTTTCTATTGGCAGCATGTAACCTGATACCTCAGTGAGCCAATAGTCCCCCTTCCACCAGTTGGGTATTTTAATCTAAATAAGGTTAAACATTTGGGGCTTATTGAGAAGAATTTTTCCTCGTCTCACTCTCCTCTATATTAGGCAGAAGAGGGGAGTTGGAGATCTACTGCTGAAGTGGGTCTTAAAATCTTCTTGTATCATAGGAACTGTAAGTTATTAGAGATGTTGCTAGCATCTTATAAGACAGTCCTTGGATGCCTATTAGTTTTTAAAGAAAGAGATTTCCTTTTTTTCTTGAACACCAAGACTCTTCTACAGCTCCAAGACTCAATTGGACTTCAGCTGACAGTTTGTGGGAGGAGTAGGTAATCTATGTGGAAGAAGAGACTGGAAAAGAGCTTCCCCCACCTCTAAGCCACACAGTTTATATTGCAGCACAGTACTGAGACAACTTTAAGATATGTGCCAGGATGGTTGGAAGGTATGGTTGAAGGCCCATCCCCTTGCTGCACTCCCTTGCGTCAGTGTGTGACACCATTTACTACAGAAAAAAATGTTATGCTCTGCTTCTATTTGCGATCATCCTGGTTATCTTCAAAGGTCCTGGTTTATCCAAAACAAATTCCATAAAATTTTACTGATAGTAATATGCAAAAAAAAAAAAAAAAAAAAAAGTGGAGCCTCGAAACATGGGACTAGGCAGATATCTCTGCAGTTAAGCACCTAGCCAAGGGGTGGCTCCCAAACCACCAGATTAGGTGCCCCTTTCAGTCAATATCCAACTCAATTTAGAGTCTATCTATATGACACTGGAAATACTAAAGCCGAGTATCCATCGACAGACAGCTGTTTCGGGGGTGTTGCCCCTCATCAGTGTGGAGTAGGACTGGTACTATTACTTCCAGTAAAAGCATCAATGTGTACTTAGGCTTCATCATTTGATTGACATACGGCCCTTAAAAGACACTTGAAGTTATCTTTTTAGCATCATTCATTATGGGTTTTCTGGCTAAAATAAGTCAGATCAAGTCCAGTATTTCTTGCCAATCCTTGGAAACAGAACGTTCTTAGAGACTTTCATTACGCCCAAGGTGTCTCCAAGATGGTAACTAATTAGATAACAAGAATCCTGGAGATATAATCACAGCTTATCATAATTGTACATGCTATACTATCTATATATTCCTATACGCTCCATTTAATGCTGACTGAAAAGCATAACTCGGCATCAGTCTTTTATGAAGATTACAATGATTGGTTTGGAGTGTTAATGGTCATGGTTGTATTGTTTTTTGCTTTTAAATTAGGCAGACATAGAGCATATCATGGTGGCTAAGACCTTATGGTTAAAGGGGTTTTATTAAGCCTATTTTCAACTGGCTAATAAAAAGTATTACTGTCTGCTGTGTTGATTTTACTGCCCCACTTCCTGTCTAGAGTACATACTGTAACAGACGTCCTGTTCCTGCTGTACTCTCTTGCTTGGACTTAGCCAACTCTATCATCCTCCCACTATGTACAAGGCTATACTTGGCAGGGTTATAGTCAGCAAGGTACAGAGGGAAGCATACAGAGTTGGCTGAATTCCAAGATACAGTGTGCAACAATAACAGGAAGCCTGTTATGAGATGTACGCTAGGCATCAATAAAGACAACAGAGAAGATTGTCTAATTTTGCAGTCAGTTCCCACCCCCTTAAAAATGCCACAGACAAGGTGCAAGAGTGTATACAAAGTGTAAAAAAAGTGTATACAAAGTGTAAAAAAACTTAATAAATGCAGTGCAAGTCATGAACTGTAGTCAATGACAATAGGGTGATGCACTGTGCAGAACCTAATATTTTTATGGGTGAAAGAGTCTGATGTGTTTTGAAGGCTTGGTCTCCTCATTAGAAAACTGGAGGTAGTCAGCCCATAGACAGTCAGTTTTACTGCATCTGCGGAGGCTTAACCTTAATGTTTTTTATAGTGACTGTTGAGAACACTAGATTGTTCCTATAGCAGTCCCAGATTAATGTATGCATGCTCCATATCTTACAGTTTCTGCTGCGTACGGCATGTGTTTTTCGTTACACAGTTAGAGGTTACACATTTATGGCTTTACTCATTTATGCACTTATTAGAATACATTTTCCATTTTTCCTTTTTTTTAATGGTTTCAATTACGCTCATCTCATAGTAAAGGTGATGCTCTCTAAGGTCGTGGGAAAGTGGAGCACACGTGTGTGGTATGTTAATCCAATATGTTTGGGAAAGCAGTAGCTTTATTGTGTTATCGGCAATAATTTTTCGCACACCTTACTAGGGGTGGTCCTATACTTTCCTGGATGTCCTAATGAAATTAGGGTCGGTGGTATCAACCGAGAAAACAATAGAACATAAAAGGAATCACAACACAGCACAGATACCATTGTTTTTGTTTCTTATCATAACCTTCCTAAACCTGACAAGGTCTGGTCCCCTGAAAGCAAATAGTAATATTATTTCAAGTTCTCATTTTTATCTTCTCTATTTAGTTTCACATCTTACCCAGGATTCTTTTAGCTTGTTTCCTTTCTTTAGCATAACTTTCAGGAAAAAGTAACTTGTACCACCTGAAGGAGGTCTCGATCGATGAAAACTCTAAAAGGAAGTATGTAGATCTCATTCTTGGAAACGAGTTAGGACCAATGTTGGACTGGCCCACCAGAGGACCAGAGGATCCTCTGGTGGGCCCCCAGCTTTAGAACCTGCACTAACACTGACTGACATGTTGTTTCTCACTGGTTCTTAATTGTGGGCCCCCAGGATCATTTTCTCTGGTGGGCCCCAGATACCCCAGTCCGACACTGGGTAGAATCCCCAGATTCATTGTCTGTTGTAAAGGTTTCTCCATTTTATACATTTTGAGGGACATTTACTAAGAAGTCTAAGGTGTGCGACTATTCTAATAAGGATTGGTGTATATTTTGTTCCAATAGCTTGTGACTGATTTATTAAATTGTAGCACTGCCATAGTGATTGTATTGAAGTAAAAGTCGCAAAAATGCAAAAAATGCGCAAGCATATTCACCTTGTACTGACTAGAAGTAGGCCTGCACCAGTTTGTGCAACTTTTTAAAAAGATAAATTGGGCGCTAATCCCGGATTATGCAAACTTTTTGGTGAATACTCAAAGCAGGCAGATTAAAAAGTAGTCACATCTAATAAATATTCCCCCCTCGAATACTGGTTCATAAATAGACTAAAAATGGGTGAAAAATCCAATTATTCACTAAGTGTCTGTTTACACACACAGATTATCTGACAGATATCTGCCAGATTTTTGCAGCCCAAACCAGAAATGGGTTTGAAAAAAAGAGAAATCTCAGTCTTTTCTTTATGACCTGTTCCCTGTTTATAGTCCATTCCTGGCTTTGGCTGCAAAAATCTTCAGATAATCTGTGTGTGTAAACGGGGCCTTAGAAAAAGGTACAAAGCCCTTGATAAATTCCCTCCTTTGAGTCATTGATCATTGATCACCCAATATTCAGAATTCAATAAAAAGAACATATTTTAGTTTAAGTGCATTGCTATTACTTCTAAATATATGAGAAACAGATCGTTGATCTCAGGGAGACCAACCAAACGACAACACTGTCGTCTGCTAGTGAAAGCACTCAAAGCAGTGAAATCCTAGGTGCATTGCATTGCCCCCTGGGAACCATGAATATGCAAAGAAGAGCCTGTGGAGACTCATCAAAGAGTCTCAAAACACAGGACTAGCTAGATATCCCTCCGGGAAGGACCAAGCCAGGGGGTGGCTCCTGTAAGGAAACCACCAAAACCACCATATTAAGTGTCCCTCTAAGTAAATTTAATGACAAGGGAAGAACCAAGGCCAGGTAACCATCCACATACAGCTGTTTCAGTGTGTGGCCCCTCATCAGTGTGGAGCAGGATTCTGGCTAGGTGGGAGCAATGCCTAGTAGAGCCATAAAAGAAACAGATCGCTGATCTCAGGGAGACCAGCCAAACGACAACACTGCTGGCTGCTAGTAAAAGCGCTCAAAGCAGTGAAGTCCTAGGTGCATTGCCCCCTGGGAACCATGAATATGCAAAAGAAGAGCCTGTGGAGCCTCATCAAAGAGTCTCGAAACACAGGACTAGCCAGATATCCCTCTGGGAAGGACCCAGCCAAGGGGTGGCTCCTGTAAGAAAAACCACCAAAACCACCATATTAAGTGGCCCTATAAGTCAATGTAATCTGTTTCTCTTATGGCTCTACTAGGCATTGCTCTCACCTAGCCAGAATCCTGCTACACACTGATGAGGGGCAACACCCCAAAACAGCTGTATGTGGATGGTTACCTAGCCTTGGTTCCTCCCTTGTCATTACATTGACTTATAGGGCCACTTAATATAGTGGTTTTGGTGGTTTCCTTACAGGAGCCACCCCCTGGCTGGGTCCTTCCTGGAGGGATATCTGGCTAGTCCTGTGTTTCGAGACTCTTTGGTGAGGCTCCACAGGCTCTTCTTTTGCATATTCATGGTTCCCAGGGGGCAATGCACCTAGGACTTTACTGCTTTGAGCGCTTTTACTAGCAGCCGGCAGTGTTGTCGTTTGGCTGGTCTCCCTGAGATCAGCGATGTTTCTTTTATGGCTCTACTAGGCATTGCTCCCACCTAGCCAGAATCCTGCTCTACACTGATGAGGGGCAACACCCCGAAACAGCTGTATGTGGATGGTTACCTGGCCTTGGTTCTTCCTTTGTGATTACATTGACTTATATGACCACTTATTATGGTGGTTTTGGTGGTTTCCTTACAGGAGCCACCCCTTGGCTGGGTCCTTCCCGGAGGGATATCTGGCTAGTCCTGTGTTTTGAGACTCTTTGATGAGGCTCCACAGGCTCTTCATTTGCACTTCTAAATATACTGTATATAATAGACTAATGGGAAAAGGAAAGATGAAGTATAAGGCTATGTTCACACTACGTAAAAAACACGTCCGCATTTTTTAAAAATAACGGGCGTAGTTACACCAAAAGCGGACGTTATTTTTTTAAAAATAACGGCTGTTATTTGCGCAACTACGCCCGTTGTTATGAAATACGGCCATGTTTTTTACGTAGTGTGAACCCGGCCTAGGATAAGCAAAAAAAAAAAGGTGATGGGAAAATGTACCACGCATCTTTATGGTCAGGGGACCCCAATTCTCCCTTAGCACCAGCATGTATACTACATTGTGGCACATCCTGGAAGTGTTGTGTCCTTATTGGAAGGTTACAGTGCTGTTCATTGCTGTTCAGTTATTTTAAAATGGACATGCTGGGGACAAATTAGAATGAGAAACCTGTCAGTAATTCATTCTTCTCCAAAAGTGTGATCAGCAAGACCAATTGGAGGAAAACTACAAGGAGATCCTTTTGAATACATTGAATCTGCACCCCCAACCTAGGGCTGTATAGTGATCACATAATGCCAAACAGTGGCCAGGGAGAGCAAGTTTGTACACATAATACCAAACTATATACTGTACCTCCCACATAGTACTAGTTTACAAGAGAGTGCTGTGAATTGTCCACATAGTACCAAGATAGAGACATTCACATACTACAGTATGTGCACAAAAATAAACACTAGTAATGTTAATTCTAATAGTAATATAAAAAATGTGATAATGTACACAAAACATTAAATGTTTCATACTTTAACATAAATCAATACCTCCAAAATTTAAAGGGAAACTATCAGTATGTAATCTGTTGATATGTACCTATAGCCCTGGGGGTGCTGAGGATGAAGGTAAGTTTTTTAAGCCTCAGCACCATTTTCCTGTACTTTATTTAATGCATATGCTAATTAGGTGGTTTGGTGCACTGGGGATGGGACTACCTCTCTTAGTGCACTGATCCCAACTTGCCGACCCACCCCATCTAATCAATATTCATCTGGTGCTCTGCTGTGATGAGCACCGGAGTGATGTCACTGTAGAGAACTAACCTAATATTCATTAGAAGGGGCGGTGCGGTCAGTGCACTGATGGTGGTAGTCCCGCCCCCATGCAACAAACCGCCTCCTTAGCATATGGATTAAACCGCATACTAGTATTTTATAGGATGTCCTGAGATAGCAGTCAAGTTGGCAGAACACATATTGTATGCTAAGCTAGTTCTCTTTGAAAGCAGTATTGCTTCGTATACAAACATATGACATTTGCCCAGATATGTTAAAAGCTTAGGGCCCTATTCCACCTGACGATTATCGTTCAGATTATCGTTAAATCGTTCGAATCTAAACAATAATCGTTTGGTTGAAATGCAGTTAACGATTAACGACCGAACGAGAAATCGTTGATCGCTTTATAAGACCTGGACCTATTTTTATCGCTGCTCGTTCGCAAATCGTTCGCATTGAATAAGACGTTGTTCGGTTGTTCGCAGTAGATACGATTGCAATAGTGAAGAAATAGCGAAGAAAAAGCGATCCCAAATACGATCATAAGTAACGATTATCGTTCCATGGAAATGAGTGAACGTTTTCAGGTCTTTCGCAATAGCGGTAGTTTGAGATCGTTAATCGTTAACGATTATGCGAACGATAATTGTCAGGTGATTTAGGGCCCTTACTTTGCCCCAGGTCTCAGTCCTGAGACCCAGTGTAATCATACGTTATAACCAGGTGAAGCGTGTGACAAAGGCGCAAGAGTGACACTGTTTGTGGAAGAAAGCAGCCATGTTTTTATCATTCTGGATAACGCCTTTAACTGAAAAATACTGCATAGCTTTTAAACTGTATTTTCATTTAACGGTTAGTAATCCTCTGACATCATATGCCGATAAAACAAATGTTAGACTCAAGTGTTACTAATTTTGTCTCTATCCTATAGCTGGCAGGAATACTTCTCTTACTTCCTGGTAATGTTATGATGAGCAATACCCCCCCACCGTGCGTGGCAATCATGGAACATGTTCTGCTCGCTATCAGGTAGAAGATCTATAATATGAGCGATCCAGAGCTGGGAGGCAGAAAAAGTCTCTGGAGTGTGCAAAGAGTGAAACACCAAGAAGCTGCGCAAAAGGCAATTACTAACAGTAGGTGTCAGTAAGCTCCATGCTCCACCTGCCCAATGGGCAGCAGGGAAATTATAGGTCATTATGCCATTAATCACATTCTAGCCTTAATAGAAGGGAGTCTCCAGGACTGCAATACAGATGGTCTTTCTTTAGTGTCTGAGTACTCAAGCCCCTTATATAAGGATCTGCCAGTGATGGCCCAATCATCAGTATTCTAGGCACGGGAAAAAATGTATTTTTACTCAGTATTTTGGTCAGTATTTTGCAACCAAAACCAGGAATAGATTGAAAACACAGAAAGGCTATGTTCACACAATGTTGAAATTTAGTGGATGGCTATCTTTAATGGCAAATAATTTCTGTTATTTTAAGACAACTGCCATTCTTTTTCAATAACAGACGTTATTTGCCATTAAATGGCGGCCATCCGCTACATTTCAACAGTCTGTGAACATAGCCTATCTGTGTTTTCAATCCACTTCTGGTTTTAATTGAAAAATACTGAGCAAAATACTGTGTGGGAACATAGCCTAAATTTGGACCAAAAACTTTTCACTGAAGACAACACCCAAATGAGAACCATGTTGTCCCTTTCTAATGTATAATATTATCAAATAATTTATATCTACATTGTATAGTGAATCAAATGTATGGATGTATACTGCCCTCTGAACTGCAGGTTGGCGAGTTTTACCACTGGATCCTATGAATAATTTATATCAATATACAGTAGTATACACTTATCCTCCTTCCACATTGTAACTTTCGCAGTTTGGCATTGACCCCTACCACCAATTCTCACCTATATATCTATTGGGCTGTACAGGTAATAGGCGACACATACAGTGTGTGCATTGGCGCTGTCTACTGTGCAGGAGGACAGAGTCTGACTTCCATAAGTTCATTCCATAGAATGTTACACCATTAGTGTAGCATGCCACGGAAACAGAGTAGCACATTGTCAATCAAGGTGGCGGCAGCTACATGTGTATATTTTTTTAATATCATATTGTATATACAATACATACAAAGTGCCCATTATTTATAGAGTATACTACGGTACTCTACATTCAAAAACTTTTATGCAGATTTTGAGATTGTGGGTTCTCCATACCCCTAACCCCCTAATGTAGAAGGTGTACGTGCACATGAGAGATACTGTATCTATCAGGAACTACCTCCTATATGAAGTCTGAATAGATCCTAAATGATAGTTGTTTTATACATATGACCACATTTATACACACTGTTATGTATAACTATACAAAGCCCAACCTCTATGCAATCTATCTATACGTTCCAAAATAATGTATCTATAAATTATATATTCATCACCTCCATATACATTATAAACAAACACATCTCGATGTCTCTGTTCATTGAGCGGAGATGTGAAATATTTAGAATTCTTGGACCTTTGGTAACTTTTTCACACATCCTTATCCTGCTTTCGATATAAAAGAGCTTTATCTGGAGTGTTAGGACAATATTTTCATGTTTAGATTTTTATCTTCTAATAACACTCTTGGGTTTCAGAATCCAAACTCGCCTTTGCCTAACAATTAATACCAGATTTGCAGTGAGACCGGCAGTCATTCCTAATTAATCCCGGGGTTTAGGTCCGGGCCAGTGAGACGTCATTCATTAGCAGCGCAGATAGAAAATCTCTACTAAATGCTCGGTTTTTTTGGGACTGTGTGTTTTTTTTTCCCCCTTGCAAACACTGGGCTAACTCTTGCTCCTGTTATCATTTGGAAGGGTTACTATGTATCACTGTTCTTTGTCTGCGTGTGAGGTTGTCATTTATATATACACGTGTCCATCATGTTTTGTATTGCTCCAATGCTTCAGCTTTGCAAATAGCTATTTTGTGTCTATGAAGGTCTTTGTCGCCATGGTAACAGACTACAAACCCTCCTGTGTAGTCTGATCATACTTCCTTCCATCTTCTATCTACTTTTTACTTTTTGCATATATTAACTAGAAGAGGGAAAAACAGGGGCCCTAAGGAAAAGAGAGTGACCGTAGGATCAAGGTCTCTTTGTAGACTGGTTGCTAGGGATAACTGCCTTTTAAGCATATTTGGCGGGCAACATGTCCTTAGTACCCATTCTGTGTCAGTATCTTTCACGGAATCCAAGGGTATCCATACCATAAGGGCAGACAATATGACCATATATATTTTGGGTCTTGGCTGATCCTATCCTCTTCACTATTAGGTAGTTGGATAAAACACCTTTCTCTATAGGAACTCTATTATTAGCAATCAAAGGATAGGAAATTGTCCCAGGAATCATGGAAGGAGTATTGGGAGGAAAACATATAAGAAGCATTTATGTTCTTAATGCAAAAACAGCTTACTATGATTAGAGGGACTGTTTAAAGTGTCACTGTTGTTATAACTTCCAAAATCTAAATCAACAGTAGATGTGAAATAAAGCAAGTTTGTCGTATACATTCATTATTTTTTTGTTGTTATCATGCGATAAAACAAAGCTATACTGACTAGAAATCCAGGTTCAGTCTCCTGAAGGCAGATTTTAGACTTGTGCTGACTTAACAGACTAAACACAGGATTTCCGGCCAGTACAGAGAGTCATGGCTTAATATGTCAATCACATGACTGCCTTCTCTCTGTGAGTGCTCACAGCACCACGCTTTTTTTACAGGATGTATCTGGTATTGCAGCTCAGCCCATTCAAGCGAGTGGGGTTACACTGCAATACTAGTCACAACCCATTAACAAGTGTGGCTCTATTTCTGCAAACAAAGCAACCCCACATCTTCTAATCATATACAATTTCCTTCAGCTCAGGTCTATGCTTCCAGGCTATAAAGAAACACAGGTGCATTAAAACAAAAATGGCTAAAATGTAAAATCATTTACCAGAGCGCTATCATATGTTGAGCACGTTTTGAGATTTATAGGAAATGTCACATTTTTGCGCTATGTTATCACCTTCTTGGACTAGACCTAAATATTAAGCAGCAAATTAGATCATATTTTCCCCTGTCACTAAGTGCAAACTAAATATATCTTGTTAAAGAATCGGTGCCATCTGGTCACTAAGGCCTTCAAACTTCTGACTTCTTGGATGCATTTATTTTCGTGAAATCTGACGTGAAAAGCTCTCCCAATGGCAAATCAATAACACGCAGGCATATTGAACCCGGTCCTGTATGCAATCAATCCCATTGTGTCTTCATACAATACTATATCACCATTTCATTTATTAGGATGGAATTTCTGGCTGCTCTTCACACCAGTGGTTAAAATTTCCTGGGCGTTCTTTTTTATTTGCTAACCTCCAAAAATAAAAGATTTTTTTTTTTTCTCTTTTTGCAGAGTCGCAAATTCCTCAGCTTGGAGAGGAGCACTGAAGAAAAAAAAAAAGGGGGCTTTTTTTACGACGTGAAAAGAGAACGCATGTTTTAGATCCTATAAAAGGCTAATCCGTCTTTTGCTAAGACACTTCATTGCCTTAAAGCAGAAGACAAACTACATCATAAAAAGAGAACCAGTGTAGAAAAAGAGAGAAATAAGTCACAGCTAATTTGGGCAATTTGCCTGAAAAACAGAGTTTTTCGTTTAACTCCGGGGGTTTGCAGAGCAGGATGTGTGTACTGCAGGTTTTCTCAGCTACAATTCTTAAAATACTGTACCAGCCAGATTCACCTCCATAAATGTCACACAGCCAGACCTATGCGGCTCTTTGGTCTGATTTACTGTCTACTTTGATGTCATCGGGCCAAGCCTACCAACCTGAGGTTACCAGAATTACGAATACGTGACAGTATTCAGAGTCATGGCTAGGCCTTCCCATGGGACAAGCCAAGGTAGACTTAGTCATGTCCCTTAACACCCAGTACTTAGGGCATATGCCAGATTCCCTCGGCTATACATCTGGAGTATTACTACACAGTTTTGGCCCCACAGTCAGAATCTGTGCCCAATTTTCATATTTGCTGTATTACCACACCTAGCCAGTACTGGTTTGTAAAACATAGACACCATTAAAGTATTTCCAGCCCGACTAATATAGTTAAAAACATTTTTTTTCATAAATACTCTTTACTAATTTATAATTTTTATGAAATTCAGTTTTAAAAAGGAGGAAGAATACATGTTCTTATGCTCATACTTAATGGCACTTATTGTTTACATCCTCATATAATCTGACCGACGCTCCTCGCCACCCCCACCGGCTTCCTTTCTGGTCCTCTATCTAACCATGCATTTAACCACATAAGCCCAGTAATCTCTAAGAGGGAGGGGGGGGGGGGAATTCTCTCAGTTTACATTTTCCTACCAACCCCTATTAATATTTCCAATAATTATAATAAAGAAAATTAAACAAAATACTAATTTAAAAAACCCCATCTAATATAGCAATATAGTTATACTTGTAGGAGTTGTCGTATTTTTGCAAATACATTCATTAAGCAAACTCGTCTCCTTCTCCTAATATGCTGCTCTTTCCCTTCCATTGTTGACAGATCATTGTCTAGGTTACCGACCACTCCTCTGCTCTAAAAACAGTGTTCTGGCTGATGTATTTATAGCTAAGGTATACATGTAGGGAAAATCTATATCTATATATCTAACTTATCAATATATCTTTTGTATATTTATATATTCATCAGCCAGGCCACCGCTTTTTGAACAGAGCCATGGTCGGTAACTTAGACAACAAGGTGTCAACAAGGGTAGTGAAAGGGCAAGATATCAGGAGAAGGAGGCAAGTTTGCTAAATAATGTATTTGCAAACATATATAACTTGACGAACCCCATAAAATTTTTACTATGTTAGTTGAGATAGGAATACCCCTTTAATTCACAGATAGTATGAGTGATTCTGGAGAATTTTTGGACAATTTATTCACCTAAAGCGGTAAATGATCACATGGTTACTGTATAGCCCATGTGATGCTAGGGGTCCTATAAGTCATTCAGTGATTGGTTACAGTAGGATCAGTAGGATCAGGCAGCTTTGCCGGGCCTCTTTGGGTGTGCCACATGTTAATTTTTATCTCACTGTTCTTGATATTTTCTATATATTCAGGACTATTCTGTTACGTTTTTAACCTTTTACTATTCAAGTCAAAGCTGGTAGTTATGGCAGCTTTCCATTGAACAGGAAGATAAAAAAGACAATGGGGGAGATTTATCAAACTGGTGTAAAGTAGAACTGTCTCAGTTGCCCCTAGCAACCAATCAGATTCCACTTTTCATTTCTCAAATTCTTTGGAAAATGAAAGGTGGAATCTGATTGGTTGCTAGGGGCCACTGGGCCAATTCTACTTTACACCATGTTTAATAAATCTCCCCCTATATCTTGCTGTGTGTACCACGTGTACTTATTCTAATAATCTATTTTTTAAAAGAACGGCCTCTGTTTTTCATGAAAACAGCAGCCGTTCTCTTCAGCCTGGGCGGCATTGCATAGAAATCAATGCAATGCCGCCGGTTATTAATCTTCCATGCCATGCACACACAGATGCAGTCCTAATTGGTTTCCATACACACCCCGAATGGGCCACATGGAAATAAATGTTCCTGCGGCTACCAGAGCTCTGATGGCCGCAGGAACGTACAAAAACCTGCCGGCTAAGCAACGGCCCCTGTTATACAGTGTGTGAGCATTGCCTTACAGTGAGAGAGGTGGGCTGAGCCACAGTGACATGTCTCCTCCCTATCCTGCCCCAGACAACTGAGCCAAGCACAAACCCCAACAAGGTGGGGAGGAGGCATGCTATACATACAGCTTAGCCCGCCTCTTCGGCTGTTTAAAAGGAAACAAAAAAAACAAAACAAAATGCAAATACAGTAAGCAAAAGTATAGTCTTTTTTAAATTCCTATGCCCTAAATAATAGGGCATGTAGATCTGTACCTTCTACCAAGCTTACGAATTCACTTGGACCCCATTTAATATCTATTTCTAGGTTGGGATATTACACTTTTTATGCATTTTACCAATTTTTCTAAATCAATGACATCACGTTATCATGTTACACTATCATGAAATCATGTTACACTGGTGATTCGATTTGTCAGGTTTAAGATTCTTTCTTTTGCTGAATTTATCAGAGTCATAAGCAATTTAACTCACCAAATAAGGCAAAATATTAATGAAACTTAATCTCATAGTCATTAACATAGTATCTGTAATACAAAGGTGAGGAGAGGGAGTGGAGAGAGGGAGGGCATGATGCTGCAGGCTCTCTGCCTCATGCTGTGTGAGAGACTCATGCTGTGAGAGGGGAGGAGGAGGAGCAGCATCAGCAGCAGGAAAACAATTCTTACCACTCAGACCACAGAGCACATTTTTTTCCAGCTCTCACAATTATAGAAAAAAAATCTACATTAATAGAAATGATGGAGTGGGAAGGAAAAGACCCAAGATATTCAGAGCAGACAGTACATCTATTACACATCCACAGCTGCAGGTACTTTTTAACAGATCTACAATCAAATAATTGTGAGACATGACTATATATTCTCCCACAACAAGACATAACAGTCTGTACAATGTAGCTCAAACATGTCTTCAAGAACTTTCAAGGTCAAACTGACGTTGTCTTGAAACATTCAGCTCTGTACAGAACAATTAGACAGCAAAGAAATGATAGAAGAAAGAGAGCTTACAGCAGGGAAACAGAGGAGAGGAGCACCATGAAAGAACATGGTCTAGATTAGGAGGCTATCCTGTCACTGGAAAACGTTAACTATTGTAAGTCCATAATAAGTGCTCAAATATAACAATGATAAAGCGGCCAAGCTGAGCTGTGAGAGTTTTTCCTTTGCTTTCCTTGTACTCCAGGAATACAACAATTTTGTTGGATTTATTACAAGTCACATTTTGCGCTGGGTCTTTTTCCAGGCATCGGATGCCATGGTCATTACTGTTCCTGTTCCTTTAACAGTCAAAGTGTTAGAATTTATTTTACAGGGTGTTCACATACATCTGGTGATCTGGCATAGCCATGCTCCAGCATAGTTGCTTGCAGTGTTTTTGTCAAGTTGACAGGTCTGCCACCGTGCCCATAGGTCTAGACATAGGTCTAGTGATTTAAATTGTAAAAAATTTAAAAATGTCAATCAGCCTGTCAATCATTCAATTTCCGCCATGGACAGTACTGGATGTTGGTTGATCAATGTTCTCCCAGGACAGCAGTGAACACTGGTAAATGAGCACCCAGTGAGTTATTAAGGTGGACACTGTGTTCACTGTGACTTCCTATAATGCACACCCAACACCCAGTGACTTTGTATAATGAACAGCAGTCACCCAGTGACTTGGTATACGGGACATACTGGCTTCACTGCTCCCACAGAAAACCACCCACAATCCACCCTCGTATCCTCTCCTCTCTGTTCCTATCTCTCTGTATTTCTCTCCCTGCTGCAACTACTCTCCACTATACACAGCTGACTGGCCGCCTCCAGGAAGCCAATCACCTTATATAGAGGGTGTGTGTGTGGGGGGGGGTGCTGACATCACAGTGGGGTTTGGGGTTACACTTAGCTCTGCAGATACTTGGGTTATATTGGGCACTAAAGCTCTATTGTTGCATTTGCATGATTATTTGTGGAGGGTACGGGAAGGTGGGGAGACACTGAGTAGAAGTATATTCTTTCTTTGGAGTCTGACACCTGAGTTTGATTCCTATATTTGAATGCTGATGATTCAACTCAATGGGTCAATGCACAGAAAGTGTAAGTTGGACTCCCTGCAATCATACTCTTATTCTCTTTCCTGTAGATTGTAGATAACTCTTACAATTCCCAGAATGCATTGCTTTGCCTTCCTTTTTTTTTTTTTTTATCAAAGCCTTACCACCCTATCTACCCCACCCACAGCCTTCCTGCAAGTTTCCAGCCTAGATCTATTGCAGAACATCTCCTTTCACAGACTAGTGCACAGTAAGGTTGCAGAACCTGCTGTGCTTGTTGCCTGTCTGCTTATCTTTCTGTGGCATTGCTCATGGAATGGTCTATAAAATGAGGATCCTAGGACTAGGGGAAATTATATGTAAATAGCTAAGTAACTGGCTGAGTGATAGAAAACAGAGGGTGGTCCTTGATAGCACATGGATTGGGTCACTGTTACTAGTGGGGTACCACAGGGTTCAGTGTTGTGTCCACTTCTTTTTAATATGTTTATTAAAGGGGTAGTGCGGCGCTAAACAATTATTCACTAAATAACACACATTACAAAGTTATACAACTTTGTAATGTATGTTATGTTAGTGAATCACCCCCTTCCCCGTGTTTCCCCCCACCCACACCAGACCCAGAAGTGTAGTGCTCTATACATACCTGCTTCTTGCCGACCCCCGTCCGCCATCTTGTACCAATGATGTCATCTTCGGGCGGCCGGCCGAACCGCTCTGACCGTCCCTAGTGCCGGCCGTCCTCTGCCGCGTCATCAGCTGCTCAGCCGCGATTGGAGACAATACAACACTCAAAATCAAAGAACAACACAACTTCCTGTTAGAAATGAATAATGCCAAAGCATGGCTGAAACCAGTGCATTTTGTGATAACTTTTATCTCTGGGTAATTTAACATCATTGGTAGATACGCAAACTGCGTTAAACCCCACTATTTGTCTATTTTAAGTATCCTGACCATCTTCAGCAACCATATGCTATCAGTGTCCTAGATGAAAATATCCCTTTAAATATAGAGATGAGCGAACCGGGTTGGGGTTAGAGTCGATCCGAACCCGAACGTTCGGCATTTGATTAGCGGGGGCTGCTGAACTTGGATAAAGCTCTAAGGTTGTCTGGAAAACATGGATACAGCCAATGACTATATCCATGTTTTCCACATAGCCTTAGGGCTTTATCCAACTTCAGCAGCCACCGCTAACCAAATGCCGAAAGCTCGGGTTCGGATCGACTCGAGCATGCTTGAGGTTCGCTCATCTCTATTTAAATATAAACCCCTTAATTAGGACCACCCCTTTAAGTAACATATACCATGTCTTTAAATGCCTTTCAATCTCAACAATGAGATTCATGACTTGGTATGCTGTCACATATTCTGCTATTATATGCAATAACATTTTACTATTTTATCAATTTCCTTACGATTTTGGCTTATTTAAACCCTCTTCACATTTTCCTATGCAAAACAGCTCGGCTAAGAAATAATTTCCTGTAAAATGTAAGCTCATCTGATTTTTCTTTTAATTAAACAGAATCAACTCATATATTTTTGGGGCCAGTTCAGTGGATTAGAGGAACACAAGACGACTGTGAATAGCTTAAAAAAATAACAACATGGGTGAATATTTTAAGTCTCTATAATTTCACTTTTTAATTAACTGGATTACTAAAAGATTAGTATTATATTACATTTCACACCACTGGCCAATAACATCTCGGCTGAGGCACAAGGATTTTCAATTATATTTAAGGATTTGTATTGGGCTCAAGTTAACCCTTCATTTACGAAAAGCAGGTTTGAAAAATTCCCATCAATTATATAAGAATGGATCCAAAACCGTAAAGATAGCCATAGGCCTGGAATCAATGCATGTATAGTCAGTATTACTGACCATATTAGTGTCCCAGTCTGAACATTGGTTTAAAGGAGAAGTTCAGCGATTTATACAATCCAGCATCCAGCAGGGGGGAATTTGATAACCAGTATGGACTTACCTCTCCCCATGCCTGCGGCAAGCGGAGGGATCGGCCTCGGGACCCCCACTGGGCTTCAGGATCTCCGGAGCTGATATGACACGTCACAACCCAGCTGATGGACTGGCCACTTAGCCATTCAGTGACTGGGGTCGGACACCGCTCTAGGCACTGATTCACTGAGCAACCAGTCAAGTCACAAGTCATAACATCATCACAACTTGGGAGGAAATGCCTTCCGGCGGAGGTGCCAAGATCAGTCCTGCCGCTCACCGCAGGCACCGGGAGAGGTAAGTTACTATTTGTTATCAATTTCCCCGCTGCCCCTGACGGATTTTATAAATCGACGGACTTCTCCTTTAATGATCAAAACTTGTTGGGTTCCACACATTAAACCCTTAGTGGAGCCAGAACACTCAGCCATAAAATGGATATTTGATACTGACCTATAGCTGGTTCATTCTGTCAGATCAGAGGGGTTGTCCACAACTTAGAAATCGGAACAACACTTGTATATAAGTTGTGTCCTGCATTGTTACTTAGCTCTATTATAGTAAATAGGGCTGAGCCCCAAAACAGCACCCCTTCCGCTAGTGGGTTATGTCTAATATTGCAGCTAAGGTTTATTAAATGGAATTGGGCTGAACTGCAATTTTACACACAACTTAGACTGCATTGATGTGATGTTTTTAGCATAATGTCAGGCTATACATTAGCATCCTGTCAAAAGCAATGTCAATATATAGCCCAACATGTTGCTAGCTGGACCATTGACTTAAATGGGCTGAATTTAGTCTAATTGTGACTGTGTATGGTATATGTCTATGAATGAATCCAAAATATTGTCTATCACATTTCTGATTCCCACTCAGTATTGTTAAGGTGGTAACTTAGGAAAATTAACCTGAGCCCTTTGGCCCCTGCCTAGCCCCATCCTTAGCTTCACTGGTGCTGATCACCCATGGCTGTATTCATGTTTTCCAAGACTTACTAGGGCTGCATCCAACTTCTCCAATCCTTGGGAGTCAAATGTCAAGCATTCAGGTCCGGACAAACCCAAACGTTCTCTCATCACTAGTTGGGGTCACTAGTTTGATGAGTTTGCTCATCATTAATCCCAACAAATTTCTATCCAGTCTAATTTGGTCTCATTTTGATCTTTTGTAGTTTTTTGGTTGTTGTTGTTGTTGGACCAATCCATTGGAATGGTCAGGCTATAGTGATGGCCAAATTGGGTTAAGTTGGTACTCCTGCACAGTAGAAGCCTATAGAGGCACAGGGCTATAGAGGGTCACATTAATTCAAAGTACCATTGGAAGGGCCCCAAACAATCCTTCATCTTTACTCTATTAGAACAGTCTAGGTTACCTGAGATGTTTGGAGGCGTCAGTCATGATACGTATACTTTATGCTTGAATTATAGTAATAATAATAATTATCTCATAAGGTTTAAAACCATAATGAGCATGTAATAGCTACCAGGACTTGTGAAATTTGGAATTCTAAAATAGATAAAAAAACTGGCAATACTTTATGAGCAGGCAGCAACAGTTGTCAGAAGACCAATGATCAATGACCCCTGCGACAACTGCATTTTTCATGAAGCTCTTACGTAGTTTACCTGCGGTGAGCGCACCGCGGGCGACTGCTTGAGTCTGTCTGAGAGCATAGATCCGTACTGGAGTAACATTTGTTAGTCATTAATCATTCAATGGAGGATACAATCAATCCTAGACATGATGGTGGCCAAGATCCACTTAGCAGCCAGCTGGAAAGTTTCGATGATCTCTTTTAAATGAGGCACCAATAACAGTGAGCCCGCCGTGATTAATGGAAAATAAATAGATCATTTCACCGATACTTGTGTTATCTGTTGGACTGAATATCCCACTTGTTTCACTCTAGAAAGTGAAATGTGTCCCATAGTTAATCTGTAAGAGTCAGAATTGTAACTTGAAGCTCATGGGACCCAACACATTATCTGTAACAGACCCCTTACCACAAGTATCATACATTACCTATTTTCAGTTTCAGGTCCTGGTGGCAACTGCATTGCTTATAGTCACATCATTGTAATATTTATACAGGTTTTGGCTATGTTCACACAAAGTATATTTTCGTAAAATCACGGCCATTGTACAACGGCCATGATTATTACAAGAATATACATTGCATGGCTGTTTATGGGATCCCGTCCGGAGCCTATACACATAGTATATGCTCCGTCCGGGATCCCTAATGGTGCCGCAAACAACTGACATGTCAGCCGTAGAAAACCATGACAGTGCACACTGTGAAACGAGCGGCTCTGGCCATCAGAACTCTGCGGCCATAAAGATCATCCTGCAGTACCGTCCGGGATGATCTTTTCAGAGACTGGCCGTTCTGTGACCCAGCCGGGTCACGGAATGGCCGGTCACTTATGACGTGGGAACATAGCCTTTACCTGTATTATGTTTTTTTCTGCATTTTTCCAATGGTAGGATGTGTCACTGTATATGCAGGCATTGTACTAGTTTTAGTTTAATTTATACGGGAAGCAGTAAACATTTTGCTATAATTATGTCAATAAGTAACTGGTGGGGGAGGGTTAATTTACTGGGGGATGTGCACATGGAGATAGTGGTGGTTTGGAGAGTGGGGGTTATCATACAGGGGGATTGCCTGCATGGGGAGAGTCACAGAACGGCCGGTGTTATACATAGTGTGAACCCAGATTTTATTTTTCCTCCGCATGCCATTTACAATGCTATGTGCAAAGAATAGAATCATAGAAGGGCAGATTAATAGATATTACAGCAGAAGACGTGTTTATTAATATAGAGAATGAGATAGATCATGACACCACTTTGTGCATGAAAAGTAAAGCAAACAGAAACTCCCTGGGGTGAAATCTGGGAAACATTGAGCTGTCAGTGGAATTTAGAGAAAGTAGAAACTATAAGCTATTAATTTAACATAGACATTTTTTACTTTTTCTTATGACTTTTACAGAGTTTAACATTGATAGTCTTATCATGGATCATAAGATACTTCGTGTGAATGGGACCACAGTAGTACTGCAGTACCACATACAACCACACACATGGAATGGCGCTGTGTCAGGTAATACAAGGAAGAGGTTGCAACCAGACCATATACAAATAATAATAATAATAATAATAATAATAATAATAATAATAATAATAATAATAATAATAATTTATGCTGTATGCCACAAAAATGGTACAGTGAGGAAAAGAAGTAGTTGACACACCACTGATTTTGCAAGTTTTTCTGCCTACAAAGAATGGAGAAGACTGTAATTTTTATCGTAGGTGAGAAATCTATAAAAAGAATGTCTATAAAATCACAGTTTGATTTTTAAATAATAAATCTGCATTGCATTGCATGAAAGAAGTATATGATCACCTACCAAGCAGCAAGAATTCTGGAGCTCACAGACCTGTTAGTTTTCTTTAAGAAGCTGCTTCTCCTGCACTCATCACCTGTATTAATTGCACCTGTTTGAACTTGTTACCTGTATAAAATAAACAACTGTCCACACTCAATTAATCACAGTCCAACCTATCCACCATGGCCAAGACCAAAGAGCTGTCTAAGAACACCAGGGACAAAATTGTAGACCTGCCAAGGCTCGGATGGGCTACATGATAATAGGCAATCTTGGTGAGAAGGCAACTGTTGGTGTAGTTATTAGAAAACGGAAAAAAAACAAGATGACTGTCAATCTTTCTCGGTTTGGGCCTCTATGCAATATTTTGCAGCATGGGGTAAGAATGATTCTGAAAAAGGTCAGGAATCAGCCCAGAACTACATGGGAGAACCAGATCAATGACCAGAAAAGAGCTGGGACCACAGATTACCGTCAGTAACAAAATATACCATCATGGATTAAAATCCTGCAGGTCAAGCAAGGTCCCTCTGCTCACACCAGCACATGTCCAGGCCGCTTGAAATTCATTAATGACCACAAGGTGCCTTTTTGCAAAGGGGGCAGGACGACTGCAACGTGTTGACGGGAGGATGGATGGGGACATGTATTGCGAGATTTTGGACAAAAACCTCTTTCCCTCAGTAAGAGCATTGAAGATGGGTCGTACATGGGTGTTCCAGCATGACAATGATCCAAAACACAAAGGACAACCAAGGAGCGACATGTAGCCAGTCTCCAGACCTGAGCCCAATAGCAAATCTTTGGAAAGAGCTGTAACTGTGTTGGTCAGCGACAGCCCCGAAACGTGACAGATCTGGAGAAGATATGTATGGAGGGACAAAATCCCTGCTGCTGTGTCTGCAAACTTGGTCAAGAACTAGAGGAAACATCTGACCTCTTTAACTGCAAGCAAAGGTTTCTATACCAAATATTACGTTCTGTTTTTCTATTGTATAAAATACTTTTTTAAGGGTATAAACCCACACACCGTATACACAGCAGATATGCAACAAATACGCAGCAGATTTGTTGGTACAGATTTGATGCTGTGTTCAGTTATTTAGATCTAATCTGCTGCGAGTTTGCTGTGAGTGTGCTGCAAGTTTGCTGCGTATCGCAGCAGTAAATACGCTGCATATACGGTGTGTGGGTTTATACCCTAATACAATAAAATGAATTAAATTAAAAATAAATTATTTAGAAATCAAATAATGTGATTTTCTGGATTTTTTTTAACCCCTTCACGTCAGCCATCTGTATATATACGTTCCTATTGCACATGCCCCGTGCAGTAGGAATGTACATATACGTTCCTGACTGACAGGGGCTTTGTGATGAGAACGGGATCGCTGCAGGGACAGCGATCCCGCTCTCATCTGTGTACAGCACCGGAGATAATGAGGATCAGCTGCGATTCCGCAGCTGACCCCCATTAACCCCTTAGTGACCGCCGAAACGGCGGTCACTAATGGGCCGGTGCCGCCGCTGTATTTCATCTCCCCCCACCGTGAATCCACGGTGGGGGGAGATGAAATAAGTAAAAATCAGACCCCAGATCAGCCCCCTAGTGCCCCAGTCACTAACCCCCCCTCCCGCGGCGGCCATCGGATCCAAGATGGCCGCCGCGATCACTGTGAACAGACTAATGTCTGTTCACAGTGATCAAAAAAGAAAAATGAATGAAAGCCCCATGCTCTCCGCCACCGGAGGTAGCGGAGAGCATGGGGCAGTCATCGGGACCCCCCCTTTGGGGTCCCGGTACAAGCGATCAGCGGTATATACTATATACCGCTGATCGCTTGTACCATGTGCTCCCGGCACTTTTTATCCCCTGTCACCATGAATGATTGGTGACAGGGGATAAAAAGTGATGTCCCCCCCACCCCCCCTGTCACCCCCGTCCCCCAGTCACCCCCCCTTCCCCATATACTCACCTGCTCCTGGAGCTCCTTCCTCTTCCGTGTCCTGGCTGGTTATGAAGTGCGCATGCGCTCCACAACCAGCCAAGCTCTGAAAATTTAAAGTGACGGAGACCAATTTGGTCTCTGTCACTGAACTATGATTACTGTGATAGAAAATATCACAGTAATCATAGTAATACAGTGCACATGAATGTATAAAGTACAAAAAGTGACAAACATACAAAAAAATAAAACACACACTTTTTATTATAGTAATAATTGCAGTTTACTCCCAAATTACCCCTAACCCCCCCCAGATTACCCGTAACCACCGCAGGTTGCCCGTAACCACCGCACGTTGCCCATAACCACCCCAGGTTGTCCGTAATCACGTCAGATTGCACGTAACCCCCCAGATTACCCGTAACCACCGCACGTTGCTCATAACCACCGCACATTGCCCGTAACCACCGCACGTTGCCCGTAACCACCGCACGTTGCCAGTAACCACCGCACGTTGCCAGTGACCCCCTCCAGATTGTCCGTAATCACCCCAGATTGCCTGTAACCACTCCAAATTACATGTAACCACCCCAGGTTAGCTATAAGCACTTCACTCTATCCGTAACAATTCTAGATTGTCTGTAACCCCCCCAGGTTGCCCGTAACCCCCCCAGGTTGCCCGTAATCATGCCAGATTACATGTAACCCCCCCAGATTGCACGCAACCACCGCAGGTTGCCTCTGACCACCGCACCTTGCCTCTGACCACCGCACGTCGCCTCTGACCACCGCACGTCGCCTATGACCACCGCACGTCGCCTCTGACCACCGCACGTCGCCTCTGACCACCGCACGTCGCCTATGACCACCGCACGTTGCCTCTGACCTACGCACGTCGCCTTTGACCACCGCACGTCGCCTATGACCACCGCACGTCGCCTATGACCACCGCACGTCGCCTATCACCACCGCACGTCGCCTATCACCACCGCACGTCGCCTATGACCACCGCACCTTGCATCTGACCACCGCACCTTGCCTCTGAACACTGCACCTTGCCTCTAACCACCCCAAATTGCCAGTGACCCCCTCCAGATTGCCCGTAACCACGCCAGATTACAGGTACCCACCTCTGATTACCTATTAGCACTTCAGTTTATCCGTAACCACAGCAGGTTGCCTGTAACCACCCCAGATTGTCTGTAACCACCCCAGATTGTCCGTAACCACCCCAGATTGTCCGTAACCACCCCACGTTGCCTGTAACCACAGCAGGTTGCCTGTAACCACCCTAGATTGTCTGTAACCACAGCAGGTTGCCCGTAACCACCCCAGATTGTCCGTAACCACCCCAGATTGTCCGTAACCACCCCAGATTGTCCGCAAGCACCCCAGATTGTTCGCAACCACCCCAGATTGTCCGCAACCACCCCAGATTGTCCGTAACCACAGCAGGTTGCCTGTAACCATACCAGATTGTCTGTAACCACAGCAGGTTGTCCGTATTCACCCCACGTTGCCCGTAACCACCCCAGGTTGCCTCTAACCACCCCAGGTTGCCTCTAACCACCCCAGGTTGTCTCTAACCACACCAGGTTGCCTGTAACCACCCCAGGTTGTCGTAACCACAGCAGGTTGCCTGTGACCACCCCATGTTGACCGTATCCACCCCAGATTATCCGTAACCACCCCAGATTACCCGTAACCACCTCAGACTGCCCGTAACCACCCCAGATTACCCGTAACCACCCCAGACTGCCCGTAACCACCTCAGACTGCCCGTAACCACCTCAGACTGCCCGTAACCACCTCAGACTGCCCGTAACCACCTCTAGATTACCCGGAACCACCCCAGACTGTCCGTAACCACCCCACATTACCTGTAATCTAATTTTTTTTATTGTATTTAAGTAACTGCGCTATTCTAATAACTGTTACTAGCTGCGGTTTTACTCCAGCAAATTGGCGCTCCTTCCCTTCTGAGCCCTGCTGTGTGCCCATACAGTGGTTTATGCCCACATATGGGGTACCGTTGTACTCAGGAGAACCTGCGTTACAAATTTTGTGCTACTTTTTTTCTCTTTTTCCTCATGAAATTGAAAAATTTCAAACTAAACGAACATATTATTGGAAAAAATTTGAGTTTTTCATTTTTACTGTCTAATTTTGAATACTTTCCTCTAACACCTGTGGGGTCAAATTGCTCATCCTACCCGAAGATGAATTCTTTGAGGGGTGTACTTTCCAAAATGGGGTGACTTATGTTTTTTTTTCTCTCTGCTGACACTACAGGGGCTCTGCAAATGCACCTGGCGCTCGGAAACTTCTTCAGCAAAATCTGCAATGGAAAAGCTAATTGGCGCTCCTTCCCTTCTGAGCCCTGATGTGTGCCCATACAGTGGTTTATGCCCACATATGGGGTACCGTTCTACTCAGGAGAACCTGCGTTACAGATTTTGGGGTACATTTTTTCTCCTGTTCCTTGTGAAATTTAGAAATTTCAAACTAAACCAACATATTTTTGGAAAAATTCAAGTTTTTCATTTTTACTGGCCAATTTTGAATACTTTCCTCTAATACCTGTGGGGCCAAAATGCTCATCCTACCCCAAGATGAATTCTTTGAGGGGTGTACTTTCCGAAATGGGGTGACTTTTGGGGGGATTCTATTCTGTAGACATTACAGGGGCTCTGCGAACGCACCTGGTGCTCAGAAACTTCTTCAGAAAAATCTGCAGAGAAAATGCTAATTTGCGCTCCTTCCCTTCTGAGCCCCGCTGTGTGCCCATACAGTGGTTTATGCCCACATATGGGGTACCGTTCTACTCAGGAGAACCTGCGTTACAGATTTTGGGGTGAATTTTCTCTCCTGTTCCTCGTGAAATTGAAAAATTTCAAACTAAAGGAACATATTATTGGAAAAATTCGAGTTTTTCATTTTTACTGTCTACTTTTGAATACTTTCCTCTAATACCTGTGGGGTCAAAATGCTCACCACACACCAAGATGAATTCTTTGAGGGGTGCACTTTCCAAAATGGGGTGACTTATGGCGAGATTTTACTCCGCTGGCACTACAGGGGCACTGCAAACCCACCTGGCGCTCAGAAACTTCTTCAGCAAAATCTGCATTTAAAAAGCTAATTGGCGCTCCTTTCCTTCTGAGCCCTGCTGTGTGCCCATGCAGTGGTTTACGCCCACATATGGGGTACCGTAGTACTCAAGAGAACCCGTGTTACAAATTTTGGGGTGCTTTTTCTCTCATGTTCCTTTTGAAAATGAGAAACTTTAATCTAAACGTATATATTATTGGAAAATTTAAATTTTTCATTTTTTTACGGCCTAATGGTGAATACTTTCCTCCAGCCCCTGTAGGGTTAAAATGCTCATTATACCCCTAGATTAATTCTTTAAGGTGTCTAGTTTCCAAAATGGGGTCACTTATGGGGGTTTCCAGTATACAAATCTCCTAAATCAACTTAAAATAAGAACTGGTCCCTAAAAAAATCAGTTTTGGAAACTTTCACGAAAATGTGGTAATTTGCTGATAAATTTCTAAGCCCCGTAACACCCTAAAAAAGTAAAATATGTTTATGAAATGAAGCCAGAATAAAGAGGACATATCGGTAATGTGACTTAGTAACTAATTTATGTAATACAACTTTCTTTTTTTAGAAGCAGAGAATTTCAAAGTTCATAAAATGCTAATTTTTTCCATTTTTCATGATATTTTGATGTTTTTCACAAAAAACACACAAAGTAGTGACCAAATTTTGCCACTAACATAAAGTGCCATATGTGACGAAAAAACAATCTCAGAATCGCTAGCATACGTTAAAGCATCACTGAGCTATAAGCGCATAAAGTGAGATAGGTCAGATTTTGAAAAATGAGCCTGGTCTTTTAGGTGCAAATAGGCTTGGTCTTGAAGGGGTTAAGAATCTGTCTCTCACAGTTGAAGTGTATCTAAAATAGAAAAAAATTACAGGCCTCTCCATTCCTTGTAGGTGGGAAAACTTACTAAACTTACTAAAAGTATGTGTATCACATACTTATTTTCTTCTCTGTATACAGAGATTGGAGTTTATTTATTTATTAATACATTTTATTACCACTTTTTTTTTTTTTTCATTTTATTTGCCCCTCAAGAAGAATTAGTAGATTACTGCTATAATACCCTGCACTTGTACTCTGGTACAGTGTATTGTGCATTATATGATCGGCATTGTACCCAACTGTGCTGCAGCCATGATCGGGTACTAATGAGAGATGAGCAAACTTTTCAAACGTTCGGTCCGACCGGACTTTAGGATAATTTCGGAAAGTTCGGTCCGACCGAATTTCGGATTTCTTCGGATTTCATAGTTTAAAGCATCTTTATGATACGGGGTAGTGTATTTGGTTGAATTTAGGGCTCTACATGTCAGTAACATCATTATCTTTTCGATATCTCAAAGTCAATTTTTTTTTTCTAGACTTCAATATTCACCATTACAGGGTCTATACAGGAAACTCACCATTACAGTGTCTATACAGGAAACTCACCATTACAGGGTCTATGCAGGAAATTCACCATTACAGGGTCTATGCAGGAAATTCACCATTACAGGGTCTATGCAGGAAATTCACCATTACAGGGTCTATGCAGGAAACTCACCATTACAGGGTCTATGCAGGAAACTCACCATTACAGGGTCTATGCAGGAAATTCACCATTACAGGGTCTATGCAGGAAATTCACCATTACAGGGTCTATGCAGGAAACTCACCATTACAGGGTCTATGCAGGAAATTCACCATTACAGGGTCTATGCAGGAAATTCACCATTACAGGGTCTATGCAGGAAATTCACCATTACAGGGTCTATGCAGGAAATTCACCATTACAGGGTCTATGCAGGAAAAAAGGTCAAAAATGCAGTGAAGGAGCAGCAGTAGTCATTGGAGGCCAGTGGAGGTCCAGCAATAGTCATTTGAGGCCAGTACAGGAGCAGCAGTAGTCAACATGAAGGCCAGGCAGAAGCAGCAGTAGCCAACATGGGGGACAGGCAGGAGCAGCAGTAGCCAACATGAAGGCCAGGCAGGATTAGCAGTAGCCAACATGGAGACCAGGCAGGAGCAGCAGTAGCCAACATGGAGGCCAGGCAGGAGCAGCAGTAGCCAACATGGAGGCCAGGCAGGATCAGCAGTAGCCAACATGGAGACCAGGCAGGAGCAGCAGTAGCCAACATGGAGGGCAGGCAGGATCAGCAGTAGCCAACATGGAGGCCAGGCAGGAGCAACAGTAGTCAACATGGAGGGCAGGAAGGATCAGCAGTAGCCAACATGGAGGCCAGGCAGGAGCAACAGTAGTCAACATGGAGGGCAGGAAGGATCAGCAGTAGCCAACATGGAGGCCAGGCAGGAGCAACAGTAGTCAACATGGAGGGCAGGCAGGATCAGCAGTAGCCAACATGGAGGCCAGGCAGGAGCAACAGTAGTCAACATGCACTTTTTTTAAGATACAATGCTATACACCTGAACCAGGTATTTTAGTCTCTCAGGATAAGACGGATGTGATATACACACTTTCAATCAGAAGGGTCCAAGTATAGAAATTGGGTATATAGCACTTTTTTTTAAGATACAATGCTATACACCTGAACCAGGTATTTTAGTCTCTCAGGATAAGACGGATGTGATATACACACTTTCAATCAGACGGGTCCAAATATAGAAATTGGGTATATAACACTTTTTTTCAAAATACAATGCTATACACCTGAACCAGGTATTTTTGTCTCTCAGGATAAGACAGATCAGAAGTATAGGACTTGTATATCTGTACTGCACGTTTTGGTTCCGTGCACCCTTTTCTGTCCTATGCCTAATCTATCTATCTTTCGCCCTCTCTATATTTCTCTCTCAATCACTAGATGTTTCTCCTCTCCACTTTCCTAATCTTTCCTTTCCCACAATATCTTCTCAGTAGTCTGTAGTACACCACAACAGCAGCAGCTTTCTTCTTCTCTCTCTCCCTCTACAAACTGCGTGGTGCGGTCATGTGACCACTCCTTTTAAAGCAATACCGACATCACACAGGGGGTGGGCTAGTACAAGACCCCTGCTGATTGGATGTGTTCCGGGCATCATGGGAAAGCGCTTTTCCTGCCCAGAACACTTCCTGCTTTCTAGAATGGCGGCTGCCATTTTAGAAAGCAAGAAAAAAGAGAAAAAAAATCGGAGCGGATCCAATAGGACTCGGATTTTTGGGAAAATCCGTACCGGATCCCATGCCGGCGAACCGGTTCGCTCATCTCTAGTACTAATCTATGACAAACTTGAGGGTCTTTACATACCCCCAGCTTTCATGCCTATTGGCACTGGCAATCATGTCACGGGAATCTGATGGGGATAACGGCACACACAGGTTCCTTATATGTCACTGTATCAATGCGGCATGTAAATTGTTAATCTACCAGGAACAGAGGTTTCCCTGCCCCTGGCAGTTACAGCAGGAGCCTGGCTGTCATTATGAGCTCCCGTGATCCCTACACAGGAGACCAGCGCCGTTTCACTAGAATAGGTACCCTTAATGATCGCCTAAAAATGCGTATTAGCAGTGATGAACAGGTTAATATTAGTAGTTTGTCCCAGCAGGAATAGAAGGCATAGCTGGTATGACATTGTTTGCCTCTATAATAGTATATTAGGCTTCACTGTATCTGGCATCCATAAAAATACAGTTATGCCCTATATGCTTTATGGAAAGCTGCAACAGTCTCCTGTTTCATATAATACAGGAAGCAAGTGAATGGAGTTACATAAATCGTACGGTTGATGGGACTATGAAGAAGTATAAAATCTGGCAATGAGTAAAACCTAGGGCAAAAGGAGAAAACAAAGATGGACTTAAAAGAAAATCATGGTGTTGGGGTCTGTCGCTCACGTCCAAATAATTTTCCTTTAATGATTTTATCTCCTTAAATCCCCCGACGAACATTATTTCTCGGCTTCAGCTTCAGGCACCTGAGAACCATCTCCAGAATCTACGGCACTGACATATGTCCATTGGTAGGATATTAGATTAGGAAGAGAGTCGGATGAGGGGGTCGCCAGCTTGATGGACAGGACCCAGTCAGCTGTCAGGGATTTCATCAGCTTCCCCTGACTGTCACCAGCATGTCAGCATGATAGCCTGCTGGAGGTAGTCACAAGCCGCAGCAAAGACAAAGGATGATTAAACCATTCTCTTCTAGTGTATCATTAAAACCTTTCCAATAGTTAGTTTTCAATACAATTTACAGTTTTTTTGTTTATTTAGGTATATGGATGTTTTTTTTACCTGCTTTAATATACAAACATTTTTCAAAATAATTTTTTTTTTAAATCAATAAAAAAAAAACTTTACTCTCTTGTTTTGTCTTACCTTTCAGCTGCAATGAATAGGGGACCAAGTAATTTATAGACAGGCTGGATGAGATGCTTTCGTAGAAAGGTTCCCCTCTATGCCATTGATACAGCCTATGATGGTTATGTGGGAAAGTGATGAGATAACCCATTTTGAAGACTTAAAGTGACTCTGTAGCCACAATCTGACCCCCCACTTCAAACCGTTTGTACCGTCGGATAGCTGCTTTTAATCCAAGATCTTTCCTGGGCTCCGTTTGGCAGGTGATGCAGTTATTGTCCTAAAAAACATCTTTTTGCAGGCCTGTGTCAAACTGACGTGGCCTAGAGTGTTGTCTGTGCCCTAGGCCTGCACTGCCTCTCCATCCTTCCTCCCCGCCCTCCTCTACATTAGGAATGCCCCAGGGAAGCATTTCTCCTATTGATCACTTGTGTTCGTCTAAACACTGCACATGTGCTGGATGGTTAAGGCACCTGTGCAGTGCTTTGACAAGTGGTGAATAGGAGAAATCCTGCCCAGGAGCATTCCTAATGAGGAGGAGGGCGGGGAGGAGAAACAGAGGGGCATCGCAAGCCTAGGGCACAGACATTCTAGGCCACGCCAGTTTGACACAGGGCTGCAAGTTTAAAAGTTGTTTTTTAGGACAATAACTGCATCACCTGCTGAATGGACAGATCTTGGATTATAAGAGGCTATCCGAAGGTACAAGCACTTTGGGGGAGGGGGAGGCAGACTGTGGGTACAGAGTCACTTTAAGTAGTAGAGTTTTCCAACTAAATTGGGTGAAATGACCTATGAATAGTTAAATACATAATCTAGAGTCCATGGGACTAAATCTGCTGGTCTGCTGTGGCCACCTTGTAGCCCAAAGTATACAAAAGTGCTTATCCAGACAGCACGTCATATGAATATCCTTTATTCACCAGCGCAATCTTTCAATTTATAGGTTAGTATTTTACATTCAAGGATCTGTAAGAGCTGAACGGTTGGAAAGTCATTCGTAGGCCTGCTTGGATCACCATTCTTGTATTTATATGGGCTTTTTAGATCACGTTCTGTAGAGAGTGTGACAGTTATGACAATTACTTTATACAGGAAATCTGCATGATGATCATGTCTGGTATCCATTATCATGGATATTCTACTTATACTTAGCCCTGTACATCACTCTGTTTCCAAATCCTTAATCTCTATATGGTTGAAATTTGTTTGGTCCAACAAACTGGGGACCGCGACTTCCTAGCTTATCTCATGACTTTTCAACTTTTAGACTGTGCTGGGTTGATGTGTGTGTAAACTATAGCATGCATTCTGTTTGTGGTTTACAGTGAGATTTGGGTGAGTGTACAACACTTTTTTCTTTGGTTTTGCTATACATTCCATGCTTCAGGTTATGGCATTCCTATCTGTTTTGGTCTGAAGACTTTCCACAGAAATTCCACCAAGAGTCATGATTGTCCACAACTAATATAGTGGTGCTTTCCTCAACCAATCCACCTTGTTACTTCATAATTTTTTTGGTCAAATAAAATGTATGTACCCAAGCTTGGGCTGGGCTAAGACAGAAAAATAAAAACTTAGGGGCCTATTCCACGGGAGCGATAATCGGCCAAATCGGCCCCATTCGGCCTGATTCAGCCGATTATGGCTCGGTGGAATAGAGAGAACGATCAGCCGATGATCGTGTCATCGGCTGATCATTCATTTAGGTTTAAACCTAAAATCATCATTCGCCACCCGTGCATCTCTACGGTGGAATAGCGGTGCGCAGGGGCGACCGACGATTCAAGCAGAGCAGCATACATTACCTGCAGGGCTTCTCCTCCGCTCCGTCTTCCTCCCCGGGTCCCGCGAGCAGCATCAGCTATGGAGCGGCCTGACTGAGCTGTCAGAAGCTCAGCCAATCACAGATCAGGACCGCCGCAGCCAGTGATTGGCTGATTGGTCTGACAGCTCAGTCAGGCCGCTCCGGAGTTGATGCTGCTGCGAGCGGGACCCGGGGAGGAAGACGGAGCGCAGGAGAAGCCCTGCTAGGTAATGTATTGCTGCAAGGGCTGCAAGGACATCGGTAACAATGTCCCTGCAGACCTCGCTTAACGATCATTGGGGCCGTGGAATAGGCCCAGTAAACGAGCGCCGATCTAGCAGATCGGCACTCATTTACATCGTTGCTCGGCCCGTGGAATGGGGCCCTTATGCTCACCTTCCCTGATCCCCCATTGAGTCCTTTCTCACAGTGCCATTTTTGGCTGGTCAACTGATTCTGTGTCACGGCCGCGGCGGCGTCCCGTGCTCCGGGCCGCCGCCGCGACCTCTCCATGCAGCCGCCGGGGTCCATGTGCAGGCACCCGGCGCTGCTACTAGTTCAGCCCCGGGGGGAGCCTTACCTCGCCCCACTCCTGTCACCCGCTGTGCCGGCCGGCTGTCTCAGGTTTAAAGGGGCAGTCCTCCCCTAATTGGTTGCTGCACATCACACTCTGCTATAATTCCAGCCCTGCCCCACTACAGGTGTTGGAGCCTCTGCATGCTTCCCATAGCGTTTGGCCCAGCTCCCTGTTGTTCCTGACCTTAGTCCTTGTCCCTTGTTCCTGTCCGCAGTCCTTGTCCCTAGTCCTTGCCCACTGCCTTCCCATTTGTTCCTGAGTCCTGTCCGCCACCTGCGATCACGCCTACAGACCTTTGCCTGCACTATCTCCTGCCTACTGCTCCTGCCACGCCTCACCTGCCGTAACTAGCAACCAAGCCAGGGGTAGCGACCTGGGGGTCGCCTGCCGCAGCAAGTCCATCCCACCTTGCGGCGGGCTCTGGTGAAGACCAGCGGCCCCTTAGACTCCGCTCCCTGGTGAGGTTAGTGCCATCGCTAGTGACGGTCCAGTGGATCCACTACTCCAGGCGTTACAGTAGGCTCCATCCATGGATCCCGGTGGGGTGCCTGATATCCGTGACATAGCCCGAGTGGTCGCCCAACAGGCTCTACAAATCCAGCAACAGTCGTAGCAGATCCAGCAACTCACTGCCGCCTTACAGCAGCATACTACAGCCCAGCGCACACCACCTCCTGCTGCTTCTTCGACACTTCGACTGGCTCTCCCAAGCAAATACGCTGGTGACTCCAAGTTGTGCAGAGGATTCCTGACTCAATGCACCATGCATATTGAACTCTTAAGTAGTCAGTTTTCCACTGAGCGCTCTAAAGTGGCTTTCATCATTAGCCTATTGGAGGGTAGAGCTCTGGCTTGGGCCACGCTGCTGTGGGACCGAGATGACCCTGCTGCTGCCAATCTCCGAACCTTTCTGGCCGAGTTTCGCTCCGTCTTTGAAGAACCTGCCCGTGTGTCTTCGGCTGAGACTGCTCTACTCAATCTCTCACGGAGTTCCTCCGTTGGCGACTACGCCATCCAGTTCCGCACCCTGGCAGCGGAATTAGACTGGAATGAGGCCGCTCTAATAGCCACCTTCAAGAAGGGCCTGTCCAGTCGGGTGAGAGATGTGCTTTCCACCCGAGACCTACCTACCTCCCTGATCGAACTCATCCTACTGGCCACCGGGGTCAATACTCATTTTTCTGAGAGAGTGGAGGAGGTCTGGCATGAACGGCGACTAAGCCTGTCCCGTCACCATCACCAGCTGGCGCCGGTCTTCCAGAGTCCTGACGTTCCGGTGTCCCAGTCAACTCCTGAGATTCCTATGCAGGTGGAACGGGCTCACCTGACGCCTGATGAAAGAATTTGTCGTCTGGAGCTGAATCTCTGCCTCTACTGCGGTGGTCCGGATCACATTCGACTGAGATGTCCCCAACGTCCTCAAGCGTCCGGGAAACACCAGCACCTAGGTCCGGTGGGAGAGGCCTCCCTAAGTGTGAATGCCACCTCGCCAAGGTTGTCTATGCCAGTCTCCATCCAGACACCCTCAGGACAAACTCACCAGACTACTGCCTTTCTCGATTCTGGGTCAGCAAGCAGTTTTATTGCAGTTACATTGGTCCAAAGATGGCGGCTACCCATGACCCAACTAGCCAGACCCCTGACTATCTCCTCGGTCACGGGCGAGATTCTTACCGACCATGTGCACTACCAGACTGCACCTCTAGTCCTCCAGGTGGGCACTTCACATCAGGAAAAGCTCTCCTTCTACGTCCTGCCCCATTCTTCTTCCACCATCCTCCTGGGACTCCCTTGGCTGCGATTACATGCCCCTAAGCTGGACTGGAGAACCGAGAAGATTCTCAGTTGGGGTCAGGACTGTTCCAATCGGTGTCTGAGATCACCTCAGCCCAAGTACTCTATGTTGTCTACCGACCCCGCAAAGCCTCTATCCGGCCTACCGGCGGAATACCAAGACTTGCCTGATGCCTTCTCTGCCACGGAGGTGGACTCTCTACCACCTCATCGGGCGTACGATTGTCCCATAGACCTCCTTCCTGGAACTTCTCCTCCACAAGGTTGGGTGTACCCTCTCTCCGTACCCGAGACTGAGGCCATGTCCTCTTTCATCCGGGAGAACTTACATAAGGGTTTCATCCGCAAATCCACATCCCCTCGCCACATAGGGATGGACTTCATCACTGATTTGCCTCCATCTGCAGGCAAGAAAGAGGGGGAGGCCAAAGGGGGGGGGGGTACTGTCACGGCCGCGGCGGCGTCCCGTGCTCCGGGCCGCCGCCGCGACCTCTCCATGCAGCCGCCGGGGTCCATGTGCAGGGACCCGGCGTTGCTACTAGTTCAGCCCCGGGGGGAGCCTTACCTCGCCCCGCTCCTGTCACCCGCTGTGCCGGCCGGCGCGCGCATCCCCGCCTCCTAGGGCGCGCGCGCGCTGGCTGTTTCAGGTTTAAAGGGGCAGTCCGCCCCTAATTAGTTGCTGCATATCACACTCTGCTATAATTCCAGCCCTGCCCAACTACAGGTGTTGGAGCCTCTGCATGCTTCCCATAGCGTTTGGCCTAGCTCCCTGTTGTTCCTGCCCTTAGTCCTTGTCCCTTGTTCCTGTCCGCAGTCCTTGTCCCTAGTCCTTGCCCACTGCCTTCCCATTTGTTCCTGAGTCCTGTCCGCCACCTGCGATCACGCCTACAGACCTTTGCCTGCACTATCTCCTGCCTACTGCTCCTGCCACGCCTCGCCTGCCGTCACTAGCAACCAAGCCAGGGGTAGCGACCTGGGGGTCGCCTGCCGCAGCAAGTCCATCCCGCCTTGCGGCGGGCTCTGGTGAAAACCAGCGGCCCCTTAGACTCCACTCCCTGGTGAGGTTAGTGCCATCGCTAGTGACGGTCCAGTGGATCCACTACTCCAGACGTTACATTCTGCTTTCATTTCGACGTGCAGAAAGTATCCATTCAGCCTGGTTGAGGTGGCTTATACCTATGGCCAATGATTGGCTCAGTGGATGCCTGTTTTTACAAGAAAACTGAAAGCACTGGTCAGCCGGGACCTGACATCATTGGGATAAACCTGGTGAGGAATTGCTGCAGGTGAGTATATATATTTTGTTCTGTCAATATTCAGCCTAGTCCGGGCCCAGACATACACATTTTATCTCACCGGACAATCCCTTTAAAGTAGGTAAAATCCGCCTTAAATTGTATAAATTTAATGGCCTTCATTATATTCCTTAAACCAGCTGTTTGACTACACACTGTCCACTTTCCCTCCAACGTATAGTTCTACATTGCAAATAATAAATCAAGAAATGCTTTGAATGACAAAACAAATAGCAATTTTCATAAGATAAAAGAACAAGTCTGTCTTTTGAACATGGCAAGCGAGCTTATTTTGCAAGATTTAATATTTGCCCTTAGGTTTCCTTTTTATTTGATGAGCTTTCAGTGGGATTGAAGTGACAGTAGAGTAGTGTAAGGAAGTACATAAATACTCTATTTCTACATCCTATCAAAGAAAACAATATGGCCAAAAATATGCAAGTAGAACTCCTGATTATTACTTTCCTAACTGTTTCAGCTTTGCAGGGGCTGTAATGCGTTATGCTGCATGTAGTGATGATGGTGGTACTATGCGCAGCCTGGAGTGATTATGCAATAATTGGAGAGTCGTCAATGTGGTATTGTTTATAATCCATACGGTTGTCCATAATGTACTCATTATATCTCGTGGGATGTCTGCAACCATCTTGCAAGTTGCCCGAAACAGTATGTTGTACAGCAATTACATACAAAATTACAACCGATTGGTAGTAAACTTTTGGAAGCTCAGTGTTCATTGGTTAGTTCTCTACTATAGTGTTAAGGTGGCCATACACCTTCAGGAACTGTCAGAAAGATCATTCGGCTGACAGTTACCTTTCCCGTCCCCCCATACACATAAATGATTGACACAGCCAAATGTTCCATCACGTCTGGCCCCTATCCCCACTGAGATCAGAGGGAAACTTAAAGATCTCCATACACTTGATACTTGCCAAGCTGAACTTGCCGCTTGCAGATTTTGGGATCAAGTGAGTTGCTCCTTTTCCAGTCTACCAGTGATCTGCAACAAGTTGTCCTCTGCTACTTTCACTAAGGCTCGGTCCACACTGTGTCGGTGGCTTTGTTTGGAGCCTCTGTCACGTTTGTTGTTCAGCAGACTGCTGCCCCAACAGACATAATCGGAGACTGACAGATCCCATTGAACTAAATGGGGTTTTCCATAATTTTACTATAGCCTAATACTCCATTCATTGTTCTTATGTCTGGTAATTTCAATCTGAATCAAATGGTTTCTGAATAGGCAACTATATGTATCTATATGTCAGAGTAGCTCTTTACATGATAATGGAATAGGACATATGCTAAGCCAACAAGTTCTTTTAAAGTCTCATTGTCGCTATTACTCTCAAAATATAAATCAACAGTAGATGTAAAATAAAGCAAGTTTACAATATACATTCATTATTTTTTTTGTTGTTGTTGTTATCTTGCTGTAAAACAAAGCTGTACCAGAAATCCAGGTCCAGTTTCCGGATGCCAGATTTTCTGAAAAAAACAGACTAAACACAGGAATTCCGGCCAGTCACGGCTCAATGAGTCCATCAATCACATAATTGCCTTCTCTCTGTGACCGCTCTGATGGCCTGGGATACACAGGGCTTCCTGTTTTTTGAGAAAAAAAAGAGTCAGAATACAGTAAGTGTCATGTTTTCTATGATAACTAAAAAAACATAATGAATGTAAATTGCAAACTTGCTTTATATCACATCTACTGTTGATTTAGATTTTGAAAGTTATAACGACAGTGACACTTTAAGGCCTATGAAACTAAAAAACTACAGGATGGCAGGGGGTGCAGGAACATAATAAAGTATACTTACCTATCCTTGTGCCCTGTAGCGGCCTTCCCAGGTCTCACTGACAGCCGCTAGCCTCCTGCAGCTCCTCCAGCTGCAACGTCACATACCTGGCTGATCAATTGCCCTCTCAGCCAATCAGTGACTGGGGCAGGCCACTGGCTGGCTGAGTGGGCAATTGGACAGTCAGGTACATGATGTTGCAGCTGGAGGAGCGAGGTATGTAACATACCCAGTTGCCGGACAAATAGGATGGCACCCGTCGAAATATCGTTAGATCGTTCGGATTTAAACGATAATCGTTTAGTGTAATAGCAGACAACGATTAAACAACCAACGAGAAATCGTTGGTCGTTTGATAGAATTTGGACCTATTTTTATCATTTGATCGTTCGCAAATCGTTCGGACATTGCTCGGTGTAATAAGAAGTCATAGCTGAAACATACGCAATAGCGGCGACAAAACGACCACACGAACGATCATAAGTAATGATCATCGTTCCGTGTAATTGGGCAAACGATTTCAAGTCGTTTGCCATAGCGGTTGTTTGAGATTGTTTATCATTATTCGATAGTCGTCAAAAAAAATCGCTTGGTGTAATAGTACCCTTATATTTTTCATTTCATGGGACTTCTCTTTTAATTATTGTGACTTTCAAAGGTTCTTGCCACACATAAAACATTCCTATTGTTATGTATATTATAGGAGCTGTAGACCTGGTTGTAAACAATCTGTCTCCAACTAGCCTTTACAATCATCTGACTGTATAGGTTGAATGTGTGATACAGGCAGCCTCGCAACTCTTACAGGCATAGGACTCTTTTTCCAGGCAATGTACAAACAATGTAGGTGTAGTAAATTGAAGTGTATTACTGATGGTATCTCGTACAAAATATGGTAGACAGTTATGAACCAGTGCTAGGGTTCAGTTTTAATTATTCATAATGGTATTACTTTTCCTCTATATATTTTTTTTCTTAGATTTTGGTATGCTGGAAAGAGTGCCGGGCTCTTTTCAGAACTCCCATAGACGTAAATAGAAGGAACCATGCACACCCACCTTTCCATTTATAGTGGCCGCTCCAAAAGACATGATCGTGGTCGATACGTGCCCACTCTGCAGATAGGTGAGGGTCCGAGAGGACATTCATGGATGTATACATAAGTGTCTAATACCCTTTTAATGACATGGTGCAATACAATGAATGTCAAGTCAGTTCTTGTAAGAAATTGGGAAAAATGGCAATGTGACATATACTTTTAATGCCACTGTCATCCGTGTGGCACACCAATGATATTATGTACAGTAGAATGCCAAATATACGGTTACTTTTGCCTGGGTCTGAATTTATTTGGACTATTCACAAATACTGGCCAGAAAAAGTGGACTGACCATTTGTGCTAAGGTGTTTCTGCATTCCCTTAGTCATTTAGAGTGCTCCTTAAAGGATTCACGTTTAACCACATACATGTCATTCTTTGTATACTGATACCCACACAAGACCTTTGCTTGCTTTCTTCAAGTGGAACGTTCATTGTTTGCAGGTGCAGTGCCTGTCAGCAGACATAGCTCCGATACGTGTACTGTATAAAGTCAAGCGTTTTTATGATAATCACATGACCAGGAAAAAGCAAATAGTCTAAAATTGGATGAATTCATGGGATGGGTGCTATCAAGAACTATTTTATTACTGCGCATCAAGTGTGTTATTCTGGAAGTGGTTGGTAATGAATCCACGGACCTTCACTTCCTGAGGGCCCAAATCACTCCTAATTCAACCAGGAAAGGGGTTAAAGAGGTTGTCCGGGCAAAATTCACTTGTCCTCTATCCATAAGATAAGGAACAAGTAAGAGATTGCGGGGGGAGGGGGAATGGTGTCTGTGTCTGACCTCTGTACCCCCTACGATCTCCGTATCGGGCCCCCAACTTCTTTGTTATTAATATAACCATGGCTGCAGCATGTGACCAGCAGCTCTATTAATTCCTATGGAGCCGCCAGAAAGGGGCGAGTAAGCACTTTCCAAGCTTACTCGACTCTTTCCTGTGGCCCCATAGGAATGAATAGAGCCACGACTCATGCGCCATACCCAAGGTTGTATTCTTAATAAAGAAACTGGGTGCTCGATACGGAGATTGTGGTGGGAACAGAGGTCAGACCCCTTTGGTCATGTTATTTAAAGTGTGCCTGTCATGACATATAAAAATTAAAAAAATGAAGATATAGTTAATGCTTGCCTTCTGTATGCAGTCTATTTTTTTTTTTTATTTTGCAGCTCCAGCATCCCCTTTAGTGCCCCATTGTGCTGCTCATGCTTCTGCTTCACTTCTCATTTCAATCTGGGCCAGCTCACATCACTTTCTGCATTTGGTCTCTTTTTTTTTTGCTGTTACTAAAGACAAAATGGCTTTAGTGATGGAGTCTGGACTGCAGTTTTCCAGTAAGTGAGACACCTAGTGGCTGAATGTATAGCATTGTATTTCACACAGAAAACAGGCAAAAAAAAAAAATGAAGTAAATTGCAAAGATGTAGCATATCTCCACCCATGCGGATTTAGCATTTTTTATTGGTCTATGTAAGTCCACTGTATATAGAAAACAAAGTCAAGATGTGCGACTGGGAAAGACTGGGAAAGAAATTGTAATTAGTTTGTACTGGTAATGAGTTAAAAAAAAGTGATGAGAGTGACAGTAACAATTAGCTGACACCAAGTAATAGTGCCAAAAAATGTGGTTTATTTGACCCCATCTAATATTACTATTGGTATTCCCCTATCATTTACAGCCAATCTATGCCCTCGCCCAGTAAAAGACCCTCTCAGAGAGGATTTATTAGTGATATTACAGAGTGTGATTTCCAATAATCTGCTTGGTACAACATTATCGCTCCACAGAGACCCCCGATTAACTGCTGTACAATCAATAGACCAGTGAAAACACACACATAATCTCCTGCCACTCAATTATTTAGGAGACACGGGGGTCCCTGGAGATCTTGATTCAACCACAGCTTAACCATTGTGCTGCTGGGAGGGCATTAGCTGTGAGGAGGCATAAAGTCTGAGCCTGTTCTGTTCTGCAGCAGGAGTATGTGCAGATTGTGCAGTATTATAGCACCATGTAGGGTCCAGGACAAGGTCTACGACCCTGAGCTTCTATAGGTGGAACTATCCAAGAACAGGCTGAATGTTTAAAACTGAATCATGATAATTTTACCTTCTTAATTTTACCACTTTTTATTTGTTGGGAATATATAAAGGTGAAAGGGTTATTGGAATCAAGTAGGTAAACTTTTAATTCTGTATGGGAATCCTAGATCTTGGAACAGAAGAGCGTGGTAGACAGTGGGTGCCGGATGTAGCTTGACCTGACTAAGCCTATCTTTCAATACTCAAACTACCTATTGCCAATCCAAATCTATGGTATAACCAGTCAACTATCTTTCTACCTACAGGGGATTATCCTTAGGATCTCCATGACAAATGTCAAAGCTGGAGCCAGTCTTTCTTCCATCTGGGGCAATGGTTCACTTTTCTGCCCCAGGCAAAGGCAAAATGTATGATTGGTACCCCCTCTCAGCACCTAAGGAACATGCCCTGGTTGCTTCACCCTTGCTATGTTTTTTACCTTGGTATCTAACTGGCATCGGTAAAAACTTTTCTGCATGGTGTACAAAATTTACCAACCACTCTATATGCAGTATGCTGGTTGTTTTTTTGTTTACTGCCGGGTCAACTGGTATGGTGGTGTGGTAGCTGAGTGGGTCCACCAAAGACTAACTCCTTTCGACAGGGTCTAACTAAACCTTCCTGTGATTGGTGGGGGCTGTGCGTGCAAAAGAGAAGAGATAGTGGATAGGGTGAAAACTGGAGGGAAAACACCTGCACCTGTGAGTGGACAAGACAATACATGTGGCATAAAACTGTTAACCCTAAGTCTCCTTCAGCCGTGCATAAGAGATAACAGGCACTGTTCCCTTTAAGCTGCGCGGCGCACAGCTCAAAGGGAGGCCCCACTCCCTTTGAGCTGTGCGTGATGACGTCATTTCATCCAACGCCGCCTGTAGGAAAAGACCTGCAAGCCGCATAGACTACAAGAGGATGAGGCCAATCAGCACTGGAACGGAGGGCAGGTGAGTGGGATTTTTTTTAAAACTTGGACATTGCGTCCTTCCGATACTTAGGCCACTACAGGGTCTTTGGGTGGCCTTGATTCTGCAAGCGAGGGAGGGGGGGGGGGAGTTGGGAAGAGTTGGGAAGAGTTGGGGTTAAACTGCATGTCACTGCTAGACATATGTCTGGAAGTTATACCTTTCCTGAATGTCCTTACCTTTCTGTACTGTAACATGTGCAAAAATTTAATAAAAATATGTTTGAAGAAAAAAAAAAACTTGGACATTACCCAGACAAGGGGCATTACTATGGGGACCAATGGGTTAATGCAAGGGGTCCCTGGGGGGGGAGTTTGTTTAATATACATCCAAGGGGGAGGAGGAGTTATACAGGGGGCATCCAAGGGGGAGGGAGAGAGTTATGCTGGGGACATCCAAGGGGGTTGGGGGAGAGTTATACTGGGGAATTTCAAGGGGGAGGGGAGAGTTATACTGGGGGCATCCAAGGGGGGAGGGGAGTTATACTGGGGGCATCCTGGAGGGCACAGAAGTTGTATACATTACTAGGGGCATCCTGGATGGTGGGAGGGATTATATACACTACTAGGGGCATCCTGGATGGGGGAGGGGTTAAATGCATTACTAGGGGCATCCTGGCAGTGGAGTAGTTAACAATAATACCCAGGGCATCCTGCAGGGGTTAAGAACAATACTAGGGGCATCCTACAGGGAGTCTTAAAACTGTATAGAGACACAGAGGGGCCTAACTACTATATGTGCTGGAGCAAGGAACCTAAAATGTTTCTCTTGCAAATTCTGGAGAAATGTTTGGAGAACCCAACCTGGTTGGAAAGCAAAAAATGAGCGACTGATCAGAGAAGATGGCCCACCTTACTAAGATGCAATAAGACTTAGGGGCCTGTACCGGGTCACTACATAAAGAGCAGAGATGGAGAACTTTCGTCCCTCCAGAAATTGCAAAAACTACAATTCCCATCATACCTGGACAGCCAGGTGCCATCAGGCAGGATTCTTATGTCCATGGGGAGGCATATATACAGAGCATAGATCATCATAATCCATGGGTGGTCCACAGCCTAGATGAGCTTTAGACACTTGACTAAACCCTCCTCGTGGTAAAATGCTTCTCTTTCAGTACATTTCTTATGTAACAACATACTAGTCATTCTAAGCTCTTCTGTCAAAACACGTGTAATGTTCCATTGTTCTGGTCTCGGCCTCGGCTCTACTCTGTAAGAAATTTTCCGTACGGCGATGATGACATGACAAGGCATCTTGTGTGAACGGCTCGCCAATGATCCTTTGATTGACACAAGCTAATATCTGGAAAATTATCAGCTTTCAGCTGACAAAGAAGTTTTTGTAGACAGAATCACTATAAGCTGCTTTCACTTTTGTGGATTCAATAGTTCTCTAGATACAATTCTATGGTATGATGCTGGGAACCAGTGTAATGCCAGGGAATGGTTTATCTTTGAGGTCAATGTTGAGTACATTTTTAGATATGTTGCATTATTTATCTTGTAAGGATTCTGAGTTATTGTCCAGAGCTTCATTTATATTTCTGCTCTGAGTTTGTTCTGACATTTGATAGCTAACCTCAGTGGTGATATTGTATACATGTCCCCTCTACAGCAGTATCCTCAGTGGTGATATTGTATACATGTCCCCTCTACAGCAGTGGCCCCAGTGGTGATACTGTATACATGTCCCCTCTACAGCAGTATCCTCAGTGGTGATACTGTATATATGTCCCCTGTACAGCAGTAACCTCAGTGGTGATATTGTATACATGTCCCCTCTACAGCAGTATCCTCAGTGGTGATATTGTATACATGTCCCCTCTATAGCAGTGGCCCCAGTGGTGATACTGTATACATGTCCCCTCTACAGCAGTATCCTCAGTGGTGATATTGTATACATGTCCCCTCTATAGCAGTGGCCCCAGTGGTGATACTGTATACATGTCCCCTCTACAGCAGATACTGTATATATGTCCCCTGTACAGCAGTAACCTCAGTGGTGATATTGTATACATGCAGTAGTGGTCTTTGGCACCAAGCACCCCAAGCAATCGCTTGGGGCCCCCAACATCCAGGGGGGCCTCTACGCCCCGCTCTTCTCTTGTGCTCAAGACCGCTAGACAGGGCCGCTGCCCCGCTCGCTGCACTCGTAATGAGCGCTCACAGTTACATGCAGCAGCAGCACTGACAGGGCGGGAGCCATTGACTCCCTTCCTGTCAGTCACTCTTGTGGCCGCAGGAAGTGTTTTCCCTGCGGTCACAAGTGGCCGCTCTGTCCTTGTGGTGAGGTGACATCACTGAAGCATCGGCGCCAGGACAAGGGGAGCGCGGCCTCTTGTGACCGCAGGGAAAACCCTTGCGGCCACAAGAGTGAAGAGAAGAGGAGACGCCCGGACCCAGGTGAGTATAGGTGTTTGTTTTATTGTTTTATATACTATATGGGAGGGGGAGCACACAGGGGCCTGTGTAACCGGGGGAGCGCACAGCGGGGGTCTATATAAATGGGGGGAGCACACAGTGGGGCTATATAATGGGGAAGACACAGGGGGGCTATATATAACTGGGGGAGCACACATGGGGGCTATAGACTACTGGGGCTTCACAGAGGGGTCTATATACTACTTGGGGGGTCTACAAGGGGGGAGATTTATCAAACATGGTGTAAAGTGAAACTGGCTCAGTTGCCCCTAGCAACCAATCAGATTCCACCTTTCATTTTCCAAAGAGTCTGAGGAATGAAGGGTGGAATCTGGTTACTAGGGGCAACTGAGCCAGTTTAACTTTACGCCATGTTTGATAAATCTCCCCCAATGTCTCTTGTCTCCAGTTTGGGTGGGGGTTTTGATAGAGACATAGAAGGGAGCTCTTAAAGCGACTCTGTAACGACTGTTCCCCCCCCCCCCCCCCCAACTTCTTATACCTGCTTGTAGCTTATGTGAAGTCCTTTCTCCTGGTGTGTTTTGCCACGCTGGTTGGGCTTTCTTTCGGCTGATAAACAAACTTTACTGGGGGCAGCACACGGGGTATATAAGACTGGGGGCAGCAAACAGGGGGTTTATATACAACTGGGACAGCACACATGGGGTCTATATACTTTTGGGGGATCACACGAGGGGACTATATATAACTAGGGGAACACACAGGTGTCTATACACTACTGGGGGAAGCACACAAGGGGTATATAATACTGAGGGGAAGCACACAAGGGGTATATACTACTGGCGGCTGCACACAAGAGGTATATACTACTGGCGGCTGCACACAAGGGGTATATACTACTGGGGGCAGCACACAGCGGTCTATTGTTGTGGAGTGCGTGTCGAGGGGGGGGCAGACATAACTTCGCTTGGGGCCCCAGAAATGCCAAGACCGCCCCTGCCACTGAGGTTACTGCTGAAGAGGGCACATGTATACAGTGTGATTACTGAGGCCACTGCTGTAGAGGGAATCGGCGCTCCCCTTGTCCTGGCGCCGATGCTCCAGTGATGTCACTGGAGCACCGACACCACAAGGACAGAGCGGCCACTTGTGACCGCAGGGAAAACACTTCCTGCGGCCACAAGAGTGACTGACAGGAAGAGAGTCAATGGCTCCCGCCCTGTCAGTGCTGCTGCTGCATGTAACTGTGAGCGCTCATTACGAGTGCTCGTAGTTACAGTTCAGATCACAGCAGCGAGCGGGGCAGCGGCCCTGTCTAGCGGTCTTGAGCACAAGAGAAGAGCGCAGCGTGGGGGCCCCCCTGGATGTTGGGGGCTCCAAGCGATTGCTTGGGGTGCTTGGTGCCAAAGACCGCTACTGCTCAGTGGTGATACTGTATACCTGTCCTCTCTATAGCAGTAACCTCAGTAATCATACTGTATACATGTGCCCTCTAAAGCAGTAACCTCAGTGGTGATACTGTATACATGTCCCCTCTACAGCAGTAGCCTCAGTGGTGATACTGTATACATGTGCCCTCTACAGCAGTAACCTCAGTGATCATACTGTATACATGTCCCCTCTACAGCAGTAGCCTCAGTGGTGATACTGTATACATGTCCCATCTACAGCAGTATCCTCAGTGGTGATACTGTATACATGTCCCCTCTACAGCAGTAACCTCAGTGGTGATACTGTATACATGTCCCCTCTACAGCAGTGGCCTCAGTAATCATACTGTATACCTGTTCCCTCTACAGCAGTAACCTCAGTGGTGATACTGTATACCTGCTCCCTCTACAGCAGTAGCCTCAGTGGTGATACTGTATACCCAGTGGCGTAGCGACCGCGGTCGCAGGGGTCGCCGCCGGGCCGCTACCAAGGGAGGGCCCGCGAGGCCCCCCCTTACCACTGCACTGCCCGCCTCCCACTCCCTCTTGTGACCGCAAGCAATGTTTTGCTTGCGATCACAAGAGGCAGGGGCCCCCGGCTGTCTTGCGGCCCCCAGGGAGCTCTGTGTGCGGCAGGGGGGGGGGGGGGGGGGGTCGGTGAAGTACTTCCAGCGCAGGGAGCATCGCGTTAAGAAAAAAACAGGTCCCGCGAAGCTCCGCCCCCTCCGCGCTAAGCCCGGGGGAAGCCCGCCAGCGCGTGTGACCTGGGGGCTACAGAAATCATGCAGGTGAGTATAGATTTTTTTGTTTTTAAGGGGATGATGGGGGTGTAGTGGTATGATGATGGAACAAGAGGATGATGGGGGTGTAGTGGTATGATGATGAAACAAGAGGATGATGAGGGGTGTAGTGGTATGATGATGATGATGGAACAAGAGGATGATGGGGGTGTAGTGGTATGATGATGGAACAAGAGGATGATGAGGGGTGTAGTGGTATGATGATGAAGGAACAAGAGGATGATGAGGATGTAGTGGTATGATGATGATGGAACAAGAGGATGATGAGGATGTAGTGGTATGATGATGATGGAACAAGAGGATGATGAGGGGTGAAGTGGTATGATGATGAAAGGGCAGGAGGATGAAGGGGTAGTAGTATTATGGTGGAGGTGGTTGTAGTATGATGATGGAGGGGCAGGAGGAGGGGACAACATGGGGGGCATCTGTAAGGGGGATAACATGGGGGGCATCTATATGGTTGATAACATGGGGGCAATCTATATGGGGGGCATCTATAATAGGGACAACACAGGGGGCCATCTATAAGGGGGAAACATTGGGGGGCCATCTATAAGGTGGACTACACAGGGGGTGTATACAATAGGGGGATATGTACTATAAGGGAGTCACATAGAGTCAGGCTACCCACTAAATGAGGGTGTAAAGGGGCCAATACAGATGTGCAGTTTGTAGAGAGATGAGGATGGTGTCAGTGTGAGGAGCCTAATATGTTTGTCTGGCAGATTCTGTGGATTCGTGGCTCCAAAAAGTTCTCATAATGGCCCTGGGCAGATGGAGAAGATGAAAAGGGAAGAACTCCGATCAGAGAAGACGTCCCCTGTGAGTCACCTTATATATGCACTGTAATGTATATGGTGTATAGAGCCTGTGTAGAGCTGGGGCCACCTCTATATGACTGGATGAGGTGATATTGGTCTATGTACAGGGGATTTTATTCAGTAGCAGCGGTGGTGTTAGTCAGTATGTGGTAGGGGGGGGGGGGGCCCAAGTTGACCTCTTGCACCAGGGCCCAAGAGACATTAGCTACGCCCCTGTGTATACCTGTCCTCTCTACAGCAGTGGCCTCAGTGGTGATACTGTATACATGTCCCCTCTACAGCAGTAACCTCAGTGGTGATACTGTATACATGTCCTCTCTACAGCAGTGGCCTCAGTGGTGATACTGTATACATGTCCCCTCTACAGCAGTAACCTCAGTGGTGATACTGTATACATGTCCCCTCTACAGCAGTGGCCTCAGTAATCATACTGTATACCTGTCCTCTCTACAGCAGTGGCCTCAGTGGTGATACTGTATACATGTCCTCTCTACAGCAGTGGCCTCAGTGGTGATACTGTATACATGTGCCCTCTACAGCAGTAGCCTCAGTGGTGATACTGTATACATGTCCCCTCTACAGCAGTGGCCTCAGTAATCATACTGTATACATGTGCCCTCTACAGCAGTAACCTCAGTGGTGATACTGTATACCTGTTCCCTCTACAGCAGTAGCCTCAGTGGTGATACTGTATACATGTCCCCTCTACAGCAGTGGCCTCAGTAATCATACTGTATACCTGTCCTCTCTACAGCAGTGGCCTCAGTGGTGATACTGTATACATGTCCTCTCTACAGCAGTGGCCTCAGTGGTGATACTGTATATATGTCCCCTCTACAGCAGTGGCCTCAGTAATCATACTGTATACATGTGCCCTCTACAGCAGTAACCTCAGTGGTGATACTGTATACCTGTTCCCTCTACAGCAGTAGCCTCAGTGGTGATACTGTATACATATTCCCTCTACAGCAGTGGCCTCAGCGGTGATACTGTATACATGTGCCCTCTACAGCAGTTACCTCAGTGGTGATACTGTATACCTGTGCTCTCTACAGCAGTGGCCTCAGTGGTGATACTGTATACATGTCCCATCTACAGCAGTAGCCTCAGTGGTGATACTGTATACCTGTTCCCTCTACAGCAGTAGCCTCAGTGGTGATACTGTATACCTGTTCCCTCTACAGCAGTAGCCTTTAAAAAAAAAAAAAAAGACCCGCACCCTTGTTAATATGTACTATACTGCTAGTATTACCTAATTTAGCTGTTCCTTTCTATCTGAAATTCCTGGCATTGTTTTCTTCAGTTAGGACATGTGATCTCCTGGTAACCCCTTGGAAAATGCATGTGTTTCTGTGTTCACCATGTAAGTCAGGACATCCTATATGATCAAGCTGCATGGACTGCACCACAGAAATTTTTCACTGGTTTAATGGGAGGACAAAAACTCCCATAATAGTAAAAGTTGGATTACACGGCCCAATACTCTGGGGGAAGCAAGTACCAACTTGTCAGCTCAGTGTTTGCTTCCCCCTCAGTGGGGAGCAATGGGAGGGACCACCTGAACGATCATTACATTATTTGGGCGGCCTATTAATGTCAGCAGCGGCCTGTTTCTGCCCCTCCTGGTACATAGGGAAATCTGCAGCCGACTGTTGCTGCACAAATTGACGATATTGTGCATGTCGGCTGATTGTGGCCTTTCAATATTTGCTATTGCACTAAATGATTATCAGCCTGAGCTGTCTGTAATCGGCCAAGTAAAGCCGACAGTCCTTTGCTGTTGATGATTATACAGCTCCTGTCAGACAGTCAAAATGAATTTGATGACAGCTCAGCCTCCCTGATTGGTCACATGACCCAGATACAGCAATCAAATGTATAAATGCAGCAGAGCTGCAATGAAACAGATGACACAGCAGGACTAATGGTTTTGTATGTGCATTATTACAGGGGTGCTTCTTCAACACATACAATATTCATATTCTACAGGGGTAGGAAACCTTGGCTCTCCAGCTGTTGCAAAACTAAAGCTTTGGCTGTGCAGGCATGATTGGAGTTGTAGTTTTGCAATAGCTGGAGAGCCAAGGTTCCCTACCCCTGATGTACTAGAATGGCATAGCGTCCAAGCCAATCCCGACAATTATTACCAATCCTGATACATTAGAAATATCGCTGCTTGCCGCATTATCCTTGATATTATCTACTTTGCAAATTTTTTGATATCTACTTTGTACTATCATAAAAATTAAATACTATACTGATTTAATTCATCTAATGTATCACTGTTCTTGATTCACATTCATTCATTCTTTTTTTCATTCTTAAGCTATGTTCACACAACGTACATATTCGTAAAATCATGGCCGTTGTACAACGGCTGTGATTATTACAAAAATATACATTACCTCTTTGTCTATGGGATCCCGTCCGGAGCGTATACACATGGTATATGCTCCGGCGGAGATCCCTAGCGGCACCGCAAACAACTGACATGTCAGTTTTCTGCAGCCGCTATTCAGTGAATAGCGGCTGCAGAAAACCCTGTCAGTGCACACTATGGAGCATGCGGCTCCGCCCGCTCGCTCCATAGTGTGCTGTGGGGAGTTTTGATGCAGGCGCGCCGGATGCGCCCGAATCAGAACTCTGCGGCCAAAAAGATCATCTGGCCGTTACTGCAGTACCAGCCGGGATGATCTTTTCAGAGACTGGGTCACAGAACGGCCGGTCTAATACATAGGGGGACATTTAAGAAGTCCGGTGTTTTTTACACTGGGCTTACAAATGTCCCCACAGCTCCGGAGCTCAGAGGATTTATGTAGAGGCGCACTGCCTCAACATAAATCCCGAGTGCACGGAGCCCGTCTGTGCAAAAATTTTGATACCTACGCCAGCTCAGAGCCGGAAAAATGATAAATGTGGCGCACACCCCCTGTAATGCCCCCTCTCCGCCCCACTGGAGAAGGTGGCGCAGATGGGGCCGATGCGGAAAAAAAATTCGCAAAAATACCCTTTGCGATAATTTGTACGCCAATCTGCCCCATCTGCGCCTAAAAAAGGCATTTTCGCCTTTTTATACTTGTCCCCCATAGTCTGCACATGGCCTTAGCCATATAGTATTTTTTTGAGAACCTCTGACATGCATCTCCCGCTCTATACTTCAGCTATATTAACTGATTTTCATTGGGACAATTTTTCGAGGTTTTTTTGGCATCCTCCATATCATAGATTTAGGGTAAGATATTTGAGTTGTACAATATAATCAGTTTTTTGGTTTTCACCAGGTATCTCCCCAAGGAAAGATTATATTAAATGGGCATAAGGGAGCACCATGAACTCAACAGTACTGGCACAGGTGGAAGTCAGCAGGCCGCTATAACCCTTCAATAATGGGAGTTGAAAGGAAAGAAAGAAAGCAAAACATAGGTTAATACATATTTAAATATAAAAGATATGAAACTACTATATAAAGCACAGCACTAGCGTATATATATATATATATATATATATATATATATATATATATAGGTATATATATATATATATATATATATATATATATATATGTATGGACCTAAGTACCTTCGGATTTAAAATCTTTATTTAAAGTCTTTATTTTCAAGTCTATATTCTGTGAATATTCGTAATTGCGTTCATATCTATATACTGTGAATGAGTGTTTACACTTAAAGACTGCAGAACGATTAAAAATTATATGCAAGTCAGATCAAAAGATGCGATCGACATACAAAATAACGACATACGAACAATAATTGCTTAAATTCGAACGGTCTAACATTTTTTTGCAAGATAATCGGCCCATGTAAAAGGCTCTTAAAGGGGTTATCCAGCGCTACAAAAACATGACCACTTTCTTCCATAAACAGTGTTTTTCTTGTCTCCCGTTTGGGTAGAGGTTTTGTAACTCCATTCCATTGAAGTGAATGGAGCTTTATTGCAAACTACACCTGAACTGGCGACACAAGTGGTGCTGTCTCTGGGTGAAAGTGGCCATGTTTTTTAAACGCTAAAAAACCCTTGTGTGGATACCCTTTAATAGATCTGAGGCAGAAAACCAGAGACTTTTGCTAGAGTTGCCCTGCAGTAATTTTAGAAACAGATTACAGTGGGTTCACACTACGTATATTTCAGTCAGTGTTGTGGTCCTCATATTGCAACCAAAACCAGGAGTGGATTAAAAACACAGAAAGGATCTGTTCACACAATGTTGAAATTGAGTGGATAACCGCCATATAACAGTAAATAACGGCCATTATTTCAATATAACAGCCGTTGTTTTCAAATAACAGCAAATATTTGCCATTAAATGGCGGCCATCCACTCAATTTCAACATTGTGTTAACAGAGCCTTTCTGTGTTTTTAATCCATTCCTTGTTTTGAGGACCACAATATGAGGACCACAATACTGACTGAAATATACGTAGTGTGAACCCATCCTAGATAGAATCCAGATTAAACTGTGCTATTGCCTATATGACTTTATTCCTACGTGTTTCGGAGTTTAACCAGCACCTTTCTCAGATACATTACACTAACGAATCATCTGAAGAATAATTTGTTTCTTATTTCCCATCATGATATCCTCTATCTAACTTTTTGTCCGCCTTTGTATGAATTTGTAGGCCATGGTAAGTGGAGAAATGTTGAAAAACTGACCCTACCGCCTATCTAGCGTAAGATCTAAGAGGTCAGTCAGCTGGACAGCCGGTGTCCTCAGCCTGTGGGTCAGCCTTTGATGTGAACAGAGAGGTTAAAGAAACCTTAACGTTAAGATGAAACAATAAGACGAGAACTTAAGGCTAAAATCCCACCTAGGGCAGATCTAGGGAGCTGTAATGAGTGCCGCATGGAGCAGGAATGTGAGACAATGTCACGGGGTGCAGAGAGCTAGGATTTCACAACACGGCTACCGCTTGTGGTCAAAGGAGAAGAACACACAGCATGTCACTGTTCTGTCCATCATGAACTGATGGCGGAGATATGGCACTAACACACTCACACAGAGCACATCTATGCATATAACAGAGGTTAGTAGTACATGGTGTATTATTATACTACCCACTACTTATAACGCTCTAGTATTCACTGCTGTAGCTATAGGGGGTAGAGATTTTGCAAACATATCTGGACTCGGTGCTTAATATGGACCAATGGTTTTCTGATCACATAAGAATTGACCAGTATTATAAATGGTGTATAATAGGTGGGGACTGCTACAGGCTGTGCACTGGGGTTCTGCTAGTATCTTACCCACAGAGTATAATAAATAGGACGGTGCCTATATAACACAATTCTGCAGGCGGGCGGGAGCTGTATGTTTTCTCAATGGCGTTAGAACATTTCACAGAAAATATTGTTTATTTACAAAGCCATATTTAATTTACATTTAATTGGATTACTGGGGTGGGCAGAATTTTACACCTATCCAAACAGAAGCCAACTATTAGCACTTCAATTTCCATATAAATTTTCTAAATAAAAGGGAAAGTGTCACTTTTCTACCCTAAGGGCGGCGCGGCACGATGTGGGATTGTTCTGGAAGGGTAAAAGACTAATCCAAGGAGCCACAATGACCTCATTTAGATTGCATGAACTTTTTGTTAAACGCTACAAAGTGCAAGTATCACAAAGAGTAGATAGAGGATTTATTAGGTGGATTGTAAATGGTATCTATCTATCTATCTATCTATCTATCTATCTATCTATCTATCTATCATCTATCTATTTATCTACCTACCTATCTATCTATCCATCTATCTATCTATCTATCTATCTACCTATCTATCTATCTATCTATCTATCTATCTATCTATCTATCTATCTATCTCCTATCTATTATCTATCTATCTCCTATCTATCTATCCTCCTATCTATCTATTATCTATCCTCCTATCTATCTATCTATCTATCTATCTATCTATCTATCTATCTATCTAACTATTATTTATCACCTATCTAAGGTTCACAACAGCACTGCAACAAATGAAGTACATTTATTTAATCACATGTGAACAATGTTTTTCCCTCTCTTAGAACTTAAAAAAACTGCACATCTGTCTACCTCTCTATCTCTCATATCTATCTATCTATCTCCTATCTATTATCTATCTATCTTCCTATCTATCTATCTATCTGTCTCCTACTATCTATCTATCTATCTATCTATCTATCTATCTATCTATCTATCTATCTTATCTATTATCTATCTATTTCCTATCTATCTATCTCTCTATCTATCTCCTATCTATCTATCTATCTATCTATCTATTATCTATCTATCCTCCTATCTATCTATCTATCTATCTATCTATCTATCTATCTCCTATCTATCTATCTATCTATCTATCTATCTATCTCCTATCTATCTATCTATCTATCTATCTCCTGTCTATCTATCTATCTATCTATCTATCTATCTATCTATCTATCTCCTATCTATCTATCTATCTACCTACCTACCTATGTATCCTTTAAACCAGGGGTGTCAAACTCAATTACACAGTGGGCCAAAGTCAAAAAATTGGAGAAAGTCGCGGGCCAACCGTAATATTTAATGAAGATTGCATGCGGCGTTTCTGGTACTGTCAGAGCAGCGTGCGGCCTTCCTGGCACTGTCTATCCTAAAATAAATGTCCCCACATGGTAGTTACCCATTATATCCCTCAAGCAGTAGGTAATCCCATAATTGTGCCCCATGTAGTAGTTCCCCCCAATAGTGCCCCACATAATAGCCAGGCCTACTATTAGAGCCCCACATAGTAGCCAGCCCTTACAATAATGTCTTGTATAGTAGCCTGCCCTTTCAATAGTGCTCAATATAGTAGCGAGCCCTCCCAATAGTCTCTTATATAGTAGCCAGCCCTCCAAATAGTCTCTTATATAGTAGCCAGCCCTCCAAATAGTCTCTTATATAGTAGCCAGCCATCCCCAATAGTCTCTTGTATAGAAGCCAGTCCCTAAAATAGTCTCTTATACAATACCACCCCTCCCCCATAGTTTTATATAATAGCCAGCTCTCTCCAATAGTCTTAGAAAGTAGCCAGATCTCCCAATAGTCTCTTTTGTAGAAGCCAACCCTCCCCAATAGTGTCTTATATAGAAGCCAGTCCTCCAAATAGTCTCTTATATAGTAGCCAGTCCTCCCAATAGTCTCTTATACAGAATCCAGTCCCTAAAATAGTCTCTTATATAGTAGCCAGCTCTCTCCCATAGTTTTACATAATAGCCAGCTCTCTCCAATAGTCTTATGAAGAAGCCAGCTCTCCCCAACAGTCTCTTATGTAGAAGCCAGCCCTCCAAATAGTCTTTTTTATAGTAGCCAGTCCTAGCAGCTGTCCGGACCACCCATATTATAATTAGCTGCAACGTCAGGCGGGCCAGATTTAATACAGCAATGGAAAAGCTCAGTGGGCCAAAAATAATGGCACTGTGGGCCAGATTTGGCCCGTGGGACAGAGTTTGACATGACTGCTTTAAATGAAACGGTTCATATGGGTACTCTGCTTTTTTTTATTACCTGTTTTAAAAAAGTTATATAGATTTGTGATTTACTTGTGTTGAAAAATCTAATCTTTTAGTACTTATCAGTTGCTGTATGTCCTGCAGGTGGTGGCCTTGAGAAAGCGCAATCTTTTTGTGTGGGCCAAAACACGTTGCAAATAATAAAGAAGTAAATAATAGAGTGATATATTACAGCATAGTGTTCAGTGGCATTTAATGGTGCCATTTTTAGAACTCTCCTCCCGGATGTCTATGAGCTCCCCAGCACTGATCAAAGAAGTGGAAATATCAGTCCATTGATCCTGGTTAGGACAGTCTTGACACAAACAGAGGTGGCAGCAGAGAGCACTGGTAAAAAATACATCACTTCCAGTAGGACATACAGCAGCTGATAAGTACTGGAAGACTGGTGATTTTTATTATTATTATTATTATTATTTTTATTTTTATTATTTAAATAGTTTACAAACCTGTAAAACGTTCTAACACCATTGATTTAAAAACATTTTTTGATTCTACAGAATACCCCTTTAAGAGTCTGGGGGTAGGTGGGTGTAATAAAGGTCATTATTAGGGATGGTCCGAAACTTCCGAGGTTCGGGTTTGTATGAACCCGAACGCTCGGCATCAGATTCCCGCTGTCTGCCGGCTCCGTGCAGCGGGTGGATACAGCAGGAGGACCGCCTGGAAAACTGGGATACAGCCTATGGCTATGGCTGTATCCCAGTTTTCCAGACGGCCCTCCTGCTGTATCCACCCTTTCCACGGAGAGGGCAGACAGCGGGAATCATTGCCGAGCGTTCGGGTTCGTACGAACCAGAACCGAACTCGGTTTGGACCATTCCTAGTCATTATCAATAACACTGAAAAAGAGGAAAAGTAGCATCTTTTATCATTGCCAGCTACACAGCCTTACCTACTGTATGCAATCCTACAGTTATTATTCATGTTTATTTTTTGCTGCAGCCCAATGCTTTCTTGTGTACGTGCTTTAATTTTCTGACTTTTAACCAGTAAAAGTGTATAAAAATGCTGGGGAGCTGTCACCATTTACACTTCTCCCTGATGAAGTCATGCATGACACTGGTCAATTCCTTCATCAGCACCTGCCCTGCTGCAGCTGCTTCACATTGATGCTGGAGCTCCAGATGTCCTGTGGGCAGGCTGGAGAAGTCTACTCCCAGTGCATTATACCATGTCAAACTGTTACATTCTGCACACTCCTGCATCTCTGTATAGATCCCAGGCTTGTACATTGTTCAGGTGTGCCTACCATTTCATGTGCATTATTCTCATACATTTCATTAGTAAAGACTTTAATACTCTTTTTGCCCTGTAATTAGTCAGACTAGGCGGCCAGCTAGGGAGTGAAGCCACACACTACACTAGGTCATAGCGAACTATCATTGTAAGGGCCCTATTCCACGGGACGATTACCGCTCAGATTATCGTTAAATTGTTCGGAATAGCAGTTAACAATTAATGACCAAACAAGAAATCGTTGATCGTTTAATAAGACCTGGACCTATTTTTATCGTTGCTCGTTCGCAAATCGTTCGCATTCAATAAGATGTCGTTTGGTTGTTCACAGTAGTGAAAAACGCAATAGCGACGACAAGACGACCGCAAGAATGATCATAAGTAATGATTATCGTTCCATGTAAATGGGTGAACGATTTCAGGTCTTTCGCAACAGTTTCGTTTCGTTTATCGTTAACGATTATGCGAACGATAATCGTCCCGTGGAATAGGGCCCTAAGCTTAGGATTGAGACCTGTTGTGATCTAAACTTTTGACATGTCAAAGAGTTTTACAAATTATGCTAATGCTATAGCCCCCCCCCCCCCCCCCACACACACACCCACACCATCTTGGAAATAGGGACCTGAGTCAGAATGGAGAAGCACTCATGCATGATCAATGCATTTGCTATGGATAGTTGTGGAGATAGCCAAGTGCTGAATCTCTACTGGATCTCATAGAGAATTATCATCAGTGTCTTTCTAATGAGAGTTTATATGGTGGGACAATAACTGAGCAGAGCGATCACAATTATGACATAGATGTGACTAGGACCCATTCACATCATGTCTGGATATGTCGCTATACCTATTTTATCTGAAAATCCAGAAAAAAAAAAACCTTCAAAAACCAGACAATGTACATTTACCATAAATGTATGAATCCTACTCCTATTTCCCTTCTATGAGTACAGTGCTGTAAATTGCCTGGGAGCTGCTTGTGGGATTCACTATGTTGATATAATATATACCACCATCTTGTTGAAGTGCCTGAAGGGGTAGATAATGACCTGGTCTGAGGAGAACGGAGAAGCTATAATGGGTAAAAATTTTACAATATCTCAGTCTAGAATTTTTTTGACCCAAAATATATTCTGATTCAAAGCCTAATCTATCTCCAGCAGCTCTAGATGTTCTACCACAGGCAATATCTTGGTCTACAGCCAAGAGTTTTTGGTTTGTTCACTTAAAAACACCAAAGCCTAGCTGTCAAAAACTAGTTCACGATGGAATAAATTTTTGGAAGCCGCAATGACCAGCCGTTCTCGCTGGAACTTGTAATAAGAGTCGGGGAGTCGCACGTTGCTTTCCTTTACAGTAGAATACCTCACTTATCACTTCTACCCGTATAAAATCCCACATAAGAGGCGGCTGTTTATGTACAGTAGGAAAAGTGTTAAATTAAAAATAAATAAAAGAAAGCCAGAAGCCAATAAATGCTTAAAGAGACCCCTTCCATACTCTAACTAGCGAAAGGGGCTATTTTTGGCAGCTTTCAACATACCTACTGTATAATGGACGGGTTGCAGACTCATAGAGTAATTCACCAACTAAATCAACATTGGGTATTTTTCTAAGCTCGTCTTAATTGCTGAGGATTTTTTTGAGAAGTTTTAGAGCTTCAGTTCTTTTTTCAAAAAACATCAGAAGCGAAAAATAGTGATAATAATGTGTGACCCATAACATGTAGCCCTCTGTGCGCGGTGAGTTATTAAAAAAAATATGACCACGAAGGTCAGCCATGTATCGGGACGCGTTATCTGAGCATCTTCTTGTGCCCCCATCGTAGAGGTTGTCAAAACATTTCAGATCCAGGGGATTTGACGTGTACAGGCGTAGAAGAGAGAGGTGATGGTTGTAAATACAGCAGAAGCGGTGGAAGGTTAAAGGCGGCCAAGTTTATTATCTCATCGGCAGCAATTATTTACAGAACTGTCATGCATAATTTGTGTAATTTGGGTCAGATGTTACCTGGTGTTTGATCGGGGTCTACTTTTTGGGACACAGTGAAACCATATGGTTTATAAAAAGATGTCAATAATAGGAATAGATAACATAAAAGCATTAGCTGCTATAGGGCCCTTGGAGAGAAGGGGTACAGCCTTGTTTGGGTTTGGCTTTGGGTGGGTCCTTCACCCTTTCCAGAGAAAGTAGATTGTCAGCAAAAAACAGGGGAAGAAAATTAGCATGACAAACTGGGGATATGAACACCTGACACTTTAGGTGGCCTTATACTTTATGTGGCCCCTTCTATCTATGTATGCCCCTTCATAAGGCTTTGTAAAGTGCAGCCATAGGTTAGATGATTACAGTGCAGCACTATGTGCAGCATCTAAGAACCGGTATGAAGCTGCCATTGTCTGTGCTTCTGGATACTCAACTCATAACTTGTATTGAGTGAACTTGCTGAACTGTTCAGGTTCGGACACGTTTTGTGAACCTGAACACTTGGGGGGAGATTTATCAAAGGGTGTAAAATTTAGACTGGTGCAAATTGCCCACAGCAACCAATCACAGTTCCTCTTTCCTTTCAGCACTGCCCAAAGCTGAGCTGTGATTGGTTGCTGTGGCCAGTTTGCACCAGTCTAAATTTTACACCCTTTGATAAATCTCCTCCTTGGCATTTGGCTCCCAGCATCTGGAGTATGCCGCTCTAGAGAGTCCTGGAAAACAGGGCTATAGTTATAAGCTACCATCATTGGGGAACAGTCAGGAGGGCAATTTTCACTATCTATCTATCTATCTATCTATCTATCTATCTATCTATCTATCCATCCAGCCCTTGCTGCACAATCATTGAGCCATGTAAAAGGCTCAGTAAGCGAGCACTGATCTACCAGATCAAAAACAAGAGAAAATACAGGCGGCATTCCCTTGTGTGATACCGCAATAGTAAATGGCTAATGGAGAGAATGGTGGGGTGCTCACCTTCAAGTCACTTGGGCTTTGTGCATATCAACCTATAGCTATGTTTTCACTATGTTTCACTGTCCGTTTCATAGCACACGCTGGGTGGTGTTTGGCACATTCCTGCAGCCGATACCACTTAACCATTGACAACAATGTATAGTACGGCCACTGGCTATACTTTTCATTGTGTGAACAGCTATAGTTTCTGGACTCTGTCTGGCAAACAGCATCCGGAAATAATAGGCATGTTCATTATTTTAACACTCATTCTAAAGAACGGACAGTAAAATAATGATGTCTGCAGACTTTTATTGCAATCAGCGTCCATTCTTTTCTAAAAAAGAACGTAGTTTGAACCTAGTCTATGAGGATACAGATGGTCCAGGCGATCTACCAGATCGGCACCCGGTTACATGAAATGTTAGGCCGTGTAATACGGCCCTTATAATGGAACCGCCTGTGAGCCAGGGAATTAATGAAATTCGCTACCACTTGTTCTCCTGACTGGTGGGGGAGACCATGTCCCTCTAACATGTCATTTTTTTTTTTTTTTTTTTAATGACAGTGCCCATTAAAGTTTGGCCAATGCCCTGATATCTGTAATGTCCTGGAAAGTACTGTAATGTACTGGAAAGTTTTTTGAGGACTATAAAAAATAGGTAATTGGGAATATGTCACATCATGGCTTTCTGTACACATTCTGCACATATAGTATGAATGGGTACTGAAATAATATACAGCAATTATTCAGTATAATGTTCCTTTAAACACCCGTGAGGCATGCGCTCCATGACGATGACACTAAGCATTGACTTCCTGATCTTTGCTGGGTGCCTCCGATGCCGCAGGGTGGATACTGTGTGGAGCACCTCTTCTGGGATGACTGGTTGTGTTCTTTCCTTTCTAATACAAGTATACAGCACCTGCCACCAGCTGGGCCACTAGCGCAGCTGCTGCCCTGGTGACAATGGCTGACAATATGTGACTGACTGACAGCAAGACAAAAGATGGAAGCAAAGCCTGTGCAAGAACGTATTGCAGTCATGTGAATGGTGTCGCCTCCCCCGTATGGTATCTATGTATCTGTCTCTCAGCTGCCTCCCTGCCTTTTACTGCACTGCCATGTATTTTACATTTGTTTATACATCCACCATCTATGGCTTCGAGCAATGCAAGTCAAGAAGATTCATCATTAAGAAGACACTATGAATTAGTGAAGTCAAACACTTTAGAGAATTACATTGATAAGTCAACTATAAATGGTGTCATAAACGGTTCTGTACACCTTTAAGGAACTATTCAAAAATGTCTTAAAGTGTGCAAGGGCCCTTAGGGTGAGAGGCTTGACACAAGGAAGCACCAAGAAGCACCCTTTCAGTTCTGCCTGTACTGCTTCTTTAATGGGATTTCCCGGGACTTTGATAGCCTATCCTTAGAACTCACTCTTATCTCTTTCCACTGATAAGGGATATATATGAGAGGAGATAGAGAGGATTTAGGGAACATATAAGCAACCATAAAAAAGGTTTCAACAATAGAATTTGGTAAGGAAGACACATAGAAAACTGTCGGCAGGAAAAGACAACTTGGTCAATCTAATCTGCCCTTTTAGTATTTCATGTTTATCCAAGTTGTTGAAGATTTACCTACCAAATATGCTGGACTAACCTCTTAATGTGTCCTCCTATTCGTCTGTTATTTTTTTTTTTAAATTAAAAAAACTTCCTTCCTAAACCTTATTTTGTCCTTTAACATATTTAAAGGGTTTCAATCATGTCTCCCCTTTCTCTTCTTTCCTCCACACTATACAGATTTAGATCCTTAAGTCTTTCCTAATATGTTTTATGCCTGACACCCTCCATGATTTTTGTAGCCCACTATAACAGATAGACCTGGACCTGAGAATCAGAAATTGAACAAGATCAAAACGTCAAGGAGGATGCTAGGAAGTAAGGAAGTGACGGCTGGGCAGCACAGAACAACTGAGCACACTGGTGTGGAGATGGTGGCTATATATATCCTCAGGTGAACAGGCTAGAAATCTCCAGAACCTGTGGGCTGAGCTATAAATACAGGTGAACAGGCGCACACCTGTCACTAGAGGGAGCCCAATCCTCCAGAAATAATAATCATATAAAAATAAACAGTGCTCAATAGTGTAGAAATCAGGAAAAAGGGCATCAAGAAAAAGAGAAAATGGAGATTCTCTCCTAATGGTGCAAATACAAGGCACAACACTCGACCACAGCAGGCATATGAACTGCAGCCACTCCCAGGCAACGACAAGGGGATAGTAACTGTAACGCGTTTTGAGATCGCACGGATCCCTTTCTCAAGTGTCTGACCGTTTCTCAACTGGTCAGACACTTGAAAAAGGGATCCGTGCGATCTCGAAACACGTTGTGTCATTTTTTAATACTTTATTTTGCCTTCCTTTTTCACCAGGACCTTGGACCCAGTTGTGGAGTGGAGAATTTTGCTGCTGTTACTATCCTCCAGAAGGCCAGCTCAGAGCAGAAGAGTGTACAGATAACCACACGAGAGAGCGACCTGCAGCACGTAGGGGATAACGGACACAACCATATGCCTTTACACCCATCTTTGGACCCACTTTATTTTATCAATATCCTTTTTCAGGTGAGGTCTCCAGAACTGGACACAGTATTCCAGATGTGGTCTCACTAGGGCTATATACAGCAGAATCACAATCTACTTCTTCCTACTGGTTATACCTCAAGCTATACAGCCCAGCATACGATTTGCTTTCCCTACCGCCTGGTTGCACTAGTGACTCATTTTAAGGTTGTCAGAAATCGCTACCCCTAAACCCTTCTCCCCTGAAGTCTTTGCTAACACAGAACTACTGATACGATACTTGGATAGAGGATTCCTCTCACAACTTACAAGTATAAGAAAGTAGCCTCCAAAAAAAAGCAGAAGGTCTTTTTGAATTTGAATTTGAATGACTGGAGGCTCTGCAGGACTTTGTAGGACACATCTACAGTATATATCAGTTTTTATACTTGCTTTGTGGATTTTTTTGTGTAGATCCCTTGATGATCCCAAATCATTCGGCTCAGCTCATGAGCAAAATCAACTGTTCTTCCCTCTTGTGTACTCAGCAAAAAAGCCATTTGCTGCCAATTTTCACACTGTAAATGCTGAGATAATATTACAAAATCCATGCAAGTCAAATTAGCTGTGGATAATAGGTCTCCTCCCTGCTATCTGCCTCAGAGGGAACTCCTAAAGCAAACATATAAGCCTGATGGACAAAAGCAAAAACAAAGTGTTAAATGAAGAAGTTAATTTTCTTGAAAATAAATATTGTAGCTGTGCATATCCTGAGGGTATCCGGCCAATATGTGAGTGTGATCTGTACTGGGAAAGACATAGATGCCGGAGAAGATGGTGTTAATTGGTGTCCGATTAACGTTAACATTAGTAGCCTCTAAACAAACAAGATATTTGAGGCCATAAAAGGGTACTCTGGAGAATTTTTCTTTTGGTTAATATATTGATTTAATAAAGCTATATCACTTTGTAATATAACTGTATTAAAATAAATGTTTAGTTTTTATTTACATATGCACTTCCATTGGATGGCAGCAGTAAGGGGCAGTAAGGCCCCTTCTCCTGCCACCAACGTTGGTGTGCAGGGTCCCGTTCCCCCTTATATACACAGGGCGTCATCCGTCAGACTGTTGGGGAGGGGCACCATCGGGATAGTATTTAATCAGTATACTTCCCCATCCATGCTGCCCCCGCAGGGCCAACATCAGCGCCGACCGCTGCTGCACTCTGCACTAAAACTATGAGCACTTGTAATGAGCGCTCAATTTTAAAGGCAGCAACACTGAAAGAGCAGGAGCTATTGTCTCCCTCTCTGCCAGCCACTCTTGGGGCCGCAGGCTGTGTTTTGCTTGTAGTCACAAGAGGCTTCTCTCTTTCTGGTGTCTTGGCACTTGAGAGACGTGTAGACATCAGGTGAGTATAATTTCTTTTTTTTGCTATAGAGGATGTCTACCGGGGGGTATGGGAGAGGGGCTAACACACAAGGGGTATATACTATTGGGGGCAACACACAAAGGGAAGGAGAACCTGCCGCCCTCCAGCTGATGTAAAACTACAATATCCATCATGCCTGGACAGCCAAAGCCATGTTGCTGCCAGTCACAAAAGGGAAGGTATAGAATTTTTGGAGATGAAAATCTTTGTCAGGCATCCTTCCCTATATCATCTTACGGGTGCCTTCACACACATCGGATCCGCAGCAGAAAATCCACTGTGATACGGTGTGTGTAAAGCTACCCTAAAGGGGGATCTCACACTGATAGATTATCTTTTGGGTTGACTATGTGATGGGTGATCTGATGAGCAGAATGAAGGGGCATTCTAAGGGGCATTTATACCACTAAGTATCCATTTTCTTGCATGCAGCTATTGTAATAGGATGACAAGCATCAATGTCACTCCTGAGAAGCCCCATTACATTGCACTTTTAAAGCTCATGGATAGAGCTTCAGAACAATCTCAATAATACAATCTCACTGCAAAGCTTCGGACCCTAGTCTATAGCACTGGGAAATATGTTCCTGCTCTCCATCCAAATTATGGAAACCCCTGCAGGTCCCTCTAATGTGTATAGGACTAGAATTTAGCTAATGTGCATTCATTATTCATGTAAATCCAGTAAGGTATGATGAGCAGGAGGGATGGGGGGGAGGCCTTCCTATTTTAGGCTATCATTTGTCGTATTTAGTTGTGTATTTTTGCTGAATTAATCTAAAAATTAGACTAAATTAATCATCATAAACCATGATAGATCTAATGGCTACTTACTGGATATAAAAGAGCATTATAGAGCATGATAAATAATTTAGTATATAAGACTACAGTAGTAAGATGAGATTAATGAGGACTAGGGGAAAAGGGTGTAAATTTGATCTGGGCAGGTGGAATATCAATAATCCTGTTCCGTCTGTATTGTCACCAGTATGGCTACCTCTTACTGAACTCATAGTAGAAATCAAACCTGGTTATAAGAATGGCATTTAAAGGGTACCCATCATTTAACAAACTTCTGTGATGTCATAGCGGCATGTCAGAGGTTTGTATCAGTCGAGGTCTGAGTGCTGAGACCCCCGCCGATCACTAGAATGAAGGGGCAGACGCACACAACGGTGCACGTTCTGCCTCTCATCCTCTGTCTGATAGCTAAAGTAGCGGTGGATGGAATTATAACGGAGCCCTATGGAACTTCCGGAAGGTATGGCCTTGGCAAACACAGCATTTATGGTTTGATTTCCAAATGACGTTCCAAAAACCACTACAATGAGAAGGCTGGAGTCATCCCTAGAAGGCATGTTCCACTAATAGAAAAACATAACTGGTTTATTTCTAAAGAAAAGAAAAAGCGCCCCTCCTGTCCTAAGTTTATGTTGGGTATTGCAGCTTGATTCCATTCACATGAATAAAGATGAGCTGTAATACCACATGGAACCTGAAGACAAGTATGTTGCTGTTTTTTTTTAATAGAAGTAGACAAATTTCCTCTATATTTAAAAACTCACTTACCTAGCCAGAGGGACAACAAAATTCCTGGACCATGGAGACCCCATCTACCATGTACAATATTCTTCATCCTCATTGTTATTCCTCTTAGTCATTCTTCTTATTCATCTTCCTCCTTCTTCTATGTTCCCTTCTTTCTTTTTTTACTATATTGTTTTTATTTTTTTCAGCAATGTTCTTATTATCAGCTAAACTGATGCTTATCTTCCAAACCCTGACAACAACCTTCTCTTCTCTCTGTTGATGGTATACATAAAGGAGGAGTTTTATCAAACAGTGTGTAAAGTAAAACTGGCTCAGTTGCCCCTAGCAACCAATCAGATTCCACATTCCTCACAGACTCTTTGGAAAATGAACAGTGGAATCTGATTGGTTGCTAGGGGCAACTGAGCCAGTTCCACTATACAAAAGTTTGATAAATCTCCCCCAAAGTCTGTATATCTGGGAGAGAAACAATACAAGGAATATGATGTCCTTGCTCCCCTCTTTTAGCTCAGTCTTGTTACTCTCTGGTCTCCTCTCCAACATGGTCACAGGGTCAGTATGTATCTCACCCTCCAGCTCATGTTTCCAAATGTAAAATAATGCACTTGGGGAGGAGGACTTCTCTATCCGAGTATTATATCGACAGTTCTTTGTTGGAAAAGACTTCAGAAGAGAAGGATTTAGGGGTAGTGATGTCTGACAGCCTGACAGCCTTAAAATGAGTGACCAGTGCAGCTAGGCGGTTGGGAAAGCTAATGATATACACGGCTGTATAAGTAGAGGTATAACCAGTAGGAAGAGGGAGATTGTGATCCCACTGTATAGAGCTCTGGTGACGCCACATCTGGAATACTGTGTCCAGTTTTGAAGGCCTCACCTAAAAAACATATTGATAAAATGATACAACAGAACAAGTGCAATGCTGGGATACAAATGGTGGACGGTGTGAAGCATAAAACATATCTGGGAGGACTTAATGAACTAAATTTGTACAGTTTGGAGGAAAGAAGGGAAAGGGGGGGGCATGATAGAAACATTTTTATGTGCTAACCCCTAGACGACCCTGGACGTAGGGTTACGTCATGGAAGTCTGTCCCCAGACGACCCATGACGTAACCTTACGTCATGGGTGTTATTCCCGCTATGAAGCGCGCTCCGGAGCGGAGCGCGCTTCATAGGAGGTGGGGGCCGGCTGCAGTGAGCAGCCGGGACCTCACCGGTAATGACACGCTGCAGCGATCGCGCTGCCGCGTGCCATTAACCCCTTAAACGCCGCGATCGCGGCGCGACTGCAGCGTTTAAGTGTAAGTGACAGGGGGAGTCCCCTGTCACTTACCGATCGGGACCCCCGCAGTGTGACTGCGGGGGTCCCGATCGTTGAAACGGACTGCTGGAGGTCTCTTACCTGCCTCCATGCGGTCCGATCGGCGATGTGCTACACTGAGCCTGCACAGGCAGGCTCAATGAGCAGAGCGCCGATAACACTGATCAATGCTATGCCTATGGCATAGCATTCATCAGTGTAGAAATCAAAGTAATGTATGTACAAGTCCCCCAAAGGGACTTCAAAAGTGTAAAAAAAAAAAAGTTCAAAACACTAACACACTACCCCAAAACCCCTCCCCCAATAAAAGTCTAAATCACCCCCCTTTCCCATTATATAAATAAAACATATAAAAATGAATAAATAGATAAACATATAATATACCATAGCGTGCGTAATTGTCCGATCTATTAAAATATAACAAGCGTCATTGTGACCGGTAAACGGCGTACACGAAAAGAGGGGGAAAAGTGCGCAGATTACCGATTTTATGTTACATTATATATTAAAAAAAATCAATAAAAAATGATCAAAATGTCCGATCTTCACAAATATGGTATTAATAAAAAGTAGAGATCATGGCGGAAAAAATGACACCCCATACAGCCCCATAGGTGAAAAAATAAAACCGTTATAAGCGTCACAATAGGCCCATTTTATTAATATTTAATTGCCAAAAAAAAGGATTTCATAAAAAAAAATATATATAACATTAGAGAATCTGTGTAACCTGCATATGGTTGTGTTCGGACTGATCTATAGAATAATAGTGTCATGTCGCTGTTACCATATAGTGCATTACGTAGACACAGGAACCCCCCAAACGTTACCATATTGCATTCTTTCTTACGATTTCACCTATTTATATCTTCATAAATAATATATTTGGAATTCCATCATACATGTTATGGTAAAATGAATGACGCCATTACACAGTACAACTATTCCTGTAAAAAACAAGCCATTACATGGCCTGTAGATAGAAAACTGAGAGTGCTAGAGCTCTTAGAAGGGGAGGAGGGAAAAACGGAAACACTAAGATCAAAATTTGCGCGGTCCACTGGGTCATTTTGGGCCTGGTCCTCAAAGGGTTAAAGTGTAACTGTCATGTTTTTTTTATTGCAGAAATCAGTAGTATAAGCGATTTTAAGAAACTCTGTAATAGGTTTCATCAGCCAAAAAAGCCTCCTTCTGTACTCAAGAAGCAGTCTACCAGCCTCCCCCCCCCTGACTTCTTATCTGTGCATTATCAGGCAAACACGTCTTCATTACAGAGAAGCCAGTGAAGACGGGCTCTGCTCTCTCCATTGTAAGCCTATAAAGGGGGGAGGGGCCGAGGGAGCAGGAAGGGGTGACATGAAGGTCAGCTGTTTGTAGACTCTCTGGGCACCTAAAACGCTAAATTCAGGTGTCAGAAAGGTCAGTGCTTATCTATGAACTTACTGAGAGAAGATTGCAGGGTGTTGTGCTGTGCAGAAATCCTCCGTGCTCAGTCACTCCTAACAGCCCCTCCCCTCTCCATAGCCACATAATGGAGACAGAAATCCTGCTTCATTTGATGTGAGGGGGGAGGCTGGGAGATTGCTTTTTCAGTACAGAAGGAAACTCTTTTAGTACATAAAACCTATTACAGAGTTTCTTAAAATCGCTTGTACTGTTGATATTTAATGTTTTCAGAAAAATGGCCCTGAAATGACAGTTACGCTTTAAAGGACTAAATAAGGTTCAGAAGGGAAGTGTCTCTAATAAAAAAGAAACAGAACATAAGAACAAAGGGGCAAAATCTGAAACAACATGAGAAAATATTACTTTACTGAAAGAGTAGTAGCTGTAGTAAGTGATTGTAAACATCAAATTTTTGTCTCTTTCCTATTCCTCCTGTTTCCACTTACTCCTCTATTTATACCCAAGACTGTATCTGTAACAAGGGGACATCATCTACACTTAAAGTGTAACTGTCATTCTAACTTTCAAAATCTAAATCAAAAGTAGTTGTGAAATGAAGCAAGTTTGCAATATACATTCGTTATTTTTGTTGTTATTATCATGCTGTAAAACAAAGCTGTACTTACCGGAAATCCAGGTCCAGTCTCCTGAAGACAGATTTTCTGGTTGAAAAAAACACAGGAATTCTGACCAGTACAGAAAGTTACGGCTCAATGTGTCCATCAATCACATGACTGGCTTTTCTCTGTGAGCGCTCAGATGACCTGGGAAACATAGGACTTCCTGTTTTCTGACTGTTTCCTGTTTTGTGAGTAAAAAAAAAAAAGTCAGAAAACAGGAAGTGGCGTGTTTTCCATGATAATGAAAAAAAAAGTAGTGAATGTATATTACAAACTTGCTTTATATCACATCTACTGTTGATTTAGATTATGAAAGTTATAACGACTGGTACACTTTATAGGAAGAAAACTTTCTACACCAGCATAGATTAGGATTCTTTACTGTAAGAGCAGCAAGGTTATAAAAACTTTCTGTCAGAGAAAGTGCTCATGATTGTAAAGGAGTATAAGGGGGTCTGGGTGCATTTCTGAATTTAATAATATTACAGGTTATAGTCACTAGTCGGGAAAAGGGTCTTGGATCCAGGGATTTATTCTGATTCAGATTCCAGATTCAGGGTCAGAAAGGAATTTTCCTCCATAAAATCAGTATAAATTGGCATTTACCCCATGGGGTTCCTTTGTCTTCCTCTGGATCAACACTTCAGGGTAATATGCTGAACTGGGTGGATATATGTCTTTAAAGCTATGTTACTATGTTACTCATGCAGGTTCATGTTGACATGTATGTGCCCCTGGGTGCTCCATTTCATAGAAATCCTTTAAGACATTTTCTTCTTTACTCAGAATTAGACACTGGGTTGGTACTTACATTACATCGATGACTTTCGTTCATACTTTCAGAGTCACTTGGATTTTTTTTTTATGTTTTGAACAGAACAAAGGGTGACATCCATGTGAAGTCCATGTAGGCCAATGTAATGCAAGTACACTTGTTTTCTTCCATATTCCCACTGAAAAGTATGATCGCCATATGTATGAGGGTCCCCTGCCGCTTTTTCTTGACACAAACAACATTTTTCTTTTGTGTAGAAAAAGGCGGAAATTCCAGTTGTAAGGATGTGTAACAGATTGAGTGTACAAGTGAGACCTGGCAGCAGTCAGTAATGTGGGTTACATTCCCTGTAAGGTATAAACCATGTGCCACGCCAATGCAGTGTATGCAGTTCAGCTATCTCACACGGCTCATACATGTGACCAAATTAACCTCACTGCTTGTTCAATATTATTAACCCCTTAGCGACCCATGACGTATCTGGTACGTCATGGTGCCGCGGGGGGTGTTCAGAGCGGGACCCCGCTCTGAACGGCACCGATCCCGGCTGCAATCTGCAGCCGGGCAGTGCCTCTATTAGCCGGCTCGGGTCCCGTTGCCGCGCCGGCTAATTAAGCACTTCAATGCAGCTGTCAAACCTGGTGTCTAGTGGCACGGATCTCCCCACCGCGATGCGATCGCGGGGGGGAGATCCGTTCTTCTGGCCAGCCCGGGCCTCAGCGTCGCAATGACGCTGATCCCGGCTCGGCAATAGATTGCTATGGCCTGCAGCAGGCCATAGCAATCTATCACCGATATGATGGATCATTGCTGTGTATATACACAGCATTGATCTCTATGAGAGATCAGTGCTTTGTATATATAAGTCCCCCAGGGGGGCTTCTAGTTTATGTTAAAAAAAAAAAGTGTTTTTATTAATAAAAAATCCCCTCCCCTAATAAAAGTCCAAATCACCCCCCTTTTCCCATTTTATAAATATAAATTATTAAATAAACAAATAAATAAACATATTTGGTATCGCCGTGCACATAATCGCCCGAACTATTAATTAATCACATTCCTGATCTCGTACGGTAAACGGCCTCAGCGCAAAAAAATTCCAAAGCGCAAAATTGCGCATTTTTGGTCACATCAAATCCAGAAAAAATGTCATAAAAAGTGATCAAAAAGTCTTATATGCGCAATCAAGGTACCAATAGAAAGTAAACATCATGGCGCAAAAAATGACACCTCACACAGCCCCATAGACCAAAGGATAAAAGCGCTATAAGCCTGGGAATGGAGTGATTTTAAGGAACGTATATTTGTTAATGGTGCGTTCACACCTACAGGATCTGCAGCTGATTTTCTGCAGCAGATTTCATTTAAATAACTGAACACAGCATCAAATCTGCTGCAGGTCTGCAGCAGATCCTGTAGGTGTGAACCCACCCTAACAATGGTTTGAATTTTTTACAGGCCATCAGATAAAAGAAAAGTTATACATGTTACATATCGTTGTAATCGTAACAACTTGAGGAAAACAAGTCAGTTTTACCATAGGGCGGACGGCGCAAAACTCCCCGAAATCAAAACAAATTCTTTTTTTTTTTTTCAATTTGACAGCGCAAATGATTTTTTTCCGGTTTCGCAGCATATGTTATGGAAAAATAATGCCTGTCATTGCAAAGTACAATTTGTTTCGCAGAAAAAAGGGCTCATATGGGTCTCTAGGTGAAAAAATGCAAGCGCCATGGGCTTTTAAACATAAAATGGAAAAAGCAAAAGCGCAAAAACGAAAATTGGCTTTGACCTTAAGGGGTTAATATTAGTGCCATATATTGCAAACATAACAGTACCATATATGACTTAATGCCTACTAGGCTTAAAGGGGTACTCTGGTGAATTTCTTTTTTCTTTTCTTTTTTTTTGTAAAATCAACTGGTGTCAGATAGTTATATAGATTTGTAATTTATCTCTATTAAAAAAAAAAAATCTCCAGTCTAGTTAAAAGCTGCTATATGACCTGCAGGGTGGTGTATTCTTTCCAGTCTGACACGGTGTTCTCTGCTGCCACCTCTGAAAGGCAGAAACTGGATTTGCTACTACTCTGGACAGTTCCTGACATGGACAGAGGTGGCAGCAGAGAGCTCTATGTCAGACTGGAAACAATATACCACTTCCTGCAGGACAGACTTAAAGGGGTAGTGTGGTGGCCACAAAAAAAAACAAAAACAAACACAGACACACACATAAAATATACTTACCATCCCACTGGTTACAATCATCGTTCGAATTTCCCGCCGACCACATCCCCGCCATCCTCGCTTCCGGGTCCGGGTGCAGTGAATGGCAGAGAAAAAACACACATTACAGAGTTATATAACTTAAAAGTTATATAAGTTATAGTCTGTACTCAAAAAGCTGTTTTCTAGCTTCCCTCCCTCTTTCTTATATGTTCATTATCAGGCAAATCCATCTTCATTACAGAGAAGCAAAGTGAGGATGTGTCTTCTGTGTCTATTATAAACTATGGAGGGGGAAGGGGTCAAGGGGAATGAGTGAACGGGGAGAGTAGAGAAGCAGCCCAGCGGTTTTCAGACTGTCTGGGCACATAAAATGCTGGATTCAGAGGTCAGAAAGGTCAGTGCTTATCTGGGAGCTTGGTGAAAGAAGATTGCAGGATGTAGTTTTGTACAGCTCTGCTTTTCTCCTCTCCGTGCTCCCTCATCCCCCCCCCCCCCCCCCCATAAAGCATAGTGGGCACAGAAATCCTGCTTCTTCTGAAGCGACAGGGGAAGTAGGAAAACAGTTTTTTGAGTACAGAAGGAAAACTCTTTTGCTTTAAAAAACCTATTACAGAGGTTTGTTTTAAATCGCATTTACTATAGATACTTACACCTTAAATTATACATGCCAGTGTCAATAAAACAGTGCCATATAGCAGCCAACAACCAGGATGCAGAATCTGACAGATAGAGGATACATTTTGGAATTGGAATACCTCTTCATGTAAGGAGGTTTGTGTTAAATGCCTTGTTATTCAGTGTGGAATAGAGTGCAGAGCTGAGCTGTGTGTATGTAAGGTATACAATGTGTATGTGAAGTATACAACAATGTGTATGTGAAGTATACAGAGCAGCTTACCTGCTTACAAGCACAGATCCCTATAGAGGAACTGCATCAAAGTTCCTCCCTGTAACTGATCTCATAAGAGTGACACCACCACAGGTCTTCTAGTTCACTCTCAGTGATGTGCCTGATGTGTCTGATGTGCAGGAGTTTAGATGTCCCTCCACTCTCTTGCCACTGGGAGCGCTCTGCTCATACAGGGAATGGTCAGGATACACCAACCTGTGTTAGGCTACAGTCAGGGGTACAGTACTGCCTAGAACTCCCCTGCACAATCTACTGTATGTGGTTGAATTATGTTAAAATTACAAGACTATAGACTCATAATGAGTAAATGGAGTGGTACATGCTTGTACAAGGAGCCCCCATTCTGTTGATGAACCAAACTATTGGACCCCATTGATCACACCTTGTTCCCTATCAATTGTTCTATTGGTGAGTGTTCAGACATGAAAGTCAGACAACTAATGCTGTGTTTACACGGAACGATTATCGTTCGAATTTTCGCTATAACGATCGCATTTGACCGATAATCGTTCCGTGTAAACACAGCAAACGATCAAGCGATGAGCGAAAAATCGTTCATTTTGATCTTTGAACATGTTCTCAAATTGTCGTTTGTCGTTCGCTAAATATTCGCAGATCGCTTCGTGTAAACAGTCTTTCAACGATTCACCCTATGTGAAAGATGGGCTTAAACGATCTTAAAAACGATCGCAATAACGACTTTTCTTACGAATCTTCTAACGATTTTTCTCCGTCTAAACGCTGATCGTTATAAAAACCAAATCGTTGCTTCAAAATCGTTAATCGTTCGATTGGGCAAATTATTGTTTCGTGTAAACCCAGCATAAGGCAGATACATTGTATCCCATAGGTTTAGAGTCCCCTCTGGAGCACATGTTCCAGTGGTATCGTGTATACGGGTGGTACTGCACCCTCCCATACATAAAAAGTATAACAGGATCTGTATGTAGCTATTATCACATGGGCAGTAGCCGTATTTCTGGGGTTAAAGGTTGCTGACATCAGCCTGCTCCCCTGGTCTAATTTTTATATTGCATATTGCTGTGTGTAAATTACATGGAGCTCTTACATGGTTATAATATTAGATCCACTGGCATCTGGTAGCATTGTTTGGACTAGTCTAGTACCGTTATTTGTGAGTACACTGTATTATCTGGACACTGGATAGTATTAGTATATGTACATTGTATAGTACTATCATTTGTGAAATATTTGGACATGACAGATATCATGCTATGGTTTGATTATTACCTGGTAACATTATTCCCCCAGAGTCAGTTTACTGTTTTACGTTCATAGTTATTGTGTTTGCGCTATGATATGTAATTTAACCCTTTATTCTATGTACAGTTCCCTCGAAAAAAGGAGGGCTCTAAAAATAAATAATAATATTACTAATACCTGAAAAATATAAAGATTATTTAAATGATTGATTGATGGCTACCATACAAGAAAGAAGGTACTATGCAGATTGCAAGAAAGGGCAGGCAAAATGTAAGGAAAACGAAATTAGTGCATAGCTAAAAAAAAAAAAAAAACACAAAGGGGGAGATTTATCAAACATGGCGTAAAGTGAAACTGGCTCAGTTGCCCCTAGCAACCAATCAGATTCCACCTTTCATTTCTCATAGACTCTTTGGAAAATGAAAGGTAGAATCTGATTGGTTGCTAGGGGCAACTGGGCCAGTTTCACTTTACACTATGTTTGGTATATCTCCACCATAGATCACAAAGGGTTCTAATTACTTGAAAAACTGCATGTGCCAAAAATTTGGTGCCATTTGTTGGAAAAAATTTACATGAAAAAATTACATGAACCAAGTAGATTAAGTTTGACTAAAAAGTGGTGGTGGTGGATTCAATGGAATAAATAGATGGAGCAAACTAATTATTATTACTATTATTATCATGTTGAAAAAGGACAAGAGTCCGTCAAGGTCAACCTATACCATTAATGTGTCAATACAGAGAAGAGCAAAGACTATTGCCTCATATCAGGCTGAAAATTCCTTCCCCATCCCAAATACAGTGACCAGAATAAATCCCTTCATCAATGTTTCATCTCTAGAAATATATATTTTTTTACATTATATTCAAGTTTTACATTATCTTCCATATAAGCAATCAGAGCAGACATAGATCCCCGGACACCTGACCGTATATAGATATATAGACACAAGAATGTGCGTATACTGTTTGTAAGGTGCAGGATAGACTACAACAAAGCTAAGTTACATAAGGTGACATCTAAATACCAGAGAAAAGTCATGCTATAACAATAACTGGTATGCAGAAGTATAATGTGGTCATGGTGCTTGGTGTTTTCTCTGCTATCTAGATGCTGTGCCTTATGAGACTTCGCTATTTATGTATTTGGATGTATGAATTACTAGTATGCTGTACACTTTATATGGTTCAGGTCTTTGAGGGGCAGAGTTTTATCAGGACTATTCTTTCCATTATTAGGTAATGCCCTCTATGTGTGTTTTTAAGTGATTTTATGTTTATTGTGTTTATTTTTTGCCTATGTACTGATTAACTGAACCTGTCATAAATGAGTGCATTCTCTCCTTTTTTTTTTTTCTTTTTTTTTTTTTTTTTTTGGCCTTGGGAACACAATGATTGTTGTATTAGCATTATTAGTAGTGCCTGTAGTACCATTCATTTGCTATTCTTTGTATGCTACATATTAGCTTTAAAAGTACTTTTTCTATCTATCTATCTATCTATCTATCTATCTCCTATCTATCTATCTCCTATCTATCTATCTCCTATCTATCTATCTATCTCCTATCTTTCTATCTATCTATCTATCCATCCATCCATCCATCTATTATCTATATCTATCTATCTATCTATCTCTCTTTTCTTATCTATCTATCTATCTATCTATCTATTTCTATCTCTATCTCTGTCTTTCTATCTGTCTATCTATCTATCTATCTATCTTTCTTTTCATATCTATCTATCTATCTATCTATCTATCTATCTATTATCTATCTATCTATCTATCTTTCTTTTCATATCTATCTATCTATCTATCTATCTATCTATCTATCTATCTATTATCTATCTATCTATCTCCTATCTATCTATCTATCTATCTATCTATCTATTATCTATCTATCTATCTATCTATCTCATATCTATCTCCTATCTATCTATCTATCTATCTATCTCCTATCTATCTATCTCCTATCTATCTATCTATCTATCTATCTATCTTTTCATATCTATCTATCTATCTATCTCTCTCTCTCTCTCTCTCTCTCTCTCTCTCTCTCTCTATCTATCTCCTATCTATCTATGAATCTTTCTTTCAATCCCTCTGGCTAAAACGTCACAGTATGGTTGAAAAAAATATTTCTACACTATTGTGGTTTTATATAATTATGCACCAGTGTGTACAGGTGGGAGGCAACTTTTTTTGCTTTTTGTGCTGAATCTATCTATCTATCTATCTATCTATCTATCTATCTATCTATCTATCTATCTATCTATCTATCTATCTATCTATCTATCTCCTATCTATCTATCTCCTATCTATCTATCTATCTATTATCTATCTATCTATCTATCTCCTATCTATCTATCTCCTATCTATCTATCTATCTATCTATCTATCTATCTAAAAAATTTTTTTTATAGCTGTGGTGCTTCTTTTTGTTCATATACCATATACCCAGGTATTTGTCTATGGTCGGATACATGTTTTAGTGTTGTATCCTTCATGTATGAACCTAGAAAAAATCATAGCCGGATAATATGTGTAACCTGTACAGAAGCACAATATCTGAGGGACTCCCATTGCCCCCCTAAAGGCAACTACCAGCAACTAAATTACACATAATCGGAATTATGTTTGGATTGGGCTGATAAATAAGAGGGTGGGCTATAATACACTAAGGGGTAGCCATGGGCCAAGCAGTATTTATCAGTGCACCAGTACAATAACGGCAGTAACAGTAACCATCTAGTGGATCAGGCTGCATGTTATAGGCCAAACACCTATAGTATCACCAGGTGCTGATTCTCATCTTTTTGCCCTATATACAATATGTATGTGTCACACTCTGGTGCATAGACCATGTAATAGCTAGCAGAGCTGTCCATGATACCTGTAGCAGATATTACGCTCGGTGTATGCGGGGCTCTCCCAGTATAAGGTGCGCCCCCCTCACTAGTATTTTAATCTTTGCTGATATGATATAAAATGAAAACATCCAGGACTCCAGAGGCTGCAGGTTTTCTCTTTTTTTTTTTTTTTCTTTTCTCCGACACTAAACCTTTAAATAATCTATGATCATAGCGCCCCCTGCCAGCCCTACACTGAAACTGACGGCTAGTCATGCTGTATTACGTAGAAGTACAGAAATAATAACTTGATTTCTTAAATAAATGTTGAATAATTTAAACAAATTATATAGTCAAATATGAGTTTATTTCTCTGTACTATATACATCTATATTTTTTATTCATAATTTTTTTCATTTTATAGTATGGTAAGTATGGTTTATATATTGCAATATATAATAATGTTAAGATTTGCTGTGAAGAGGTAGTTTGTTTTAGATGACATAAAAGTTTTAAGCTAGATGGTATAATAAAGCCTATAAAATACATCCTTAGGCTATGTTTACATGGCATAAGACACCGGCCGTTCCGTGACCCAGCCAGGTCACGGAATGGCCGGTGTCAGAGAAGATCATCCCAGCCGGTACTGCAGTACTGGCCGGATGATCTTAACTTCTGATGAATTGGGATGCGGGCATCGCAATTCGCCGCTGCACTCAATAGAGCAGACAGGAATAGAACTGACAGGTTAGCTGCGGCCGCTATTCAATGAATAGCGGCCGCAGAAAACTGCCATGTCAGTTTTTTTGCGGCGCCGCTAGAGATCCTGCTAGAGATGAATATGTCTATGTGTATACACTCCGGCCAGGATTCCATAAATGGCAGCACTATGTAAATTTCATATAAATCACAGCCGTTGTTGCAAATAGTCAACAACGGCCGTGATTAATATAAAACTTACGTAGTGTGAACATAGACTTAGGCTATGTTCCCATACAGAATTTTTGGTCAGTATTTTGCAACCAAAACCAGAAGTGGATTAAAAACACAGAAAGGCTCTGTTCACACTGTTGAAATTTAGTTGATGCCCATCATTTAATGGCAAATAAGTGCCATTATTTTAAAAGAATGGCCGTTGTTTTGAAATAACACCCGTTATTTGCCATTATATGGCGGCCATCCACTCAATTTCAACAGTGTGTGAACATAGCCTTTCTGTGTTTTCAATCCACTCCTGGATTCGGTTGCAAAATACTGACCAAAATAGTAAGCAAATATTGTGTGTGGGAACATAGCCTAAGGCTACCTTCACACATTCCACGGATCCTTAATTATGGACAAATTTAGGAGCTATTCATTTCAATTGGGCTGTTCATACTGTCTGTATATTTATGGATGCGCAATCCGCAACAATTACTGACAAGCTCTAGTGCTGACCATAATTGTGGCACAGATTGTCCCATAGAAGTCTATGGAAGTTTCCATAATTTTTACATATCCATAATTATTTAAAATCAGTAAAAAAAATATGGATAAGTAATTATTTTAAACCATTTACACTTATTTAACCATCACCTTCCCCTTTTTTTGATCTGCAAAAATTCACATTACGGATGCATTATGGATGGTTCTTTTTTGTGAGGATTTGAGAGGATTGCTGATGATTGCAGACTTCATATACAGTCCTTTAAAAGTACTGAACATGGGAATAAAGCCTAAGGATGGTGGTTGTTTCCTGGGTATGTATGTATCATGGGTATGCGTGTAACTTTCTTGGCCATTAATCTGTAAAAAGACCCCCCTACAATGACCGATTTTTAATAATGGTGGCAGGGTGGCCCTTGTTACTAAGGCCGCTATCTCTGCACCCCCTGTGGCTATGCCCTTGCCAGTGCTCATTTGTAGCCATTGCTTATTTGATACCTACCCCTTCCAGCTGTAATCCCCCTCCTGTAGTCCTATGGGGCAGGAGTGTATGTATAGTAAAGAAGGGGAACAGCGTATCAGCTATGTTATATCAGAAATGTTACCATGTTTTACTATAACAATAAATGATATTATATCATTTTATAAATAATATTGCAATTTGCTCAAAACACAGTAACCTGAACTTTATTGCTTTATGCTGAGAATTTCTTCCAAGAATCTATTCAGATGGGGTTTTTTTTTTTTAATGGAAGAATACACTTGCCAACTTTTAAAAAAAGGACTTCAGGGAAAATAAAAAAGGTGTCAAAAATTCTTCAGTGCCTTAACCACAGAAACAGCTTCCCAGCGGTCAGACCACCCCGGACCACCCATTTATGACATTTATTATAAATGGAAGCTGGGGTGACATTTACACAGCAGGACCTCATACACCCAGCCAAGTAACAGAACCAAAGACCCACAGATCTGTAAGAGAGCGTTCACAAAATTCACTCCGATCAGAGATGGAGGAGTCTGGGAATCTAGTCAAATATGAAGTAAGATCCTCATTTCATTGACTGTGTCATAAAAGTGCTGGAAGAAGGTGGTACTGTGGATATCAGCAAAGCCTATGATACAGTATCCCATAAAGAGCTGATAGAGTAGTTGGTAGAAATGAGAACTAATCCAATTTAAGGGAATTGATTTCTGTCTTAAGGGTGCATTCACATGTACAGGATCCGCTTCAGATTTGATGCTGTGTTCAGTTATTTAGATCAAATCGGCTGCAGGTCTGAACCATCAAATCCACTGGCATACGGTACGTGTGAAGCTACCCTCAAGTACAAATATTTTTTTTTCTAATGATTGTAAATGATTTATAAATGAGCTCTACTTAAAAGTCTCAAGCCTTCCAGTACTTATCAGCTGCTGTATGTCCTCCAGGAAGTGGTTTCTTCATTCCACTCTGGCACAGTGCTCGCTGCTGCCACCTCTGTCCATCACAGATGGGGAGGGGGGATTTGCTAATGCTCTGGTCAGTTACTGTAATAGAGGTGGCAGCAGAGAGCACTGTGTCATAGTGGTAAGAATACACCACTTCCTGCAGGGCATACAGGAGATGATAAGTACTGTAAGACTTGAGATTTAGCTTTCTGACATCATTTGTTTAAAAAAATATTTTTTTTTTTTACTCCTTAAAAATGAGTCACAAGTGCAGCCAGGCGGTGGGGAAAGCTAATCATATGCTGGGGTGTATAGCTAGAGGTATAACCAGTAGGAAGAGGGAGATTGTGATCCCGCTGTATAGAGCTCTGGTGAGGCCACATCTGGAATACTGTGTCCTGTTCTGGAGACCTTACTAACATAAAGATACTGAAAAAATAGGATGGGTTCAAAGACTGGCTATGGAAATGGTGGAGGTGTGAGGCATAAACCATATCAGGAAAGACTTCAGGATTTGAATCTGTATAGTCTGGAGGAAAGAAGGGAACGGGGGGGGGGGGGGGGGGACATGATTGAAACCTTTAGGTATGTTAAAGGATTAATAGGGTTCAAGAGGGAAGTGTTTTTTGAAAAAAACTGAATTCAAGAACATGAGGACAAAGTGAGAGGTTAGTTGGGGGAGAGATCAGAGGCAACGTGAGAAAATATTACTTTACTGAAAGAGTAGTAGATACTTGGAACAAAGTTCCAGCAGATTTAGTTGGCAAATCTATAGTTAGTGATTATAAACCTGGCTGGGATAAACATATATCTATATGAAAGGAAATAATGTAAGGGCAGACTAGATAGAGCAGGGGATCTTTTTCTGCCGATAGTTTTCTATGTTTCTATGACTTTATGTGAACTTGACATTTTATGAACTTTGAGAAACATAGAAGGACAAGGAGGATAATAAGGACTGAGGGACACAACCTCAGCTTTTACTGACCTACTAGGCTTAGTGGCTCTAAGCACCTGCTCTAGTTTTTTTTTTTTTTTTACAAAATCCCTATATGACTCCAGGTAAGAGAACATTATTTACACAGTCATCAACACATGACACCTTAATTACCCACAAACATCAAGTACATTTATTTACAAGTAATCAAACAAGATTCCACGAAGACGGAAAGGGTTAATGCGCCTGTATATCCAAAATAGATTCCGAGTCGGCAAGTCGGGTTTTGATGTGAGGCCAGCGGCTCTGACGAAAGGCTCTCAGCTGTGCCAAGAAATGCAATATTTCTTGATTTAAAGGAGGAGTGACAGTGAACACCTCAGTAAAGAGATGCTGGGCTGGGAATACAGAGAGAGCGGTGCCGGCTTTGAAGTCGCAAGGAAAGCCTCATCTTATAGCTCCTGTACTGACTTGAATCTTGATTCCTAACCTGGAAAATATGTAAATTATAAGAGCACATAGATTGACTAAGTATTCTGTCTACACCTCACTTCCTTTTAATTGATTTATATTCTACAGTATATCTACTATAAGCAAAAAGAATAGCTAGCTAGCTATCCATCCAGGGCCGATTCTAGGTTTTCTGCTGCCTGAGACAAAACCAGGAATGGTGCCCCCCCCCCCCCAGTGCCACACAGGACCCTTCCCCCCCCCCCCAAACTTATTGAAAATCATAAGTACATAAGGCGTGTTAGCGGCGTATAATAATAGGTGCATACATAATCCAGTTTCACCATAAATCACCCTGGTCAGGCACTACCTTCCATTTCATCCTTGGTGAGGACAAGACAGAAAAAGATTCAATGTTTCCAATGCCACCAGTGTGTAACCAATTCCTCTATCTATATTGCTTCTCCAAGAATAAAAGCATCTGACATATACAAGAGTCAATGCATTGTGACCACTTATGGTGATCTTATTCATGGTCATACTACCATTACCCCTTGTGCTCCATTTTAAGATACTGTAACAATACATACAAAGTGTTTGAAGTCCAGGCTTGCATACTATCTCAGTGTCCAGCTATCATCTGCAGGTTATGGGGTCGATAAAGTAAGTGATGTTTAGCAGACAGTATAATTTATGGCCACTCCATAAAATCTGCCACCCTTACAAATTTGCCGCCTGAGCAGGGGCATAGTGCTGTCACTGCATGTGTGGGCCGCTCTGAGGTAGGGGGCGGGTGAAGGTGTGGGTGGTTCTCAGGCAGTGTATGGGGGGTGCAGGATGCTCTTAGGCACTGTGTTGGGGGGGGGCGCTCTGAGACACACCACACCATATTGCTTTGCCGCAGGGCTGGGCCTCCCTTTTGACCATGCCGTATAGTAGCTGCGTGGTCTGCCTCCATGGTACTTACACCACTGTGCCTAAGCAATAAACTTATTTCACCTCATGGCAGAAACGGCCCTGTATCCATCTCATTATCAATCTATTTATCTAGGTAAAAAGTCAAATCACCGCAGCACTCCAGGAATGTGCTCAAAAACATGAATTATTTCTCCCACTTATGCAACGTTTCAGTTCCATTTTAGGACCTTTTCCAAGCAGTGCCATCCATCTAGATCCATCTCATCCATCCATCCATCCATCCATCTAGATCTTTCCCATACTATCTGCCAATGTTAATACACAGTCCTACATGATATTTAAAGGGGTAGTCCCATCACAAAGGATAGGGGATAACAAACTGATTGCAGGAGGTCTGACAGCTGGGACCCCAGCCTATCCAGAAAACAGAGGCACAATGAATGAAGTATACGTTGATGAGGCCACCTGCCCTCCCTTCATTCTGTAAGGGGCTGCTGAATATTTCAGAGCACTACATTTAAAGTTTGTTACCGTTAATTGTGCAGCAGGGGCGATATGTAGCTGCAGCTCAGCTCCTATTTATTTGAACGGGAGCTGATCAATGCAGGCGTCAGGTAAACCTTGCTGATCGGTTACTGATGAGCTATCCTGCTCATCAGCACAGTTTTCCCAGAAAATCCCTTTAATGTATAGAATAGCCTAATAAACCACAGTAATAAACTTAAAAGGAACCCGACCCCCCGGTAGAGCCCCCTATAACTATTACCTGATCGCGCCGGGTCCCGCTTCTTGATCCGGTCCGGTGACGGAGATTTCAGCACCCAAAGCCCCGCGCGCCCGCTCCTGAGATGAGTCCGATGCTCATAGAGAATGAATGGAGCGTTGGACTCACCATTCATTTTCTATGGGCATCGGACTCATCTCAGGAGCGCACACTGGGCTTCGGGCGCTGAAATCTCCGTCACCGGACCGGATCAAGAAGCGGGACCCGGCGTGATCAGGTAAGTATAGGGGGCTCTAGCGGGGAGTTGGGGCCCTGTCACCCCGGCACGGGGGGGTTACAGGTCCTCTTTAAAGGACTGACTTATTTCTCCCTGTGCCCGCGGTGAGTGGCGGGACTGGCCTTGGAACCAATGCCGAAAGGCATTTTCCTCGGAGTTGCCATGACGTCATAACTCAGGGGAAAGGCCTGTCCCAGCTGATGGACTGTAACATCCTACTCCAACAGCATCCTACTCCAGTGGCTAAGCGGCCAGTCTATCAGCCAGGTTGTGACGTGTCGGCTCTAGGGATCCCGGAGCCTGACGGGGGTCCCGCGGCTGGTCCCACCGCTCACCATGGGCATGGGGAGAGGTAGGTCGGTACTCGGTTTTCCCCCTGCCCCTGCCGGCTGCAGGATTTTAGAATCCGCCGGACTTCTCCTTTAAAGTAAACAGATACAATAGTAGCTGATGCTGAAGGTAGTTCTGGTGATCTCGCTGTCCATTTATGAACACTATCCTGGCTCAGAAATGAAAAAACCTTCTTCCTCTAATCCTGAGGAGTGGTAATATTGCTGACAACGACCAAATGCAGAATTTGCATTAAAGTGTGTGTCATGCAGCATTTAGCAGTCCCACCAACCTCTAAGAAGCTCAGGAGTGACAGGGTGTCCTTAATCCCCTAGGAAGACATGCATACCATAGTGGTAACTCACGCAACCTCTGTGAGGTCAGATATGTAAATTAAAACTCCCGGGTCCTGGAATGTCATTAAATAAAGGTCCATGCACCAAGCCTGTGGGTCATGACCTCAAGGAATAGAGGTTTGTATTGGGGTCATTTACTTTAGCTCTGGGGTCCCTTTTAGGTACTCAGGTTTGCACAGGTATAAATTGAGTGCAAGTCCTGGCGGTCTATACCACCGCTCCAGTTCTTGTAGGTTGGATCTATGACCAAATATGCATTGTTATCCTAAGTATAGGAGATCAATGTATATATCTGGAAAACCCCTGTATTCAGCGTTGAAGAAAGTGATTGAGAAGGGTCAAAAACTTTCATCACCTGACTTGAGTATCCTCATTTATCCTCGCAGGGACAGGTATATAGTGTTCAGTGTCAGATCTGCACTCAGAAGTTGGCTCTAGCTGCACGTCGGAAATAGAGCAACCACCCTTCTATGGGGTGTGTCACTTCTAGTCCTGTTAGTTGGGGATGAACACTATAATTAAGCACCCTGTTAAATATATGTCTGCAGTTTTACCAGCTACTTCAAAGGGATGAAAAGCAACAAAAAGTATTATGATGTAATACTGCATATGAACTCTCTTTGGGTAACATGTCTTAAAGGGGTACTCTGGAGAAAAAATGTCTTCAAATCAACTGGTGTCAGAAAATTATAAAGATTTATATATTACTTTTATTTAAACAACTCAAGTCTTCCACTACTTATCAGCTGCTGTATGTCCTGCAGGAAGTGGTGTTTTATTTCTAGTCTGACACAGTGCTCTCTGCTGACACCTCTGTCCATGTCAGGGACTGTCCAGAGCAGGAGAGGTTTTCTATGGGGATTTGCTACTGCTCTGGACAGTTCCTGTTAGAGACAGGTGGCAGCAGAGAGTATTGAAAGACTAAATAACTTCCTGCAAGACATACAGCAGCTAATAAGTACTGTCATTGACTGTTATCTAGGTTTGTATTCTGACCATTTTCAGTTGGCTATTATATAAATTCTGTATGTGGTAAACTTTTCTAAAACATCACCCTATAGAATTCTTATTTACTATACGCTATCTCACTGATGAACTGACTTAAGACTTAGGTTATATATAGTATAATATATAGTTTTGCATGATCTTTAGTTTTGAGGGGGTCCCTGCTGGGCTGTGAGGGGGTCCAGAGTTGAGCTGTGACCCACCCGGACTATCGGTACCACCACCCACAGAAAGGGGAGATGACCCAAGGATGGTGTAATGACTGTGTAGGTGCAGGAACAATAATCACTCCTGTTACCATAAATAAAATCTTCTTTACTTCAGGAATACTTAGTACAGTAGCAGATAATAGACTTCTGACTTGACTAGACTCAATCTGCGTTAAGAGCTTTTGGAGCAGAAGAGCTGTGCTGACTTGGTTGCGTGCTGAGAAGTAGAGTGAGTTCAGAGCAGTAGAGAGGAGTTTGTGCTGAGGGTTCAGAGTAGTAGAGAGGAGTTTGTGCTGAGGGTTCAGAGTAGTAGAGAGGAGTTTGTGCTGAGAGTCCCAACCCAGGGTAGAAGTGTGCTCTGCCGGAATTTTAGAAGAAGAAGAAGTAGAATACTAAAGAATACTTGAAAGTAGAAGACTACTTGTGCCCCTGTTTTGACCTTTGTTGTCGCTGTACCACCTGTTGCCCTACAGTGTCGGGTGACAAAAGCCCCAGACCTTGTTACCTGAGTTGAGCAAGGTGGCCAAAATTACTTGGTTACACCTGTGCTGCAAGATTGAGTATGTAGGCTTGTAGTATCTTGTGTCAGGATACTGTCCTGCACTTTTTAGAGACGTTTAATGGCGTGGGTTTGGGTGATCTCTGACTTGTCCTTTCCTGAGTGCTTTAGTACTGCGTAATAAGAGTAAGTGTTGCTTTGAAGAAGAAAAGAATCTCTGTGTTCCCCATACGTCTGTCCGCTACCACACTCCCGACTAGACTACCTGGACTGACTAAGTGTGGGTGTGTACTTCCTCTCCCCATGTGACAACTTACTACAGGATGTGTAATACCTCCTGTGAGAGGTTGAGAACTAAAAGAAAAGAAAGGAGACTAGAGATAGGTGGAGAACAGAAAAAAGCTCTTATTGGTGCGCAGATTACAAACCCCTTGTTTACTACAGCTGTGCAATATACAAGTGCATATACAAATAATAGCAACATCTAGTGGCAAAACTTAGGCATAACTTCATTACCACTTTACTTGAAGTACAGGCTTTTGCGAGGGGTGTATAGACTAGCAACACCCGTGGTGAAACACCACAGGGACAGAGGGGTTAAAGGAGAAGTCAGGCCAAAACATTATTACTTATGGAAAGTTAGACAAATTTCTAATGTACATTAATTATGGGAAATGCACATATAGGGCTATTTCCCCTAATTTAGTAGATCAGGGAGACTTCAGATTCTCAGCTCCCGGGAGCTGGTATGTGTGATCGGAGAGCGGCGGCCAGGCGGGGGGAGTCAGCCATGGGATAGTAGTTCAGTGTAGTCCAGTGCAGCGGCGGGGAGCGGCAGTTCGGCAGGCTTACCATGGAGATCGGCCCTGGTACTACTCCCCCATTATCTGCTCATACTATGAGCAAATGATGGGGCAGTAGTACAGTGTGTATCTATGGAAGCAGCACCGAGCAGGGAGGGGGGAGGTAGATGGCACTTCTCTCCCTCCCTGCTCGGTGCCCCCCAAATGTACTGATTGATTACATTTATAGAATACTTTGGGGAGCAAGAACACTTGCTCCCCAAAGTATTCCATAAATGTATTCAATCAAAACCATACTGTATATTGCACTTACATACACATCCATTGTAATTCCAATGGAGTTCCCCCTGCTGGACACTCCATTGTAATTACACCCCCGGTTCGTGACGTCACAGTATTTCAGAGAATCTGAAGTCTCCCTGATCTACTAAATTGAGGGAAATAGCCTTATATGTGCATTTCCCATAATTAATGTACATTAGAAATTTGTCTAACTTTCCATAAGTAATAACATATTAAAAAATTATTTTGGCCAGAGTTGTCCTTTAACTATAACAAAGGGGTCCCTTGGGGGGGGGGTGTAATTTAATATACTAGATGCATCCAAGGGGGAGTGGGGATATTCTAGGGACATCCTGCTGTGGGAGGAGTTACCTGTTATTGCTCGCTTACTCTTCATTCCCCGCTCGCTGCCGTCGCTATTACACGCGTCGGCAGCGAGCGGGTAAGTGCGGGGGGGGGGGGGCGTCGGGTTTAGCTGCAGGGGGTGATCGCTAGATTGTCCGGGCAACCCATAGAAGATAACGGCTCACTTGCCATTCCACTCAGCAGTGGCTGAAGTGTAGAGGGAAGATTGGTCACCACTGCAGCCAGTGACTGGATTATGTACCCCTTAATGTACAGGCACTTAGGTTCTATACAAGAAAACATGGTGGTATTTCCGCATGAAACAAGGACACCCCCAGATATGGACCTGTGCAGAGGTTGCAGGAGGCAAGCTATTCTTCACCTAGGGCTATTCAGTCTATGAAGCATATAATTTGTAAGGCTGTTGTTCTAAGCAGCAATTATTTACGGTCATGGAGTGATTTATAGTATTGGGCTCTTTTATCACAGTAATCCATCCAAACCCCCTAAAAAGCAGTTTGTTATCAATCCTCTAGATGTATAGACAGTGCTAACACCACACACTTATATATACTTCTGCATTAGCTTGTCTGGGACTCCATATAGTAAATCAATGTTTCCTCGGCCAGTGGGGACTTCAATAGGAGGCTATCTCTGAGAATGAGGCAGAGACACAGTGCTGGTCAGACATGGTTTTTGTGATAACTGAATAGGTGAAGTCAATCAATAAACAAGGCTATTGCTGGCTATATATATATATATATATATATATATATATATATATATATATATATATACTGGGGCGGTCTTGGCATTTCTGGGGCCCCAAGCGAAGTTATGTCTAGGGCCCCCCCTCGACACACGTTCCAAAACAATAGACCGCTGTGTGTTTCCCCCAGTAGTATATACCCCTTGTGCGCTACCGCCAGTAATATATACTCCTTGTGTGCTTCCCCCAATAGTATATACCCCTTGTGTCCTGCCCCCAGTAGTATATACCCCTTGTTTGCTTCCCCCAGTAGTATATAGACCCCTGTGTGTTCCCTTAGTTATATATAGCCCCCCCTGTGTGCTCCCCCAGAAGTATATAGACCTCCTGTGTGCTGCCCCAGTTGTATATAGACCCCCTGTGTGCTCCCCTACTAGTATATAGGCCCCCTGTGTGCTCCTTCAGGGGTATTTAGCCCCCCTGTGTGCTCCCCCACTTGGATATAGACCTCCTGTGTGCTCCCCCACTTGGATATAGACCCTTGTGTGCTCCTCCAGTAGGATATAAACCCCCTGTATGGTTCCCCCAGTAGTATATAGACCCCCTGTGTGTCCCACCAGTATTATATAGACCCTTTGTGTGCTGCCCCAGGAGTATTCAGGCCCCCTGTGTGATCCCCCAGTTATATATAGACCACCTGTGTGCCTCACAAGTAGTGTATAGACCCCCTGTATGTTCCCCCAGTAGTATATAGACCCCCTGTGTGCCCCACCAGTAGTATATAAACCCCTGTGTTCTCCCCCAGGAGTATATAGCCCCCCCTGTGTGCTCCCCCACTTGGATATAGACCTCCTGTGTGTTCTCCAAGTTGTTCTGCTGCCCCAAGTAGTATATAGACCCCCTGTGTGCTGCCCCCAGTAGTATATAGACCCCTCTGTGAAGCCCCAGTAGTCTCTAGCCCCCCTGTGTGCTCCCCCCATTTATATAGACCCCCGATGTGCGCTCCCCCAGTTAAACAGACCCCTGTGTGCTCCCCCTCCCATATAGTATATAACACAATAAAACAAACACTTATACTCACCTGGGTCCGGGCGTCTCCTCTTCTCTTCACTCTTGTGGCCGCAGGAAGGGTTTTCCCTGCGATCACAAGAGGCCGCACTCCCCTTGTCCTGGCGCCGATGCTCCAGTGATGTCACTGGAGCGCCAGCACCACAAGGACAAAGCTGCCACTTGTGACCGCAGGGAAAACCCTTCCTGCGGCCACAAGAGTGACTGACAGGAAGGGGGCCAATGTCTCCCGCCCTGTCAGTGCTGCTGCATGTAACTATGAGGGCTCATTACGAGTGCTCATAGTAACAGTTCAGATGGCAGCAGCAAGCGGGGCAGCGGCCCTGTCCAGCGGTCTTGAGCACAAGAGCGGGGCGTGGGGGCCCCCCTGGATGTTGGGGGCCCCAAGCGATCGCTTGGGGTGCTTGGTGCCAAAGACCGCCACTGTGTATATATATATATATATATATATATATATATATATATATATATATATATATACACAGTATAGACTCTTCTGCCACTGTGATATTCTGCAAAAACACTGAATAGATTAACAGAAAGTTAACAAAAAGAAAAAAAATTAATTGAACCAATATAAATAAATACAGTGGTGCCTTGGATTATGAGCATAATTCGTTCTGGGACCGTGCTTGTAATCCAAATCCCCTCTTAAACCAAAGCAAATTTTCCCATAAGAAATCACTGATATGCAGAGAATTGGTTCCACACCCCCAAAATAATGATTCATTATTCTGAATAACATATAAAACTAATGAAACAAACATTCAGAAACAGCAGAATATGTGATATTATAAGTTACTGTACAGTAATGGAGAAGATGGGAAACACAAGGGCTGACAGAGACTGCAGGGAGCATGGAGGAATGAGCAGGACAGATGTGGGCACATACATGCAGCACTCTGTCCGGGGAGAGAGGGGTTACAGCTATGGAGAGATTACCTCCACAGTCCTGTCCCCTGATGTAAGCCCCAGCCTGAAGTGGATCTGCCATGATTTGTAAGGTGAGGGAGACTTCCTGGGTCAGAGTACAGGGCTGTAGTTCCCGCTATGCAGAACATGCCCCTCCTCCACTCGCGCTCCCATCCAGTACAAGGAGCTCTTAAACCAAAGCAATGCTCTTAAACCAAGTCACAATTTTGAAAATCTGTGAGCTCTTAAACCAAAACACTCTTAAACCAAGTTACTCTTAAACCAAGGTACCACTGTATATGTGTATCCCAACTTTCAACACTGTAAATGTATAACGTATAAACCATGCATGTAGAATGACACCCCCTCTCCTTCTATGGTGGCTCTGATAGTATCATAGGCGATTTAAACAGTTGTCTCATAATAGATCCACCTCCTGTACATATACAGTGGTGCCTTGGATTACGAGCATAATTCGTTCCGGGACCGCGCTTGTAATCCAAATCCACTCTTAAAGCAAAGCAAATTTTCCCATAAGAAATCATAGAAATGGAGACAATTGGTTCCACACCCCAAAAATAATTATTTTATATTCTGAATAACATATAGAACAGATGAAACACATGAAACATTCAGAAACAGCAGATTATGTGATATTATAAGTTACTGTACAGTAATGGAGAGGATGGGAAACACAAGAGCTGACAGAGACTGCAGGGAGCATGAAGGAATGAGCAGGGCAGATGTGGGCACAGTATAGCAGCGCTCTCTGTCCGGGGAGAGAGGGGTTACAGCTATGGAGAGATTACCTCCACAGTCCTGTCCCCTGATGCAAGCCCCAGCCTGAAGTGGATCTGCTATGATTTGGAAGGTGAGAGAGACTTCCTGGGTCAGAGTACAGTGGTGTAGATCCCGCTATGTAAACCTTGTCCCTCCCCCACTCCCCCTCCCACCCAGTACAGGGAGCTCTTAAAACAACGCAATGCTCTCAAACCAAGTCAAAATATTTTGAAAAACTGTGAGCTCTTCTTGCAAAATGCTCTTAATCTAAGTTACTCTTAAACCAAGGTACCACTGTACTCCATTAGGCTATGTTCACACAACGTAAGTTTTGAATTAATCATGGCCGTTGTTGCATATTCACAAAAAAGGCGGTGATTAATTCAAAACTTATGTGCACTGCAGGCTGAGAGAATCCCGGACGGTGTGTATACACATAGTATACACTCTGGCCGGGATCCCTAGCGGCCGCACAAAGAAATGACTTTTCAGTTTTGTGTGGCCGCTATTCATTGAACAGCAGCTGCACATCCCTGACAGGCCACACAACGGAGAGTGTGGCTCCGGCCCAAACTATTACATAGTCGGCTATGGAGAATTGGGATGCTGGCGTATCCATGTGCCAATTCAGCAGTAAGGAAGATCATACGGTCGGTACTGTGACAAGGCCGGGTCATAGTACGCCGTTGTTTTACATCATGCGAACATGGCATTAAGGTGCATGAAGGTTATAGAGAGGGGTCACTTCTCCAGAAAGCCCATCTAAGCTAGGATTTTAAACTATGCTGTAAGAACACCTGCATTATATAGAGACTCCCACCATAGGATAGGTGCATGACAACAGTGTGACCCCAGTAATCTCGAAAATAGGGGCTCTGTTTGTCATTTTCTACAGAGCTTAGCTATCTCCCACAGTCCCTTAGACAATGAAGAGAGCGGTAGGAAATTTTAAATCCAAATTCTAAGCGGTGGACCCCCCAAAGATCACACGCTCACCCAGTATCCTTTGGATTCAGGATAAATGTTGGCGGTGGGACAACCCCCTTTAACCGAATTGCCAGCTTGTAATTGTACACTTCTCCTGTAGTGGCCGCTATAATAGAAATGTGTAGCCGGATGCAGGTCCCTCTGCAAAACCTGTTATTTGCCGAGGATGTCCTAAGCCATGTGAAAGGAGTAATTTGTGGTGAAATAAACCCTTTAAGTAGTTCTATAAAAGAGAAGAGAGAAGATTCTGATTCCGGACTGTAGACAGCAGCAGTGAGGACCCAACTCTTCGACTGCAACCACTTATCAGACAGATGCTGTTGGGTTGCCATGGTGCTGTCTATATACACTGCAGGCACCTGCATCTCTTTGCAGCAGCAGCCGATAAGCGGAGCGGATATGAGAGGTTTTGTGAGCGGCTCTTATCACATTCTGCGGAAGAATGAGCTGCGGATGAATATTCTGCAGCTTCTGCCTGTCAGATGACAAAGCCCATACATGTCTGACTACCTTTACTCACCGTAGTCAGATAGATTGCTGGTATAGCATACTGTTTAAAAACCTCTGATGAGCAGATTAACCCATTGATGACCCATGACATAACTGTATGTCATAGCACCATTAAAGAGGTATGGGGAAAGGTTGAGAGCCAATCCCTCTCCATACCCAGTGGCTGTTGGCTGCTTGTTTTAACAAGCACGGAGAGAGCTGCCATGTTGGCTATTTAACCCTCTAAATTCTGTGGTCAATGATGGTTAGAAGCTACTAAAGAGAACTGTTCAGAAGCTAAATAACTTCCTTTGCAAGGAATGGATCAATTGCCGTGGCGGGCTAAAGCATTCAAATGGCCTCCAAAGCTGACATGAAAGCTCTACTATGACAGCTTGCCTAGTAGATTGTTGATCTCACAGTTCACCATAAAACATAAGTATTAGGGTGCGTTCACACGTACAGGATCTTCAACAGATATGCTGTGGATCACATACGTATGAACACACCCTTAGGCTATGTTCACACAACATAAGTTTAGTATTAATCACTGGCGTTGTTGCCTATTTGCAACAACGGAAGTGAATAATACAAAACTTACATTGTGCTTCAGTAAGAGAGAATCCTGACCGCAGTGTATACACATAAAGGGAGATTTATGAAAGGGTGTAAATATACACCTGGTGTAAACTGCCCTTAGCAACCAATTACAGCTTAGCTTTCGGCTCTGGTAGAATAAAAGCTGAGCTGTGATTGGTTGCTGTGGGCAGTTTACACAAGCTGTATATTTACAGACTTTCATAAATCTCCCCCATAGTGTACGCTCCGGCTGGGATCCCTAGCGGCCATACGAACACAATGAAAAGTCACACAATGGAGAGTGCGTTCTGACTGCACCCTCCATTGTATTGAATGTATCCCAATTCAACAGAAATGAAGATCATCTTCACTGACACCGCCTGTTCTGTGACACGGCCGGGTCACAGAACAGCCAGTGTTGTATGATGTTTGAACCCGGCCTTATAGTAAATTGTATGAGTGATCGAGTGACTAAAAAGTAATAAAATAAAAATATAACTAAAAGTATACATAAATATTAAAATAACAATATAATAAAATAGAAATACAATAAAATCCCTTAAAATTAAACACAACCTCCTTCCTTTTCCAATTTTATTTTTTATTATTATTTTTATTTATTTATTGTTCAGTTTCACAGCACAATTTTATTCTTCTTTGGCAATACATTTATGGTATGGAGTGGTGTGCTCCATACACTCAGGTTCTCCAGATCAGTGGGGGGTCCCAGCAGTTAGACCACCGCCAATAAGCTTATTATGCCCAGTGCTGTGGATAAGGGATACCTTTTGGTCTTGGAAATACTTCTTTAAGAACGGATGGAAACTTCCAGTGCTACAGATATTGTATACTTTCCATTTTTAGGGAAGATCATGGTAAAACATATTATTCCAGGAATATGGTACCTGCTGAGGGAAGCAGTGATTCTGACTTCTAGATTGCTCTTGTAGGGAAATGGTTAATACTAGGGTTGATATTTGTCCTATTCTGTAACATGACTGGGGTGGGGGTGGGGGGGCAGTGCATGTCTAGACCTGATGGAATTCCTGATACAAGGTCCCCTGTAGAGAGGTTTGCTCTGATGTACAAAGGGGTTTAGGTCAGATCTCTAACTCCTGCAGAGTGAACAGCTTCTGGCCTTGGGCATTAGATGTGGAATTCCGGGATTCTGACAAGGAACAATCTGTATATGGTTTACAGTGTCTGAAACCCCCATTCAGGAGGCGCTCATATCTGGGCGGCTATCATTACACTATCATATCAGCTACTACATGTTCAACCTTTCACCAACAAAGGATGTTTTGCACAGTAGCAGGGAGGACTACAAGGGCCCAGACTGATGATACCTGAGATGATGACTATGAGGTCAGATTAAGAGGAAAGCTATACCGGCCACGAACTAGAATGACATTTGTTAGGATTAGTCGTGATTGAAAAGCAGCAGCAAGCTGAGTATTCTCCATGACACGTCTATGAGTCTGCTAGGAATGTCACTTCCTCATGCCTTCCCTAATAGACCGTCAGTGGCCTCTGCCGGTTATTCTATATATATATATATATATATATATATATAGATATATAGATATATATATATATATATATATATATATATATATATATATATATATATATAGTACAGGTGGTATTTTCTACCTAGAATAGCATTGTAGTAGAAAGAATGTAGCCTAAAGAAACATAACTCACTCTATCTATCTATCTATCAGGTTGGGTTCACACTGCATTTTTTTCATCCGTCTTTGCAAAAAAACAGATGGAAAAATGGATGCAATTGTGTGCATCCGTTTTGACCCGCTTTCCCATTGACTTCCATTATAAAAGAAAGGATCAAAACACATTCGGTTTTTTTTTTATTTACACAAAAACGTACTTGACCTTATTTTTGCGTACGTTAAAAAAACCTGATCACATGATCCAAAGGTCCTCAACCTTACAGTGTGGAGAGCAGCCTGACAGAGAGGAAGAGGGAGAAGGTGTGTCAGTCTGTGTGTGTCTCAGTAATGTTTGTTTGTGTATGTTAGTGGTGTCTCAAATGATTGTGCATAGTGGATGGATGAGGGGCCCAGCTGAGGCTCTGTCGCCCAAGAGCCCACAAAAAGCTAAAGCTGGCCCACTATCTATCTATCTATCTATCTATCTCATATGTATTTCTATTCTTTACTGTATCCATTTCTATCAGTAAATCCCAACCTTCCATGGTAGACTGAGACTCTTGGGGTATGTTCATACTGAATGAATACACTGCAGATTTGGCACAGATATTCTGCATTAATAAATCCTACAGAGAATTTAATTGCAGATTTATTCTTGATTTTTACTTTCCCACTGAAGTCAATGGTATGTATCTGCAACAAACCTGCAGAGTATCACACATACTGTAAGTGGACAGGCTGAATATTTAAAATTCACACCTCAGTTTATGCACAGATCTTAAGCAAATACAGCAAATGGCTTAAGGCCCTAATACACAAAATGATTCTTGCCACACTTGCCCGATTACTGGCCTTTCTGGCCAATATTCGTTTGGTGTAACAGGACATGTTAAAAGACCACGATCAGCCGACATGCACAATGTTGGCTGCGAGTCTTTCTATGTAATAGGAGTGATAGCGCCACTGACTTGGGCAGCCCAGAGGATCTAAGGATCGTTCCGGCAGCCCCTCCCGCTTGCTGTGTGTGCATGTATTGGCACAGACAGCGAGCAGGGAACGAGGGGGAAGCGAACACTGACCTGACAGGTCGGCACTCGCTTCCCCTTCAATATCGTCCTGTGTAATACAGACTTTAGATTGGTTAAAATCTTATATCTATCTATCTATCGTATGTATCACTTCAAGATTTTATAGTTTTTTGGATGTTCTTTTATACCAGGCTCTTTTCTAATGAGTAACTTACCAATAAGAATGTATTTATTGACGCTGACTTCTCCGCCTGTGAATAGATCGGACTGATCACATCCCCATTCAGCAGCTGATTTATGATGTTGCTCTTCATTCCTGCTCCATTAATTTCTCCATGCTGACACCATACATCTGTCCCATATAACTGTTAGTATAAGATGGATTTATGCAACCCCCCTTTTTTTCTAACACATGATTCATGGATAAAACTGTGCTGGCTGGGAAGTTAAAGGGTTAACTTTCCACAATATTGGTGGTATTAACTCTTAGACATAATACAGACAAATGTGAACCCTATTAGGATTAGGGGAGAGGTTGGTAACGCTATAGGGTCAATGCAAGGGGAGTTAACAAGAGACAGGCCTTAATTCAGATCAGATGCACAGCTGGAATATGAAAGAGTAGCTCTCTCATGGGGAAATGATCGCTATATGTATCTCTATTATACCGGGCCACTGCAGTTATCAGTAAGAGCTGAGGGGGGGGGGGGTATAAGGTACGGCACTAAGAACAGAGGTTGATGTGTTATCACATGACTATGTGTGCTGCTCTGTGACAGTGCTTATAGTCAGTGCCTCGCTAGTGAGTAGTGCATTCATTTGCAAAAGATGGCACTATCACCATGTTTCTGGTATTACCTGGCTGATCAGAACTATCTTGTGGCACAGTATCGTCCCATGTAAAAGGGGCCCTTAGATCAGTCAGTGACTGGCTCAGCCAGCACAACTCACAACTATAGGTCCGCTGTATTCTTTCAGCCCTCCTATTAGCCAAATGGCACAAAATATTTTGTGTCATCTTGGCAACCAGGAGCCAAGATTGTTTAGGTGTCAAGAGCTTGGATGCAGAAACGGGCATCATTGGCAGGGAATCAAGGACAAGAGACTAGAGATGAGTGAACTTGAGCATGCTTGAGTCGATCCGAACCCGAACTTTCGGCATTTGTTAGCGGTGGCTGCTGAAGTTGGATAAAGCCCTAAGGCTATGTGGAAAACATGGATATAATCATTGGCTGTATCCATGTTTTCCAGACAACCTTAGAGATTTATCCAAGTTCAGCAGCCCCTGCTAATCAAATGTCGAATGTTCGGGTTCGGATGGACTCAAACCCAAACCCAGTTCGCTCATCTCTAGTGAGTACACTTGAGAAACTAAACCACCAGTATATTTTTACTCGACTGTGGTTTAGTGTCCCAAAACTGCTGCTACCTAGTCCTTCTGCCCTATAGTAACTGACTTTTTAACTGACTAAGGCCTCATTCACAGTGGCAGTTTTACTGTCAGTAAACCCTGATCAGGTGGCCTCAAATGGCATCAGGAAAGCATCAGGATTTCCTGACATTAATCAGTTTTTACTAGAGATGAGCGAACGGGTTCGGGTTCGAGTCCATCCAAACCCGATCGTTCGGCATTTGATTAGCGGTGGCTGCTGAACTTGGATAAAGCCCTAAGGCTATGTGGAAAACATGGATATAGCCATTGGCTGTATCCATTTTTCCAGACAACCTTAGAGCTCTATCCAATTTCAGCAGCCACTGCTAATAAAATGCTCATCTTTAGTTTTTATCTTCAGGAAATCATCATGAGTGATGCCAGGGTTGGGGGGGCAGAGTTAGGGATAGCACTGCCAGGGTTCGGGGGGAGGCTTGGGGGTGTCTGGAGGGCAGCGCTGCCAGAGTTCGGAGGGAGGCTTGGGGGTGTCGGGTGGCAGGCGGTGCTGCCAGGGTCTGGGGGTTAGGGGTAGCACTGCCAGGGTCCGGGGGGAGGCTTGAAGGTGTCTGGTGGGCAGCAGGCGGCACTGCAAGGGTCCAGAGGAAGGCTTGGGAGTGTTGGGTGGGGGCCAGCGGCACTGCCAGATTCCGGGGGGGGGGGGGGGGCATGTTGGTGTCGGCTGCGGGTGGGCAGCAACACTTAATTCCCAGGAGGAGGGCGGTATCCAGCGCTGCAAGTGTGTGTGTGGGGGGGGGGGGGATTGGAGGGTCATGCAGCAGGCCAGACAGCATGGCTGAGGTCGGCAGGGGGCAGGCTTGGGGGTGCCAATCCGGAACTCCAGACGCTTTCCTGATGTGCATCAGGAAAGTGTCTGGTTTTCCGGCGCTCCCATAGAGTTCTATGGGGGCGTCCATGCCGTAATTCCGGATGAAAATAGGTCAGGATCTAGGGTGGAGACTTTGCTTAATCCTGCAGATAATATACTCATTGCATCAGTGAAGTTAATAGAGCACATCTTGCTTTATTATGCATGTGTATTAAAGTGGGGTATACTGTCCCAATGCACATCCACCATGGGATGCGAGTCTTGCTCTTTCTGCCTCCCACCCCTCAGACCAGTGATTGACAGGCTGTTATGTATACCCATGTACACAGCAGTCACTACAGGAAGGGGCAGGGGGAAGCGGAAAGAGGTAAAGGGAGTACTCCACCCATAAATACACCAAACCCATAGCTGCTGTATTCTTTTAGCTCTATTAGCCCAATGGTACAACATTGCTTGGACCCGAACCTCTATTATGCTGCCTACATAAAAAGAATATTCAGCTGACAGATACACTTTAAAATATGGAAACATTTTCAAACTTGAGCCATAGTGGAAGCGTTTCCTCTGTGATCGTATTTTCCCTCTGCGTGAACTATGCTACTTTGGACTTGTGTGGTTAACTCTTACAAGAAGATGGATGCCGTCAGATCACAGAGAATGAGTAATTTGCCCCTCTTTGACCCAGTTTATTTTCGTGGAAAGGGGAACTACTGCAATAAATTTTAAAAGCATTTCTAGGGGGGAAAAAAAGAAAGAAATGGAAAAAAATTACTCTGGACAAAGAACTGAAAACTCTACAGACTGGTTGCAAATAACTATAATCATGGATTGTGATGCTTTAGTGGCAGCAGATTATGGTTTTTATGAGGTTGTATAATATGTGACCACACAGTGAGGGTAGATTCATCATGTGACAGGCATATGTGCCCGTGCCTCATTCATCTGAAATGTAAATTGATCTGGAAGAGTATGGGGGAAGCACAGCGGGAATATTGGACAAGGGGAACGTTCAGACAAAGGGTGGGCCTGAGGGGAAACCTTACCTCGCCATATCCTGAGCTGTTCTCCCTGTGATCCTGGTACCCATCTCCCAGCCTAAAGTTGTATGGCTGCGGCATACCCTGCTAAGTACTTTAATCTTTGTTTGGATATTGTGGGTTTCCTGTAGCTATTGCTGTTTTCCTTGTCACACTACTATTAATGCTGATAAACATTATACATCATGTGGTGTCCCACCATCGGTGTTGCTATTGGTTACACCCTTCGCAAAAGCCTGTTCTTCCAAGTATAAGCGGTAATGTAGAAGTACCAGAGTTTTGCCACAAGATGTCATTGTTATAAGTATGTATGTCTAGATATTGCACGGCTGTAGGAACCAAAGGGTTATTGTTTTGTTTATGTACCACATGGATCTGTACACCAATGAGAGTTCTTTCTTCTCTTCACCTATCATCTCTCTCTTTACTTCTTCACACGCACTCCTAACCCACTCATAGCACATTTTACACATGCTGTAGGAAGAAAGTCACATGGGTAGAGGAAGTGTATGGTCTTTTGCATTTAGACTATGTAGTGGTAAGACGCTCCCTACACTTTCTCTCAAGCAACCTCACGACAAACTATGCAGTGTTAAGCTTCTACTAGAGAGGACAAGTCAGGGATAATCTAAACCCACGCTGTGGACCAGAGGAACACAGTGCAAGACAGTATCCATAAAGAAATAAGGAACTGATCAGGATAGAGCAAAGTTGCTAGAAGCCTATGCACTCTATCTCGCAGCGCGGGTGTAATCAGAAAACTCTGACCACTCTGCTCATCCCAGGTAACAAGGTCTGGGGCTTGTCTCACCCTCTAGGACGGGTCACCCGACACTGGTGGGCAATAGGTGGAGCAAAGACCAAAAGAGACAAAACACAGTATTCTCTCTACTTTCAAGTATTCTTCTTATTCTACCTCTGAGGTTCCGGCAGAGCACAGTACTACTTGGGTTGGGACTCTCTCAACATCCTCCTCTCTGCTCTTCTGATCTCTTCTACCTTTCATCACACAACTCAGTCAGCACAGCTGTATCACTCCTTCTACTCTCAGTACAGATCTGGACTCTAAAGTATCAAGTAACTTATCAAGTGTAAAGTATTGTATTAAGGCAAAACTGTATTATCTGCTGCCTATCTTAAGTATCTTCACAGTAAACAAGATTATATTTATGCTAAAGGGACTCTTTGATTCTTCATTAAGCACCAACACAGCAAACACACCTTCCTTGGGTCATCTCCCCTTTCTGTGGGTGGCAGTGTCAATAGTCCGGGTGGGTCACTACTCCACTCCGGACCACCGTAATAATTGCCCAAGGGACCCCGCAACAGCCCGGCAGGTCATTGTCCACAAGGAAACAAGGTATAGCCAGCCCACTGTGTGCCCAACCAGCACTGGCGTCATGACAAAATTCCACCTGGCAGGGCTATATCTCGGCCAACCACCACAGAACTGGCACCACACCTAACCATCTGGCAAGTGACCAGCCGCGTCTCTACACCAGAGGTCACCACAGTGAGGTATATTGAGAGTGCTGAGGTGCCGTAAGGGTGTGTCACCCTTAAGTCCCATCATGTCATCAATCGAAAGGTGGCGCCAGCACCCAGTGAACCTGGGCAAGTGACTTGGCCACCACCAGATGCTGTTTCAACTCCTTCAACTATAAGCATGTCTAATGCTTCCCTCTGTTGGTACCATGTGCCCGACATCAGGTAAAAAAAAATTAAAATGCAGCAGAAGCATATAGAATTGCTTATCTGTCTTCCTCAGTTCTGAAACAACCAAACATTAGTTCTGTATCTTGTGGTTGTACTTCCTGGTTCCTGGTCGAGCAGTTGCTCAGTATTTCAATCCCCAAAATGCCTTACTTTCCTTCAGCTGCTCATTACAATCCTTCCACCCTGCCCACTCCCCTCCCACAGCACTTCTGCCAGTTATCCAACCCAAGCTGTTGCAGAACATGTCGTTTTACTGCAGACTGTTGCACATGCATCATTTCTCTGCTCTCCCTCAATGTCCCAATAAAGACATATCTGAATATGTGTATATAACAGGGAGATGGTGATGTAGGGTGGACGAGCTGGTCAGAGCTGGTGACATCACTTAGGGGGCAGGGCTGGAGCTCAGAGACCAGATCCAGCCAAGTCTTCTGTCACATCAGAGGATGCATTATCTACAGAGAGAGGGAGTGGGGGTGGGGGGTGGGGAGAGATACGCCCTACTGTCACACACCAGCTTGTAGTACCTCTCTGATTATCAGCTAGCAGCTCCTCCGCAGGTTGCTGTGTCTTTTTATACACTCCAAGGGGAATTTATTTATTAACAATTTATAAAGTCCCACCCACATGCATCCTTCTAGATTTACTAAGAGGCGCAAATCTCTTAGTAAATCCGTCAGGACCTGCCGCATGGTAGGGGCCAAAATGGGAGCAGGTGGAGAATTCTGCCATATTTACGCATGTAAACCATTATAAATCAGGAGCGGGAGAAGTCCACACCTTCTCCCCGCTTGCCGCAGCCCCTTGCCTGGCCATCAGGTGAGTGGGGCTTATTCTAGGAAAAAGGCGCACATTTTTGCACTAAAATCTGTGCCATTTCCCTTACGTACGCTAGGGGGCACCATGATAAATTTTCCCCATTATTGTTGCCACTGGTTAGGTGTGAAAACTAACATGCTTCCCAATACATGACCAACCTGTGGCGCTACGATGACACAGGACCTGGCCGTGAACTCAGGTGCCATGACAACCAACCTTCAAGTATAAACTTGGAGAACAATAGAAGACAAACCTGGCATTAACCCTCAATACACGGCCTCATGTAAAGAACAGATGTACAGAGTAATATAATACAATTCACACACATACGTGGCAGTGTAGTAATAAATCAGGTATCACACACGAGTAAAATTACAAACATATGCATATAAACAGTACAATGCAAAATGCACATGGGAAGCATTACAATTTGGTAGCCATAATGAAATATACTATGAGATGCCATAGTAAGGGAATCCCTTAATTACTATGGTGCTCATCATCCCCTTACAGGGGCATTCTTACAGGTATGACTGATCGCAGTAGTCAGGCTCCATAGACTACAATAGGTTATTACATCTCTTATTATTACAGATCCTGTAATCTGCTGGCTGGGGGGTGAAGTGTGCAGCCCAAAACTTTCCACAGTTATAACTGACTAATAAATCATTAATTTCTTCTTAATTTTCTCCATTTTTCTACTGTGGGGTTCTATTTTTCCCTTCTGATGTTCATTGTTTGTGTGTTTATCATCTCTATCCTTTTTTTTTTCGGTCAGGGATCCTTTGTTTTACAAAATGTTTCCCACTACAAAACTTTGACCTTGATATCATTCTCTGATCCTTTTGATGTGTACCTTTAAGCATCCATGTTGGATTTTTTTTGCCCAATTCTACTATATTGTATTCTCAGTAGTTATCTTACCTCACCAAGTCACCTGCTCAAATATGGGTTTCATTGGTCAATAGCCATGGCTCCTCAAAGTAATGCATACAATAGGTCATCTGTGCATGACTAGCGAGAGCCTCTTGCTATAGACATATAGACTATTGAATATAGCATAAAATTAGAATAATAGAATATAGAATAAAACTAGTGCATATAGCAGGCAATAAAAAATAGTTATGTATAACCACATCGAGTTGCTGTAATCCACCATTTTTGGTAGGTGCCTGTATTTGGGGTGCAGGTAGCAGCATAATACAATGTCCCCTTTTCCCAAGTCCATGCACCATGAACAGTAAAATATATGGCATATGTTGGGGCCATCCTGCATTGGGTACTATCATAGTAATGTTTGGCATTTAGGTATATTCTGGCTTCACTGACCCAAAGCAGTTGCTGCAATTGTATATAGATATGAGGTAGATTACAGATGCAGGATTGATCATTTTTTATTTTGTAGATAGGCTACACGCTAGGAACTGACCCAACTTTTAGAGTACCAGTATGACATAATGACCACTCACAAGCAATAGAGAAATGATCATTCATCACAATCTTCTGATCTGTATCAAGCAAGTTTTCCTGTCATTGAGTCATTGAGTCATTGAGAAATGCTCCCCCTCCAAAATTCAGTGGCATCCTCTTTCCACATAGGGATGTATATCAAAGTACTAGACCTGCAGTAGGCTAAGGGCCCTATTCCACCGGACGATTATCGTTCACATAATCGTTAACGATCTCAAACGACCGCTATTGCGAAAGACCTGAAAACGTTCACTCATTTCCATGAAATGATAATCGTTACTTTTAATTGTACTTGCGATTGTTTTTCTTCGCTATTGCGTTCGTATGTACTGCGAACGATGTCTTATTCAATGCGAATGATTTGCGAATGTTTTGCGAACGAGCAACGATAAAAATAGGTCCAAGGTCTTATAAAGCGATCAACTATTTCTCGTTCGGTCGTTAATCGTTAACTGCATTTCAACCGAACGATTATAGTTTAGATGCGAACGATTTAACGGTAATCTGAACGATAATCGTACGGTATAATAGGGCCCTATCGTGCGAAAAATCGTTAAATCGTTCGAATTTAAACAATAATCATTCTGTGTAATTGCAGGCAACGATCGAAAAATCGTTCGTATGTCGTTGATCGTTGACTTAGATCCGAACCTAAAATTATCGCTAATCGTTCGCTAATCGTTCACTGTAATTCCACGTTTGTTCACTCACATTTCGCATTTTTTCACTAGTCGTTCAGTGTAATGGCACATTGTTCATTGTTTTTCTGGGATCAGAAGGAATAAACGATCATAGTAACGATCGCAATAACGATCATAGTAACGATCGTAACTAACGATTATCGTTCTGTGTAATATGGTGAACAATTTCAGGTTAACGATAAACAATCTCAATTGCGATCGTTTATCGTTAATCGTTAAAAATCGCTCAGTGTAATAGGACCCTAACCACACACATACTGATCTAAGGAAGGGGGTTCCTGAGTCGACCCTTTGAAGAAAAGGAAGGCTTTACTGCATTCATGCAGAACTCCCAAGACAGATAATGGTACAAATCTTAAGGCCCTATTACACGGGCTCATTATCTTGCGAAAAATCGTTAAATCATTCAAATTTAAACGATAATCTGTGTAATTGCAGGCAACAATCGAAAAATCGTTTGTATGTCGTTGATCGTTGATTTAGATCTGAACCAAAAGTTATCGTTAATCGTTCGCTATTCATTCGCTGTAATTCCACATTCGTTCGCTCAAGTTGCGGATTTGTTTACTAATCGTTCAGTGTAATTGCACATTGTTCAATGTTTTGTTGGGATCAGAAGGAATAAACAATTATAGTAACGATCATAGTAACGATTGAAACTAACGATTATCGTTCTGTGTAATATGGTGAACAAATTCAGGTTAACAATAAACAATCTCATTTGCGATTATCGTTAAATCGTTAAAAATCGCTCCGTGTAATAGGACCCTTTTTTTAAGCGAACGATAACACATAATACGTGTGGGAACGTGAACGATATCTGTAGTGTAACGATTTTTTTGCGATCGTTACATGGTCGTTTAAAACGTGGGAAAATGCAGGTAGACATTTCAAGAACGACTGAAAGATTTTTTATTCAACGAAAAGATTAGCGAATTATTGTTAAAAGACCAATGATTTTTTTTCGACATGTTGAAAAAAAATAGTGACCGACTCAACGACGATTTCGCTGTTGTTGTTCGCTCGTTTACAGCTATTCCACAGAACGAATATCGTTAACGAGCGGTCGTTTGAACGATTCTATGAACCATAATCGTTCGAAAAAGTTCCGTGGAATAGGGCCTTATTGTCCTACTGCAGACATGACTGAGGGGGGAGGCTCCTGCTGCAGCCAGTTGCTTTACAGACAGACACAAGGCAGTGCACATGAATGCATAGATGATTTCCTGACACACAGAAGGATTTCTTTATATTTATGTCAGTTTTAATTGTAATATGAGAGAATACAGTATCAAAAGAGGAAAAGAGTAATCTCAAAACTTTTGATCACGAGTCCAAGTGTTGATACTTTGACCAACCTCTAGACATCACCTAGATAAGCAGGTGGCAGCACACTTAATTACTTCTCGGCTGACCCTGATCTCCTTCTAGCTGCAGTGGAAGGGCTCTAGTCTATCTAGAGATTGGTTGGAGTCTGAATGCTCGGCCCCATCAAAACTTTTGACCTGTCTGTCTGACATACAGAAATAGAGGTTCCAACAGTAGTAAATGTCAGATGCCCAGTCCCCTCAAGCATCAGCTCTCTGCTGTGCTCTATGCTGGTCGGAAAGAGAAAGTAACATGCAATTAACCTTCAACAGGACAGTATTGGAGTCTGGGGTAATTCGATTCAAATTTTTTTTAGGGTATGTTCACACTACTGAATCCGCACAGAGACTTCTGCCGCGCGTCTGAATCAGCTTAAAGTCTCCCTGCGGATTCCATAGTGTTAACATGAAGTCTTCCGTAGTGTGAACACACTCTAATAGAGGGAGGACCCCCCCAAAGAGACCAAGTGGGTATCTACAGTACTATCTCTACCTATGTCTCTTTTATATGTCTAGACTGGATTAAATTGGGGATAACTGGGGCAGGACTATGTTTTTAACCTCTGGATATAAACAAGGAAAGCTTAGTTCACTGACAGCAAGCAGAGATTGTGAACTGAGGAACTGAAAGGCAAAGTATATTTTAAGAATACCTAATTGTTATTATGTATTGTTGATATAATTATTTCCATAAAACCCTTTAAGTGCTATTCTACCCATTCATCAGTTTATGACATGATATTTATTACATAGGGCGCATCAGTGCTGCTCCAGCTAATTCAGCCTCTCTGCTAGGTGCGCAGTGAATATTTATTGGAGTCTCGGTGACTGCTGCCTCTCTCTCATCTCATATATCCATTTATTATCCTCCCTGATAATGCCACGCTTTGTGTTCTGCTATTGTCAGTTATAATTCTGTCAGTAACTCAATTCCTGGTGTCTCAAACAACTCATCAGTTCTCGGGGAGGAGATGTTCTGCTCATGGAATTTTAGCCCTCGGGAAAATTGTGCTGTTTTTTTTTTCCCTTTATCTTGAAATAAAAAGTTACTTCTTCACGATTCAACAGTTATGAAGTTTCGGGAACAATTTACTTTGTGACAGTCGGTAGTTTAGAGATTTACTTCTTCTATCTATAGGTTTGTGTATTGAATTATATTCTGCTCAGAAATTTCAATTATATCATGGCGGAATAGAATCATTTTGAGTTATTATTATTATCATCATCATTATTATTATTATTTTGTTTATGTTGTTATTTGCATCAATAATATATATAATTATAATATACTATAATAACATTGTATCATTAGGGTACGGTCACATGGCTAAACTCCACACTAGAGCAAACTTACAGAAACGTCGCGTTCATGCAATTGTTAATCCGCTAGTATTGAATTTTGAGTCGTATTGTGTATAGTGTATGATTTGTATCAAATGTATAATTTTGATCACTTTTCGGGCACAATTGGTACCACTTTTACCAACTCATATCTAGTGTCCATGATAACAACTTATGCACATATGCCCCATTATGGTATAGGGGGGTTATAGAGAGAGGTATATTTTTGGACCAGAACCAGTACTAGCATCCAGACTATTCTCCTTGTTTCTGAAATCCCAGCCAGTTCATCAATCTATGTTGTGAGCATGTTGCCAACCACTTTGTGCAGCATTTTTTGTGAATTGAGAGAATTCTCTCCTACCTGTGGCAACCACCACCACACCAGTATCGCAAATGCTTGAAAGTGGGAGGAATCTATAGCTAGAATTTTCAATCTTACCCATGACCAAAATGGAACCTAAGGGGCATGGAACATATGAACGGCAATCTGATCTCCCATTGTCAGCTGGGACTGCATGCTGATCTGGGAGACATCATTGTTACCCTTTAGGATGCTCTGTGAAAGCAGCTCCCTGTTCTGGTAGACCCAGTGCCCAAGCGTTATATGACTTGCCACTGACTTAAAGGACAACTCCGGTGAAAAGCTTTTTGTCAGTAAGTGAAACACATTACAAAGTTATATAACTTTGTAATATGCTTCAATCACCTATCAGCCCCCCTTCCCTATCTTTCCCCCCTCAACAGGGGGTCAACAGTCATTAGGTAAGAATGAGTTTACTTCACTTCCTGGTGGGGGGTCCACCAGGAAGTGAAGTAAACTCATTCTTACCTAATGACTGTTGACCCCAGGGTGCTCTGTGGCAGCCATTTTGTGACAAAGATGTCATCAAGACTGAAGATGGTCTAAGCCCTGTTTGTCAGATGACTCAGGTTGCTGAGCTCTGATTGGCTGAGCAAGCTGTAAGCCATTTAACATTTCTACAGAGTCAGTTAGACATAACAGGAGACAAAGTGCATTATGGGAAAGCCCAAACCAGGAAGTGAAGAAAAAATGGAGGCTCAGGGACCTGCAAACAGCCAGAAATTCAAACGGAGACAGACTGCGGAGGGATGGTATATGTGAAAACTATGTTTATAGTTGATGGGTTTTTTTTTGTTTTTTTTATCAGCGCCGGAGTTGTCCTTTAAATGGCTACCATGCAATGTAACATTCCACCTACAGTGTTTCCATTATGACTAGCCAAATGTGGCCTCCTGAGACGCTGACAGCTGATCACTCAGGGTTGGAGAAGTAATTTTTTGTCTTGGATAGCTGAGTTCTTGTCCCCAATAATTATAGACCCCCTCCTACAGATATTTTTAGGGCCCTTTAACCACAAAGAACCGGATGTAATGCCTGTGTCTACAAACTATTATTTTATATTGAACATAATAAAACTTGAAAAATACAAATAATTTCTAATAACTTAACATTAATTGTTTCCATTCTATCGTTAATTTCATGACTTAAACCGTATAGCAATATACACAGTATATAGACGCTATTCCAAGAATTGTCAGTTTCTATATCTATAGCCCAGTTACCATGCAATAGGCCTGAGGATAATAATATATAGTAAACATCTCTATCCGGGATGTCCTCTGGGATTGCAGCTCTATGCAGGCATGTGTTGCCATGGCGATATCCAATATTTTATAACCTTATATGCCCAGACTTATTAAAGACTAAGCTGTGTTTCTATGGTAACATCTTATAATGGAATAGCATCGGGTCTATCAAAAGCCAATAAATGTCTCTTTATTACATTACGGTATCGTTTGCATACAGGGATATATCATGTTTAACATGCATTTGACACCAAGTGAAAAACTGACAATATATAGTAATCACTGTCATCAGTTTGATCTAATGCAGAACTATTGTAGCAAATGATACAAAGTGGGGTATGGAAGACTATGCATGACTGAGAAGTTATAATGTATGCTACATGTTTCATATATTTTTTGTGCACTTTTTCACCATTTGCATATTTGTATTGTTCTGAACTTAGAAGTAGGCAACTTTGTATATCTGTATACAGCTTCTATGCAGTGTCTCTGTGGCAGTATTCACATGACATCATGGACCCCTTTACCATCAGGCCGACCCCACTGTCAATCATTCTGGAGGAGGTGGGGCAGCGGCCTGGCAGCCTGAGGCTGTGCAGAGTGGGCGCTGACAATGTCACAGACACACCTCTGTGACACTGTCAAACCACCAATAAACAAATGCCAAACCACTGAAAATTATGCAAAAATATATAAATTTTATGGATTAAAACATCATTTAATAAAGTAAAGTAAATACCACAGATAATGGTCCATGACTAATGATACAGCGACTAAGAACCCCTATCAAGGTGCAAATAAATGGCATTATAGTATATAGGTAAATAAATATACATAGAAGCATAATTACAGGAAGACAAGCTCATAAAAAAACATGTGCAAAGCATAAATTACAAAGCGAATTAAGTATACCTGTATACCAAGTAAGAAGTGTTAAGGTCCAGACGTGGTCCACACCTCTGTGACATTCTCAGCCTGGAATGAAGATGCTTTTTACATGAGGACACTGGATCATACAGGCACTGTAAGTATACACAGCTCCTGCCTCTGGAAACTGCCAACACGGATACGTGCATATCCTTGTTGTCAGTTTCCCTTTTAGGGTATAAACACACACACACCGTATATGCAGCAGATACGCAGCAGATCTGCAGCAGATTTGATGGTGCAGATTTGATGCTGTGTTCAGTTATTTAAATCTAATCTGCTGCGTATCTGCTGCGTAGCAGTAAATACGCTGCGTATACGGTGTGTGTGTTTGTACCCTAAAAAGAGATTCTGCAGTAGCCGTGTATTATAAAGAATAAGCCATATTTAGAGGAGAGGGGGACCTACACCAAAGGCCTAATGATAGAGCCAGTGAAGTTGCTTTGTTATTGCTTTGGATTTGGTGTAGGGCTACCCCAAAGAGCGGAGCATAAGGGGTTGCCTGGTTTTTAGTTTTTAAACCCTGTACAGGGATCTGGACTTAGCTGCAGGGGATCCCCAGGTAACTACACCCAGAATAGCTAAGTGTCCAAGGGCAGTACATAGGAGAAGGCCAAAATTAAGCAGATTGAGCCGAAAATTGAGTAGGCAGGGTATGCTCAAAACTGGTAGCAAGCAGAAGGTCAGGACAGTCAGAGCACAGCCAGCCTGGGTAACAAGCAGTAAGTCAGGACAGGCAGAGTACAGCCAGCCTGGGTAACAAGCAGTAAGTCAGGACAGGCAGAGTACAGACAGCCTGGGTAACAAGCAGTAAGTCAGGACAGGCAGAGTACAGACAGCCTGGGTACCAAGCAGTAAGTCAGGACAGGCAGAGTACAGACAGCTTGGGTAACAAGCAGTAAGTCAGGACAGGCAGAGTACAGCCAGCCTGGGTAACAAGCAGTAAGTCAGGACAGGCAGAGTACAGACAGCCTGGGTAACAAGCAGTAAGTCAGGACAGGCAGAGTACAGACAGCCTGGGTACCAAGCAGTAAGTCAGGACAGGCAGAGTACAGACAGCCTGGGTAACAAGCAGAAGGTCAAGCAGACTAGAAATCATGGAAATGGTCAGGAAGCTAGCCAAGCCTGAACTAGGAAACACAATCTGAAGTATCCCTTTACATACCACAGGGTCAATAGAACTTTATATTTAAAGGGAACCTGTCACCCTGCCTGCCGGGGCAGAGTCCGCTGACCCCCCGGTTGGAGCCCCATATACTTACCCCTTCCACGGAGTCCCACCCCTGGACCCGGTCCCACCGCCGAGATGTCACCGCCGGAGGCCCCGCGCACGCATTATGCTAACTAGCAGAGATGAGTCCAACTTCCATAGAGAATGACTGTTCCAGTCATTCTCTATGGACATCGGACTCATCTCTGGTGATTAGCATAACTTGCGCTCAGGGTTTCTGACGGCGATCTACCGGCGGCAGGACCGGGTTCAGGAGCGGGACTTCGTGGAAGGGCTAAGTATATGGGGCTCCACCCGGGGGTTGGCGGTCTCTGCCCCGGCAATTGGGGTGACAGGTTCCCTTTAATATACTGGGTACCTTAGAGGCAACCCCGCAATTAATGACCATGCATGACCCTTAGGCCAATCTGCCACCCACTTATTTGTCCTGCATAGATTTATGCTACCATGAAGTAAAGGAAATCAGACGAACCAGGGCTGGGCTCCTACTCTATGGGTCTCATAGCATTGTTTCCCCCAAAATAGAGTGTTAAGAATATTAGGAGTCACCAGGATTTCTCTGACTTGTTTAAATACACTTGGCCATGTCTTTGGTCGTCTACATGCAGCAGCTTATCCAATAAACAAGAACATTTCATAGACAAGATACAAAAGAAAAGAGAGGCTTGAGATTTTGCCTTAGGAGCAGGTATTTCTCGTAGCCATCCTGAAGAAATTCATTCTTTCTCACCGTACTCCATGATCCCTCAGACATGCATCCCTTCACGAGCCACCGATCGCTTTCAAGTCATAATTTTAACTTTCTTTTTATTTTCATTTCAGAGTAGAAAGAATCGTCCTTTCACGGAGGGCACGCAGTGTGACTCTTTAATTGGCTGCTTGGATAACAGTAATTTCAGGGGTAATCTTTAATAATTTGCAGTTTCTTAGGCATCCAGGGGAAACAAAGTCTTTTGTCTCATAGTTGGCCCTGGCACATACCAGTGAGGCTATCATTTTACAGTCTCCTAATACCTTCCAGGATTTGGCCTATACTATGGGATGACATATTTGCTCCTTTGGGCTTATTTGTCCCAAATATCATTTTTTTTACTATAGAGTTGCATTTTTTAAATTCTATTATCCTCCACCCTACACACACAATTATAACTATGACAGCCGGAGGCCTCCAGTTTCATAGCTACAGGAGCTCATTAGGCTCATCCCTAAGACTGAGTCTGATCAGCTATGTTCATGAAAGGCACAATACAATACAATGCAGATCAGCACTGTAATGTAATGTGCCTGTCATCAGGCAATCAGATAAATGTAGAAAAAAAAAGTGCACATATTTGGTATCGCTGTATGCAAAACAACAGTGGCAATAAAATTCTTAAACAATTGAACCTGCCTGGTGGCTGCAGAAAAATTGAAGTTAGAAATATGCAAATGTTGCTTTTTTCATGAAATGGGGGCATTTCACAAGAAAATCATAAGGATAATGTCCAAATCAACTAACCTAAAGTACATTATGTCATGGAAAATGCTTGGATATATCTCAGACTCGCTTGGATAAGTTAAAGCATCACAGAGCATCTGTCAGGACAGGGAGGTAGGGATAAGACACAACAGTGAGCCCTAGGCCTGAAACCACCCACTGTCCCTACCTACTTGCCTCAAACGGCCTTAGGCAGCCACGGACAACCACAAAGGCGGTCCCTACTCTGGTGTAAGTGTAACACAGAAGGAGACAGACAAACAAAACACAAAGGAGAGTCAACAAGCCAAAGTCAAAAACCAAATGGGCAACACAGTACAAAATCAGTAAACAATCGGATAGTCAAAGATCAGGCGGGAGGTTAGATAACAGGTAAATTGAGCAGAAATATTAGGTACGGGGATCGCAGGAATAGACAGGGGGAGCTGGGATCAGTGTATGAACCTTAATAGCCAGTGATGAGAGACTGGCTCAGCTTTGTTTTATGAGGATCAAGAGCCCGGCCCGGATCCCCATTGAACTGGTGCTCTGATCCTCAAGGTTCCAGACAGGCAGAGGAAAAATTCAGTCAAAAGCCTTGCTCAGCTGCAGCAATCAAGTCTAGCAGAGCTCAGTGTAACTCCTGCATTGCTGGAACCCAAGAAGCAAGCGGGTGTGTCACACAAAAGCAAAAACAGGCCCAGTTCACCCCAGGCTACTGCACATTCCTGACAGCATCATAAAGTGAGAGACAGGTGAGATTTAAAAAATGTCCTTAAGGACAAAATTATATCAGTCCTAAAAGGGTTACATCTGTGTGAACAAGACCTAGGGGTTGAGGTTGTATTTTCGTTTTCATGGCACTGGTAAATGTTAATGCCTGGGAGAAGGAATCATTCCAAAGTTTCCTTTGGGGCCCAACCTTTGTAGTTGTCAGTAAGTCATCCTTTGGATTGGGACTGATGCAAGGGCCGTCTCTGTACAGCTGTTCGGAATATGTTGGTGCTATGTAAATATTGGGTAATAAATAGAATCTCTAAGCGTTCACCTACTTTCATCTGCTCTATGAATCCTACACTTGTTGATTTTACTCATGGAATACACATTTCGAAGCCCAGCTTCCTTCATGGACATACAATACAGACATGTCGTCTTTCCTAAATCCCAAAATGGGGTCAACGCAATGTTCCGTAAACACCACCGAACTAAATAAACCAGACAGAATATAAACTCTAAATCCCCTCAAAGAAGATGGTAAATATTTTGGGGGAAATGCAGTTCATCCTACAGTCTATTAATGTCTCCAAAAATGCCTAAATATGTCTTATGAAAGCCCAAACATGTGACATCTACATAACCTCAAACATCCTAATCCCGTCTAGCCGACCTCTCTAGAAATGATTAGCTTGAAGATATTTGATCAAATTTAGTCCTTTTAGAATGTGATAGAGGAGTCACGGGGGGTGAAGGTGTATTGGCTTTATTACATAGAAATCCTTCTTGGCGAGAATTCTGAATTGTATCTCCTCCAACCAGTGAAACAGAAGGATAATCCAGCAACCTCAACTGGCAGTAACGTCTATCAGGGGTGTTCATAGTATCCCTCTTTTCGAGATGCCGATGGTGTCTTTCTGTAGCTATAGTTACGGCCCTCTGCCCCCTGACATTTTTTTTTTTTTGCTACATGGTTTTGCTGAAACCTATGCAAGCTCGGAGCTGGTGTTGATTTCAGTAAGGGCGCATGGCGGCTCCAATGCACCAGGATTTACATAGAGGCAAGCGCTAGCAACCAGAGTATAAGACGTAAGTTTTGAGAGCTTGATGTAAATTGGCAAGGGGCGTGAGAGAAAGGCCACAGGCACAGGGGTGGGAGCAGCAGGCGGAGTATGAGTCCAATTGGGAACAGTGGTCTCCATGATGACTAGAATCTAAGAAAACCCAGGTACCAACCTAAGTTACTGTGAAACTGTATTTCAGTCTGTGTCTGAATTGTTGAAGACTTAAAGGGAACATGTCACCCCTGGATGGCCCGCCAAACCCACCCTACCCCTGGACACAGCTCCCATACTTAACCCATCCTGCTGTTCCCACCCCTGATGCCAGTCCTGCCACGGAGATACAGCTCATCTGCGTGCTCAATATGCAAATGAGTGGAGATTAGTCCAACGTCCATAGGCCCTATTACATGGAGCAATAATCTACCCTATCACGCCGATTTGGCAATGATCAGTTAAAGAAACAATCATCAGCTGATCATTGTCTTTCAACATGTTGAAAAATCATCGTCCACCGACCCAAAAACTACACTGACTAATAATGGGTTCCATCAGGTCCTGTATTGGTTGCAGGGGCGGAACTACCGCCTTATCAGCCGTAGCGGCTGCTACAGGGCCCCGTCGCATCGGGGGCCTGTGGAGCAGGCCCCCGGAGCTCACATAGCCTGCAGCACCCGGCGGCCGAGCAAGCCTCCCGGGTGCTGCAGCTGTTTGAGATGTTCCGAGGATTCCCGGGCAGCTCAGGTGACGGACTCAGCGTCCACCAGGGCAAGTACTTCCGGGGAAGGGAGCATCTCTAGCAAGCGCTCCTGTGCCGTGCCGGAAGTACAGGCTGGGGGCGGATGCTGAGCTCACTGGTACCTGTGCTGCCGGGATAGGACGGGACGTGCAAGATTGCCGTCCCGGCAGCACAGTTACCAGTGAGCTCAGCGTCCGCCCCCAGCCTGTACTTCCGGCACGGCACAGGAACGCTTGTTAGAGATGCCGCCTGCCCTGAAAGTACTTGCCCTGGCGGACACTGAGCCACGCTGAACCCGTCACCTGTGCCCGGGAGAAGACAGTCGACGGTAGAGTTAGGTGAGTTGTGTTTTTTGTTTTTTTTATCTGCTTTGCAAAGGGGGATATTCAGGGGGTCATCTATTGGGGATAATACAGGGGGGGCATCTATTGGGGATAATACAGGGGGGGCATCTATGGGGGATATCTATGGGGGATATACAGGGGGCATCTATGGGGGATATACAAGGGGGCATCTATTGGGGATAATACAGGGGGCATCTATGGGGATATACAGGGGCCATCAATGGGGATATACAGGGGCCATCTATGGGGATATACAGGGGGGGAGCATCTATGGGGGATAATACAGGAAGGCATCTATGGGGGATAATACAGGGGGAGCATCTATGGGAGATATACAGGGGGGCATCTATGGGGGATATACAGGGGGCCATCTATGGGGATAATACAGAGGGGCCATCTATAGGGGATATACAGGGGGACCATCTATGGGGGATATACAGGGGGGAATCTATGGGAGATATACAAGGGGGAATCTATAGGGGATATACAGGGGGGCCATCTATGGGGGATATACAGGGGGGCCATCTATGGGGGATATACAGGGGGAGCATCTATGGGGGATATACAGGGGGAGCATCTATGGGGGATATACAGGGGGGCCATGGACCAAGGGGGATGGACAACACACGGGGGTAATTTATAAGGGGCCAACACAGGTGGCATCAGTAAGGGGGAATACACATAGTGGCATATACTATAAGGGGGTCACGTAGTGTCGGGGCTATCCACTAAACGAGGGTGTAAAGGGGCCAATACAGATGTGCAGTTTGTAGAGAGATGAGGATGGTGCCAGAGTGAGGAGACTAATATGTCTGTCTGGCAGATTCTGTGGATTTGTGGCTCGGAGAAGTTCTCGTAATGACTCAGGACGGATGGAGAAGAAAATGAAAAGGAAACAACTCCAATCAGAGAAGACGCCCCCTGTGAGTCACTTAATATAACTGTACTATAATTTATATGGTGTACAAAACCTGTGTAGAGCTGAGTGGGCTGATGGCATAGTGGTCGATTGAGGGGGGGGGGGGGCATCGAAAGTTTGCTATGGGGCCCAGCCATTTCTAGTTACGCCCCTGACTGGTTGTATTGTTCCTATGACAAGAACAGTGCTACATACTTTGCTTTTCTTCCCAAAAGATCTAATGGAATCAGTGGTAGTGTGAACCCAGCCCAAGTCTCTTTTTCCCTAGCTCTTCCATAACCCCAAATATTCAGGGGTAAATACATAGCTTGTACCATCTGCTTTGACCTGAACTGCTTACTGCTGGGTATCCAGGGTTAGGGAGCCACATTTACACTTTTTTAGCAATGCACTGGTTAATAGCAACCAGTAAAAGGCCAGTTCAATAGGAGGTCAAGTGAGGTCAGCGAATAATCTGAACAGCCATTGAATAATTGAAAAGCTAATTTAGCGGTCACTCAGGCGGCGGCCCAGTAATCGTGCATCACTTTTTTTTAATGATATTTTAATTGCCTTCTTCAATGCGATCATCCAGCCCCATTGATTTGCTTTATTAACTGTGCATCAGTCCATTGATTAAACATTGTTTTTTGGGGTAATAAGAGACACATTTACTGTACTGGGACACAGAATCTGTCCTGAAACTGAATTGCCAGTCCCAAAGGGGATCGCAGGGACTTAATGACAATGACATGTTAAAAAGGTTAACGGCAGATGACGTGGCCAAATTCAATTTATTTACAAGCGTTCTTTAAATAATATATTTTCTGATGTGACATTTACCCAACAAAACTATTGCTAATCATAAACATCTATTACTACTGCCCCATGTATTTACTACAGCTACATGATGAAGACAGTCTCTGTACAGGGCTACAGAACACGTTGGCACTATTTAAGTAACACAAATCTATCTAATCTATTTATCTAGTTTATATATTTACCTTTCTATTATCTGTCTATTATCTCGTTATTATATATATATATATATATATATATATATATATATATACACACACACACACACATACATACACAGTATATATATATATATATATATATATATATATATATATATATATATATATATATATATATTAGTAAGGGATTAGGTAGCAGGAAAGGGTCTCCTGGGGTAGACAGGCACTCTGGCAGGGACACAGGCAGGAGTCAGTCCACACAAAGGTTTGGTATAACTGACCGCAGTCAGTTTTATTTCTCAGGTTGTAGCAAAACAAAATAAAACAGCAAAATAAAAGCCTATGCCTGTCCGGCTCTAACTAAACATAAATGCTCCTGGCTAACCCAGTGCAGGCCTAGTACCTGGCACCAACAAAACACAATATAGCACAGTCCATACAACCTGATGCAGTGTTAGTGCAGGGCTCTCACAGACACTTGGCCTTAGCTCTTTTCCCCAGGGAGAGAGAGAGAGAGATCTGAGCACCTAGCAGACTTTTATAAGGCCATCACACCTGAGTCCTGATTACTCTGTCTCAGAGGTCTAAGGGCCCTTTTACACGGAAAGATTATCTGACAGATTATCTGCCAAAGATTTGAAGCCAAAGCCAGGAATGGACTATAAACAGAGATCAGGTAATAAAGGAAAGCCTGAGATTTCTCCTCTTTTCAGATCCACTCCTGGTTTTGGCTTCAAATCTTTGGCAGATAATCTGTCAGATAATCTTTCCGTGTAAAAGGGCCCTAAGACCCCGACTGCCTAGCTGTGGCCTGGACATCAGCACCCATTACCAGGCTTTACACCAGACCTACTTGGGGAAATATAGACTCCATCTACAACTTCTCCACATCTGGAGAATCTGGATGGTCTGTTACAATATATATATATATATATATATATATATATATATATATATATATATATATAAAATAAAATAAAGCAGGTAGACGGCACTCCAGTAAACTAAATAGGTGCAGGTTTATTCACCCGTATACGTACAGCGACGTTTCGACTCAAAAACTGAGTCTTTCTCAATCAGTTTTTGAGTCGAAATGTCGCTGTACGTATACGGGTGAATAAACCTGCACCTATTTACTTTACTGGAGTGCCGTCTACCTGCTTTATTTTATTGTATTATCTGTGGAGTCGGGGGTCGACTGCCAAGGACGTGCACCCATCGGCTGGAAGCCACTTGACTTTAAGTCTGCACAGTGCCGTTCAACCCAATTATTTTTTTATATATATATATATATATATATATATATTTTTTTTATATATATATATATATATATATATATATATATAAAATATATTCTAACTGTCTAGTATGTATCTACTTTCTATTTGTCTATCTGTCTATATTGCTCTCTATCTATCTCCTATCTATCTACTGTATCCTCTATCTATCTATCTATCTATCCAGGGCCGCTTTAACCAGAGGGCACATGGTGCACATGCACCGGGCCCACTGGTTAAAGGGGGGAGCAGGCTGGCCGTTGCTATGTGCGACCAGTGCGGTCGCACAGGGCTCCGGCCACCAGCCTGTCAGGGGGGAGCGCCATGGATGAGTATCTACTTACCCCTCCATGGCGCCCCCTGCAAGGCCTCCCCTTGTGTTTTTTTTCAATGTTATATGGGAGGGGGAGCGCATATGCTATTGGGGAGCTATATACTATTGGGGAGCAGAGGGGAGCTATATACTATTGGGGAGCACAGGGGAGCTATATACTATTGGGGAGCACAGGGATCTATATACTATGGGGGAGCACAGGGGAGCTATATACTACTGGGGAGCACAGGGAGCTATATACTATTGGGGAGCACAGGGGAGCTATATACTATTGGGGAGCACAGGGGAGCTATATACTATGGGGGAGCTATATACTATTGGGGAGCATAGGGGAGCTATATACTATTTGGGAGCACAGGGAGCTATATACTATTGGGGAGCACAGGGGTCTATATACTATTGGGCAGCACAGGGGTCTATATACTATTGGGGAGCACAGGGGGCTATATACTATTGGGGAGAGAACAGGGGGGCTATATACTATTGGGGATAGCACAGGGGGGCTATATACTATTGGGGATAGCACAGGGGGGCTATATACTATTGGGGGGAGAGCACAAGGGGGGCTATATACTATTGTGGGAGAGCACAGGGGGGCTATATACTATTGTGGGAATGCATAGGGGGGCTATATACTATTGGAGAGCACAGGGGGGCTATATACTATTGTGGGAGAGCACAGGGGGGCTATATACTATTGTGGGAGAGCACAGGGGGGCTATATACTACTGGGGAGAGTGCACAGGGGGGGCTATATACTAATGGGGGAGCGCACAGGAGGGCTGTATATAACTAGAGGAGCACATGAGGGTCTCTATACTACAGGGACACCTTAAAACTATGGAGGCACAGATGGGTGTAACTATGTAGGGGTACAGAGGGGTCTAACTACTGTATAGGGGTACAAGGGACCTAACTACTGTATGTGTTGAAGCCTAAGATATTTGTCTGGCAGATTCTGGAGAGAAGATTCACAGCCAGGAGAAGACTTCAAGGTGGCCCAGGCTGGATGGAGAGAAAAAGAAAAGGTGACAGACTCTGATCGGAGAAGACGCCCCCGGTGAGTCACTGGATGTAACTGCACTCTGTTATAGGGTTGTAGTGTTAGGGGTCATGATGTGGCGGTATTATGTTATGGTATCATTGGTGATATCTTTCTGTTTTGTTTAGTGCAGTTTTTATGTAATATGTAATCACTGTATGGTGGAAATAGTGTTTTAAGGTAACCACTGTATGTATTGGGGCTTTTGATACAGTGTGGGGGCAAATTCAGTACATTATACAATGTGCCGAAAGGGAAGGGGGGGGGGCCCACTCTTGAGGGCTGTGCATTGGGCCCACCAATGTATTAAAACGGCCCTGTATCTATCTATCTCCTATCTATTATCTATTTATCTATCTATCATCTATCTATCTCATATGTCTCTATGAGACTAGTTTATACTTAGCCTCTGAACAGGATTAAACACTCGTGTAAACAGGTGATACAGAACAGCCCCAGTTGGGGTCCCCATTACTTCCCATTACTTTCTTAAAGGCTGGCTCTAGTATCTACTTTGTGGAGATGAGACTTATAGCCTTAACAATATAGGGGGAGAATTTATTAATACATTTACAGTTTACTGCCTTATAGAAATCAACATTTTTGTGTAAGTCACATTTAAAGTGTCATTGTCGTTATAACTTTCAAAACCTAAATCAACAGTAGATGTGAAATAAAGAAAGCTTGCAACTTACATTTATTATTATAATTTTTTGTTATCATGAAAAACACGGCACTTCCTGTTTTCTAACAGTTTTTTTCTCAAAGAGTCTAAAAACAGGAAGTCCTGTGTATCCCAGGCCATCTGAGCACTCACAGAGAGAAGGCAGTCATGTGATTGATGGACACATTGAGCCGTGACTCTCTGTACTGGCCGGGACTTCATGTGTTTAGTCTCTTTTTTCCACCAGCACAAGACTAAAAATCTGCCTTCAGGAGACTGGACCTGAATTTCTTTTAAGTACAGCTTTCTTTTACAGCATAATAACAACAACAAAATAATGAATGTAAATAGCAAACTTGCTTTATATCACATCTACTATTGATTTAGATTTCAAAAGTTAAAATGACAGTGACACTTTAAGCACCTTTACCATTTTGCGATGTAGCATGTAACTTGCCAAAAATTGGTGCAAATTTATGATGAATCTGCAGGGCTGCGAAAAAAACATGTGATGTGCGAAACAGCTGTTGCTCAATTACTTCATTCACTAAAAGTAACCTGTTTTGGTGGTGAAATAAAGGAACAAGTATTTTTGCTAACATGGTGAGTGCCATGTTTTTCATCTCTGGATGAGTTGACTGTGCGTTGGGACTGTGAATAGTAGAGCACCACCTATAGCACCTTTCCGGGACAGTGTGCTTTCACACAATAAGATGCTGCCTGAGTGCGGTTGTGGGGTTAAGTGCCGAGAATCTCTTGTTGAAAAGTTCAAATTTATGATGAATCTACACTTGGGCATAGATTTGCTTTTCAAGATCAACGGCAACCAAAACATGAGCCATTATTATTATTACTATTATTATTATTATGATTGTCACTTGCTTTCATGCTTTTATTTGCTTATTATATAACACTTATCATTCTCACTAATCCCCTGCAGGTTGGGAGCAGAAGCTTTACAGGACATCTGTTATTTTAATATTTAAAAAAAAATTATGAACAAATAAAATATTCAGCAAACCCTGTGTGACCCTGTAGCATCAGATGCACTGTATCTGCCCTTCAGCAGTGATTATCCAGACAATTACATTATAGTACTCAAAATGGGTAATATTTCCTATACCTGTCACCCTTAATGTTCACTCCAGACGTCTTCTTATCGGGGTATAGAACATGGAGGAAAGAACTGAAAAAAATATGTCACCCTATAGTGTAATACAGGAAGGCGCTTTACCTCTCCATCCATGCAAGTTACAAGAACAGCACAACCAGGGCCGATTCTGGGGTTTCTGCCGCCTGAGGCAAACCTCAGGCGGCTGCCCCGAGTGATGGCCGGCATCCCCCCCGCAACATCCCCCCCCCCCCCCGCAGCCAGCCGCTCACCTGTCCCACGCCGCAGCCAGCCCGCGCTCTCCGCTGTCTCCACATCCCGGCAGGTCCCGCGATGTCACCCTGCAGCTTTCACGGACCTCCAGGCTGTGGTGAGTGAGTGGAGTGATCGGGTCGCGCAGGGCGGCCCCTTGCGACCCGATCACCCCAGCGCGTCCCCCACCGACCCCGGGCACTCACCACAGCCTGGAGGTCCGTGACAGCTGCAGGGTGACATCGCGGGACCTGACGGGATGTGGAGAGCGCAGGCGACGGGACAGGTGAGCGGCCGCTGTCATTTTTTTTAAGTGATACTTAACAAAAATGACAGCAGGGGGGACATAATGCCGCCCCCTGCCGGACCGCAAAATCTGCCGCCTGAGGCGGAAGGCTCATTCCGCCTCATGGCAGAAGCGGGCCTGAGCACAACTCCTAGAGGAGGCACTATCTTAAAAATAAAAGAAGAAATCAACAGTTTCAACAGTTTTGCAATATCCTCTGTTTATTTATTTTACCTTTTTTAATGTTTAACTCAATGTTATCGAAATGACCACTAGGTGTCTCCCTTCCTTTCAAACTGTCATGCTCCCTCTGTGACAATATTTGGTCTTTTCTCTGTTTAAAAGAAAAGACCAAAACACACATGGACATGGAAAGAAAGGAGATGCTGCACCTCACACCTATGGCTGACACTAATGCCTCTCGGGTACATTTAAAAACCAACGCCAGGATGTTGGTATAGAATTTGATCAAACCATATTGCCTCATGTACCATGTGCAGGTCCTCTGGCCCAGATGAGTCCCTACACTAAATCAACACTGCGTCAGTCAGCGACCACTAACCCCGCAGAGCGAGTGCAAGCAAGAAAGCAGAATGACCTTGCAACCCCACTGTCACAGGGCCAAACCACTTTTCCCCATTCTATCGACTGATGGTTTGGTGAGTAGTAAGACCTTGTTCACACTTGTGTTGTTTGGTGGCCGCTTTCTCTGCCAGCTTGGGCTGCAGGGTTTGGGGGGGCCCTTGGAATTTAGTCAGTTTGTGGCAGTGGGGTTGCGGGGCCATTCTGGGGTCCCCCTTCCCTGCTTGCGCACGCTTTGGGGACTTGGCGGTCTCTGACCGGCACAGTGTCATTTAGCGTAGGGACTCATGTGTATCAGAGACCTGCACATGGTACATGAGGCAATATGGTTTGATCAAATTATATAGTAACTTCTGATGTTGGTTTTTAATGTAGCTGATAGGCTTTCATATCAACCATGGGTGCGATGTGCAGCCATTTCTGTCTTCCTGGCTTGTGCATGGCTTGATATTGTTTGACAGTAATTCCTCAGCATGCACGGAGCAGGGCAAGTCTTTACTGAGCATGTATAAAGCTGCTGTGCATCCCCATTCAGTAGCGGAGAATCCTGGGGGTGCTTGCATTGTACGGTCAGCTCTCCTGTCACACAGCACTAAATCCTCTGTAACCAAATAGTGACAATATACTGACTGAATTGTTGCATAAGAAAGAGCATTGTCTCCTAGTAAGCAAGCAAAGTTAATTGTTATTATACAACCTAAGAACATGTGTCTTCATATGCACTTCAGTTTGACAGGAAGGAAGACACCTAGTGGCCGTATGTATAACTTTGATTTAAACAGAAAACTTAATAAAAAAAAATAAAACAAGCAAATTGCAAAACTGCTTGCAATCACAACTCGTTTGGTTTTTTTTTTTTTTTGCGACGCCTATGCTTTAAAGCATACCTCAAAAAGAGAAAGGTAGCCAGCTTATCGCATTGATTACAGCTTGCACAAATTCCCACTCCAACATAGAACAGATACAGGAAGGAACAGCAGACGAATCCAGCAAATCTTGGAATTGCATAAATCCAACATTATTCAACTACTAAAACTACTGTACCACAATGATCACGTACAAAATGACACCCACAGGAATTATATGCCCTCGGCACTCAATTTATGCAATTTCAAGATTAGCTCAATTTGCTTGCCTTTTCTCACTTAAAGCATACCTGTCATTGAAAAAAAAAATCATATTCCATAGAGACATGTGAAAGGTTCTGATTGGTTGGGTTTGGGTGCCAAGACCCCTGCTGATTGCTAAAAGAAACTGGAAGAAGTGCTCAGCTAAGCACTTATCTCCCCATATCTCCCCCTTGATGCAGAAGATGGGTCCATAGACTTCATATAAAATAGACTTCCTATAAAACTATTCTCCTACAGCAAAAGGATGGAATGTGAGAGAGAAACACTAAGCTGAGCTCTTCTCCCTACCTTTTCTAAAGATCTATAGGGCTTTCAGAATCCAGATGGCAAAAATCAAACTGAAATTTAAATTTCTAGTAGCCTGTAGCTATCACTAGGGGAAACCTAAGGACACCTAAGGTTTTTTTCATGCAGATTTCAATTGTGATTTCACACTGGAATCCATGTGAAAGTCATATGGGAATCCACACCATAGTTTATAATACTGGAAAAAAACAATATTTTTCATCAGATCTACTTTTTCTTTGTAACTCTGCCAAAAGCCGACTATCTGAGTCATTGTGTTATTCTTCTGACATTACCTTTACCCATGACAGCTATGACAATTCACTTGTGCGTGTTGAAGCTCCGCTCCATGTAAGCTCCAGTCTGACTGGGTTTATTGATGATGCAGTCGATAAGTGGCAGATGTGCTGTCCCCAGTGGGAGCTGTAAACCTTTTACGAATTAATTGATTTTTATGGTTTATTAAACAAGTACGGGCATTTTCTAGCTGTGTGTCCTGAATTAGCTCTGACAACTACACATCTCGAGTTTCTTCCCAGATTGTGTCATCTCCAGAGTAAAGAGCTATGAATTACAACTGCTATGGACGTGTAATAAAATGATAAAGGTCTGCACCCCCCCCCCTCAACAAACAGCACCACTTCCATCCATGGACTGTCTGGGATTGCAGCTTTTTCCCTACACAAAGCACCATCACTAGTCCTACCGTGCATTATTTTGAATGTAAGCATTGCTATATCCATCTGTTTCATTACTATAACTGGGTCAGGTGATCACCACTCAGACCCACAGAAAATCAAAGTGTTTATAGGCACTGTAATTTTAACAAGTTCAATTTATCAGGCATATTACCCCATATTTTTAAACAAAGTGAGATATACGTATATATGTGAATTCCCACCACCGGTGTTTTTATTTCTCTTGTGCACCTCTCATAATGCTTCCTTTTTCAGGTTAACAGTGGTGATGAAGTAGTTTTAAGTTTCGCCATTAGATGTCAATGTTTTCTATTTATATGTATTGCACAGCTGAGGAAGGTCATGGGTTAATGTTTTATGTGTACCATGTGTTACTATTGACCAATGGGAGGTGCTCTCTACTTCTAACCAATTCTTTCTCTTCTTTCTTATGCACACACTCATTTCCACCACTCACAGGGAAGTTCACTTTAGGCCCCTGTAGCAGGAGTTACATGGGTGGAGAAAGTGCACAGTCAGTCTTAACCAGATTCTCAGAGAGGGAAGATGCAAAACCTACCGTTTCCTGCTGTAGGTAAGCCAGGGCTTGGCTACAGCCAGGACCCCTGACAGGGACAAAGTCAGTCTAGTCTAGACACAGTGTGTGTATAGATGCAGCTAGAGAAATCCAGTTATTTCACTAGTACTACTACATTCAGTATGCAGTGCTAAGCAATTTAGAGAGGAGTCCACCCTAACACCCTAACCCACACAAGAGGAACTAGCCTGGATAGGACAAAGCTACCGTAAAGAAGGTCTGCGTATCCTATCTCGCAATGCAGGTAACTGGGACACCCCTGGACACTTAGCTAAGGCCAAATAACTGTGGCTGGGGCTTATAGTACCCTGACAGGATGGGTAGCTCGACACTGTTGGGCAGAAGGTGGACAGATGCAGTCTAAACACAACTATAAGTAAACTTCTCACTATAAAGTATATCTCCTCCGACAGAGTACACAGCAACACTGGGTTGGGGCTTCTCCGACAAACTCCTCTCCTCTCTAAGCACCGCTACAACTACCTCTCTTCTACTCTACTTCTCCAAGCACCTCCTTAAGCACAAAGAGTTTAAGTATTGAGAGTCTGTGTCAAAGAGTTATCTATTCTACAAAAGTGTATTGTTATCCTGAAGAACTTTACAGTAAAGCTTTTCTACTTTTACATCACTGGGACTCTGTCATACTTTGTACGCACCAGCACACATACACACAAACCGCACACCTTTGGTTATTTTTCCCCTTTCTGAAGGTGGTGGTATCAATAGTCCGGGTGGATCAGTTGCCACTCAGGATTACTATGACAAAAGCCCAAGGGACCCACTACAACCCGACAGGTCACCGACCATTTTGGGACACAAACCGGCCGTCTACAAAACAGGTACCAAAATCACACCTGTGTGCTGGACAAGCACTGGCATCACAGTGCCACCATAGCCATACACCACACAATTGGCATCACGGTTAGCTCAACTACCGGCCAAGTACCATATGTATATATATATATATATATATATATATATATATATATATATATATATATATATACTTTAACATGTCAGAGGAAGTGGTCTGTTCTGGGTCAGCTGACTTCTTGTGAACTACAGGATGACATCATTACCTACAGACTCAACCAACAGGCATTGGTGGCACAGTATCTAGAATAAAACATGATTTTCTAATCTTCATGTTGTAGATCCAGAAGACAAATCCTGAAAGGTGCGGTTACCACTGCTGGTACCCCCATCTATCAGGAGTATGGTGTGCCCCCTGACCTCTGATCTGTCATATTGTCAATGTCTGACATACATACACGTGACCATCTCTCCATTCACCATCATTAGATCATCATTTGATGTCAGGATAACTATGTTCTCCAATACATATATGTATATGTAAGAAGATGTATGGCATAGAGCAAATAGATAATTCTCCAGCATACAGACCAATTGCTCTTCATGGTTCACATGAGCTCTACTCCTTACGTAGTCCTAACTTGGTTATAACAGGGATTACATGGGCTGCAAAATCTGCTTAGATTTCAAAACAAGGTGGAAGTGCACCTGCTTATATATACTGTACAACTATGCGTCAGTATTATGTATGGCATGGCGGTATATTTAGCCCAGGTTTAGGCAGATATCCCCTGTGAGCCTGTAATGATATAGACTCCAAATGGAGCATCTGTCCATGGAGATTGATATTCAGTTATTCCCAGAACTTCCTTGGGAATGAGAGCTGTGCTTGATAGATAGACAAGGACGTGGCTTTAAGAACTCCCAGTCCCGACTTATCATGTCTTAATCTCTGGCAGTCACTGATGGATGCTCTTGGGTTGTTTTTTATTAACTCCATCTCTACTGGGAAGATACATAGTGAAAGGCCCTGGAAATATTAACAACTTCCATCCACTTCACTACAGAATCTTTTAAGACCATTTGTGTTTTCTCCACATCAGTATTTCCGACTATTCCTGAAAGGTTTAAAGCGCAGCCTGACCTGTGTCCACGTTATGTAAGATATGTGGCGTCCTGCGGACGTAGTAGAGCGGCACCAGGGCCTGGACTGCTCACGCTTTCTCATGGTTCCCTAGCAGACTCTTTATTGGAAATTTCATTTCATTTTTTAGAGATTGACCGATAGTAATCTGATTGGTCCCCATCACTATATGGCACTATGCAGCTACCCATATCATGTGTCTACTGCTGGAGAAACATATACCTATATTGCTTCAGTGCAGCTCCGCATCCTTTCCCAGGACTCAGGACTGACTGAAAGGCAAAATACTTAGAAGTGCAGTGAATTCAATTACTGGGGTCCAAGGGTGTATTAAATTTCATTTAAGGGGGCACAGTCTTTTAGCGGGCACTATTTTCAGGGGGCACAATGTGCAGCAGTATTGTTTTTAGATGGCACAAGGTGTGACATTACTGTTTTCAGGGGGCACAATGTGCAGCAGTATTGGTTTCAGTGACAGTACTATTTCCTATAGGGCACAGTAAGTGGCAGTATTGGTTTCAGTGATAGTATTAGTTCCTAGGGGGCACATTGTGTGGCAGTATTGGTTTCAGGGACAGTATTGTTCCTAGGGGGCACAGTGAGTGGCAGTATTAGTTTCAGGGGGCACAGTGAGTGGCAGTATTAGTTTCAGGAGGCACAATGAGTGGCAGTATTAGTTTTAGGGGGAACAGTAAGTGGCAGTATTGGTTTCAGGGGGAACAGTGAGGGGCAGTATTGGTTTCAGGGGGAACAGTGAGGGGCAGAATTGGATTTAGGGGCACAGTGAGTGGAAGTATTAGTTTCAGGGGACGCAGTGTGTGACAGGGTGCCCTTTGTGTGTCGATTTCCCAGTGAGTCCAAATTCTTTTTGGGCGGCACGTCTGTGTCGAGGGTGGTGCTCGTAGTAGGAAAAAACTCCTATAGCATCATGAAAGTTCAAATCTCGGCACTCGGCACTTTTACAGCGGTAAAAAACAGGATGTTTCGGCGTCAAGCCTTCCTCAACTGTCAGTTGAGGAAGGCTTGACGCCAAAACGTCCTGTTTTTTACCACTGTAAAAAAATCTGATGAATTTTCTATAATAAAAGATTTCTGGAAGCATGAAAATGGTGAGTGCCGAGATTTAAACTTTCATGATTTCCCAGTGAGTGGCAGTATTGAATTTGAGGGGGGGGGAGCGAGTGCCAGTATTGGATTCGTGGGGGCACAGTGAGTGACAGTATTTTCAGGGGGAACGGTATATGACAGTATTGGTCCCCGGGGGCACAGCAAGTGGCAGTATTGAATTCAGGGGACACAGAGAGTGACAGTATTGTTTCCCAGAAGCACAGTGAGTGTCAGTATTGGTACCCGGGGCACAGCGAGTATTGGATTCAGGGGGTACAGTGAGTGGCAGTATTTTCAGAGGTCATAAGTGTATGACAGTATTCTTTCCTAGAGGCACAGCGAGTGGCAGTATTGGATTTGTGGGGCACAGCAGGTGGCAGTATTTTCAGGGGGCACAGTGTATGACAGTATTGTTTCCCAGGGACACAGCAAGTGGCAGTATTGGATTCGGGGGGCACAGCGAGTGGCAGTATTATATTCAGGGGATACAGTGTGAAGTGCTGTTGTTTTCAGGAGCCATAATGTGTGGCAGTATTATTTTCAGGAAGCAGAGTGTATGGCAGTATAATAATAAGGGGGTGCAGTGTGTTGTTTAAGGGTGCATAGTGTGTGGCACTATGAAAAGCTTGCCTTAGTATAGACGGTGAGATCTCTTTCAGCCAGAGAGGTCTGGTAGGAAAACTGTGCATAGGTAAGCTATATCTGGAAAAAGTTATGGCGGTCTGGACCAGACAGAGAAAAAAGGAACAACTCCAGAGCAGACGTTTTAGGCGAGTCACTGGATATCATTGTGCATTCTGTCTGTGACTGCATTGCATCACTGCTGGGTTTACTTGTGAGGACTGCAGTATTCTGGTTTATGAAACTAGAATACTTGATTTTTTTCGAGTACAAAACCTGTTCCATTCCTCTGAATGGGAATATTTGGTGAATAAGGTAATTGCAGAGTTTTCTGCAACAAATCTACTGCATGTGAATTTACCCTTGAAGCGACAATTCTGGCTGCTGCTTAATGTGTTGGTTCAATGCACCAACTGCTACTGGCCTGAATTATGGATAGAGCGCTACGTGGTTCTGTCTACACCGACAACTCCCAGGAGTAAAATGATCTCAGCAAACCACATCCCATATCCCTCCTCAGTGAGGCTGAGGTTTGCCGGCCCTAATAGAAATGTTAGCAGTACCTAAATGGTTTAGGGTCTGCAGCTGTAAATCAGCAGTCAGTCCATAAATTACTAGATCAAATCTCCCTGGGCCCCGGGAATACAGGGAGGATTAGATGCCATGTGTGGGGAAGAGGATCTGTAAGATAGATGTGGTTATAGGAACATGAACTAATAGGTTTTCAGGAAAACCTTCTAATTTATGGGGTGTCTTTAAGGAGTTATATAGCCAAATATTGCAGATCTACACATTTTCCTCCTGTACAAGTGTCAGTGATGTGTCTAAGGGGTTAACTCTTTCCATGCACAGAAGGTAAGTGAAGGAGCTGGGACGTTAGGTCACGCGGGGAGGTTCAGTATGGACTGGATAGATGTGAAATACAGATGCTAAGCAAAAAAGTTAGCTACTGACTTCAATGCCTCCGCAGAAGAGCCATTAGGGGAAACACCATATATATAGTCGGTCAGCCTAAAGCTTTGGATTATCAACTTACTATGTCAGACTAAGGTCTGTGGGGGCCCCTGCACAAAGCAAGGAAAGCCTGTATATCTGTTGTAATAATACTGCATATGGTGCTGAAATAACCTCTTATGGTTCAGGATTTTTGATGCTGCCGCCCCAGGAAAATATGCCCTTTGCACTGTCATAAAGCAAATGTACCATCAGGTACATCGCTTTAAGTTTTTTACAAGAATGGATTGGTGCCAGGCTGGCGGTGGCACAGTCCTTTCTTTGAACCTTAACCCGGTTTCCGCACACAGCGCCCGTCTATTCCCGAGCACCTGCCCAGCATTAGGTACTGGGGGGGGGGGGGGGGGCTATGCCAATTTTCTTCAGTGGTCATGTGACATCTGCCTCAGAAGGAAGACTGAGGTGCCGACCAGACCGGTGTGGGATCGGTGAAGTGAGTAACTGCTCCTTTGTTGTTTGAATACATTTGGGGGCCCTTTAAAAAAAAAAAAAATTACATGGATAACCCAATTGAGATGGCTATGCACATTTAATAGCTGATGGCCCATTATTCTTTCAACGAAAACTAATACCCATTCGACAACAGCAATCTCAGTTTGTCTTATTGCTAGGCACTGACATCAAGACAATCCTGACAAGCCGCAGAAGGGACACAGATTAAGTAAACCTATTCCAGAAAATGGTTGCTCTGAGGACCTCCTTGGGCATTTTGGGGTCTTAGGGGTGTAGCAAAAATATAGAGATTTTGGCTTTTAAAGTGTTGGTACCTATACCTTATGGTGTCTGCACATGGTTGTATTATCAACGCATTTTATGGTCTATATTATGGTGGCAAATCCTGGCCTGACTGCCGTTCTGATAACCTGAACTGACAGCTGTCACAAGGCTAATAACCAGGTAAAGAACAAAATTTGTCATGTCGCCAATCATTTGCAACCTGTCAAGTATACATTGGGTTAATACATGACCCATATAGTGAGATTAAATGTACATATTGCATAGAGATATTCACCTACAGGCATGTCAGGATCCCAGGAACATAAAACGAGCAGTGACAACTAGAATAGTCTAAGAGGAGAGTAAATCAGAACCTTGGCAGCCTGTTCAAAGAGAATACCTATGTCCCCATAAACTGTATTCAGAGATGTCTTATTTAGTTTTGGAAGAACAGATCGGAAGGCGTTTCCACCTGCCATAGGAATACATGCCAAAAAAAAAGAAGAAAAAAACATGTGGGCTTGGTGTTGTTGCAAGTGGTTATATAAGACAAATGAAGTTGTCCCAGGGGCGCTTGAGTGGTGACATATTTGTTGGTGCTGGAATATAATCTACTGATCAGAAAACGCAACTAATGGGAAACAGAATATATTTTATTTACAAAAATCAAGATTGGCACACAAAACCAACAAAAAGCCAAAGACAGGCAATATCTGTCCAGTGTTTGGTAACATTGTAACAATGTAGTCAATTGTCATTGTTGCCTATAGTAAAGATAGGAATTTGTAACTCTACGAGTCTAGGTGTTTGTTTTAGGTATACAGTAATTTGCCCCCTCAGCATGACATTCAGCTTCCACCATGAGATTAAAGGGGTGGTGCGGCGCTAAAAAATTATTCACAGAATAACACACATTACAAAGTTATACAACTTTGTAATGTATGGTATGTCTGTGAATCGTCCCCTTCCCGTGTCCCACCACCCCCGCCCGTGTCATCAGCTGCCAAGCCGTGATTGGCTGAGTATAACTGTGCTCAGCCAATCGCGGCTGAGCACAGTTGTGACACGGCGGAGGGGGGGGAGGGCGGCGGCAGGGATTCGGCCGTCTGTCCGAAGATGACGTTTGGCACAAAATGGCGGATAGCCCTCGACACGGATCAGGTAATGTATAATGCACCACACCCTTCCAGGTACACGGGCGGGGATGGTGGGACACGGGAAGGGGGCGATTCACAGACATAACATACATTACAAAGTTGTATAACTTTATAATGTGTGTTATTCTGTGAATAATTTTTTTGCGCCGCACTACCCCTTTAAGTATTTTCAATGACTAGTACCTCTTCTTGTCAAATAATAAAGCTTTTTTTTTTCCCTACACATTTCTTCTGAACAGCTATATCTGATCGACATCATCAGGATCGACAACATCACAAGTATATACTGCCATGACCTGGTTCTGGCTAAAACATTGTTTCTACAGAAATAGTGATGGCATACTGGCAAGGCAGTCACTGGCCAGTATAAACAATGATTGTGCCAGAACAAGGCTATGGGAGTGTGCATTATACCCCTGATGAAACTGATCAGATGTGGCAGAAGAAACACGTCGGTAAAAAACATGCTTGTTAGTTAACAGGAAAGGTACTAGTTAGTGAAAAAAATACTTTAAGCAGGTGAAAGCAGTGAATTAACCAGCTTGGTAGACTGCCACCAATCGTACAGCACAAGTGCCTGTGGGGGTCATAATGGACCAAGAAATTGTTTGAGTTTAAAAAAAAATCAGCAAAGAATCCTAATTCAAACAGAATTTAGTTATATTATAAGAGATGAATGGATGAATTAGTCGATACTTCTACAACTGACACATCAAGAGTCAATGCTTCTCGGCATATCTCTGCTCTGGCTCTATAATGTCTATATCCCAGTGTTTACTCCTGTATAATGCTTATGGGACAACCCCTTTAGGCTGGTTATGCAGCAAAGATATCAGGGGTATTCTTTCTGAATTTGTCACTTAAACTGGTTTTCTGAGGATTGTTGTTCTCCCATAACTACCATTGGCCAAAACAATACTTTATTGATGGGGAGTACACCTGTTATTTGCCACCAATGGCTTTTCAAGCATTACCAATTATAGTGCCTAACAAAGATTGAAAAATTGAAGGTCAGGTGTGACGAACAAATGGCTGAATAGAATTTTCTATTGATGCCGTACACACCTGTCCCTTATAAAGGATACACGAGATATAGGTGCACAGCGCACCATAGAGTAATATCTAATGGATGCAATAGTGTGCATACAGTGAGTAAGTGAGTAACCACTCTCCTTCTTTGGTTATGCAGGATAGACACAACACTAATAAAGTGCTCGAAAGTAACTAAGGAGGTTGCAGCTATAATACCATACTATCCACTTCAATAGCCGTATGTAGGGAGATGTTTGGTCATGAATGAACTGCACTGCTCATCGAGGGGATGATCATGGAACCCTCTTTATTACATACAACTCACTCAGTTTTGATGAAGAGACCAATCTAATCTTGAAATGCTGTTAGTGTCCTTTACTATGGCCCAATATGGGGCCGTATAGGAGTGCAAGCAATAGCTGATCAGCGAGATTGGCACTTGTTACTGTATAATTTCTTGGGTCATTTAAATGTATTGCTATCTGCCATAAATCCCCGTTAAAACATCGAGATTTGTGGCAAATACCAATAAATTTTAAAGTCATACAATCGGTCACACAATCTGGCATTTTCCTACTTCTTGGCTGATCGCAAACATTTTTACATGGGACGATTATTGGCTGAAGGAACACTGATAATCAGTCAGTGTAAAAGAGCCTTTAGCGGTTATTACCTTAAAGGGGTTATCTAATTTGGAAAACTCATTGTCACATATTTTGTAATGATTGGGGTGCCCTGGTTAGGGTACTCGTCTCCTGTGCACAGTGGAGAGCAACTACAACGCCCTTCATTTACTCTGGAGCACCTGGCCTGTTCTGCATTTAAATCAGAGCTTTGTAATACTTAATCTCCCCTGCGGTGGCGCTGCAGGGAAACGGAACACTTTCCCCAAGGTTTCCCTACAGATTACGGCTGATCAGTGAGATCCCGGCCAAGAAGAAACTTTGTGATCAGCGTATTGGAAAGTAAGAGACTACCAAAGTCGAGAACACCTATAAGGGAAGAAAGAGTCCACTAAAAGATTGGCTAAGTAGACAATATGACAAAATAATGACCTGGACTTACAGGTGATATCTTGACAATGGGGGATCTGGATGCTCCATCATATTTAACCGAGAGCAAGTGAGTACAGCTGTTCTATAATTTAAGCGATAGTAAGTGGGAAAAAAGGAAATATAGTGACATCTAATACGGATAAATTATAGGTATTGACTATATGTCAGAGCATAGTTTAAGTGTAGGGAGAGGACGCGGTTACTATTTGTCCTTGCGGGGTAATCTGTTCATCCCCATCATAAACTTTTCACTTGACTCGAGATCACACAAATTTCTCATTGCTTTAGGCAGCCACCTGGCTCCTTCGGTTACACAGAAATGGTTTTCTTGCAGGTTCGAGGCATCTGACAGCAAAAAAACTATAAATAAAATCTTGGAGCTTCAAAGAGGAGCATTGTACTTGTCAGCATTAACTGTGCTAATTATCCATGCAGGGAGGGGCGGGATAGTGGTTAAGGTGGAAAAGCAGACAAACTGTGTAATTTTGGTTACTCTATCAAGCCAACCCCAAAAGACTCTTCCTCCCAGCCCTTCTCCCGTGGTGACGCACTTCCCCGCAGGCGTAGGCAGATTAAGGGACTTTGTGTTTGATAATAAAAATTACTCTTTTGACATTGTCCTCCCACTTCAAATGCACTTGGCACATATTTAATAATAGCTGTTCATAAACTTTTCATTGATTCTAATGTAGGTAAATGATTTATGTAAGATATGATTGCATCTTTTAACTACAAAAATAATCTCACAGAAGGAGCCGAGTTTATTAAAGTGAATGGCGAGCTGCGGCTTAGGCAAAGCTATTGGGAGGGTTTCCGTGAGTTACATCCCAAAATTGTTATTGCTAACTATGATGGTTATGTTTCTTTATAAATATTTTCTCTTCTTTTTTATTTTTCTTTCGTTTATAATCTTTGTATTGTTTAAAGGACAACTCCAGTGGGAATTGAAAAACAAACAAAAAAAACAATGGCTTCTATACTCACCTTCACTCCTGGGTTGGTCTCCATTCAAATCGCCGAACGCGGGTCCCCAGAACACACGTCGGCAGTTCCTTCTTTTCGGAACTTCCTTCTTCTTCGGCTGGCAGCGTCAGATGACTGACAGCTTGCTCAGCCAAAAGGACCTGAGCAAGCTGTCAGTCAATTACTGACATCTCACAGTGGGGCCGGCCCACTGTGAAGACGTCATTGACACAAGATAGCGCCAGCAGTGGTCGACAGGGATCAGTTACGTATACGTTTTTATACTGCCTGGGGGTGGGGGTTGATAGGGAAGCAGGGCAGAATATAGAACTTTGCAATGTTTGTAATTTATAGTTGGGGGCACACTGGAGTTGTCCTTTACTTCTTGTAAAATTAATAAAAATATTGAAAGAGAAAATATACATAGTGATTTGAATGATAGAAGAGATGACCTACTGGGGGTAGTGTCCCTGCAAGTCAATGCTCTCTCTTTTGAAGAGCATTAAAACATGATTGGGGATAATTAACAAAGCAAGAATATCCTCCAAAAGGAAGAGTACCCCCATTTCAAGGTTTTTGGCCCTTTTCAGTACAAGGTGTTAGCAGAGAGGCCTGTGGTTTGGGAATGAGGGTTAAAGTCTCTCCTTGAAAAGAGCATCAAAAGGCAAATGGGGTCTTATATGCAAAATGGCCTTCTCCCAGAAGGCCCTCTGTCATATTTTCCTTTATAACTCCTATACCCATTTTTTATAGCCTTTAGGTAGTAGTGTTTTGTATAAATGCATGGTAGTAGGAGACATGCTCTATAAGATGAGATGTGCACATCACCTCAGGTAGCACAGTTCATTAGCACCATTACCTTCCAGGCTGCAGTACATGCAAAATACAGATATGAATATAGAATGAATATATGATATAGTCTATGGTATAAACATGACCTTACTGAGTGTGAGGCTACAGTCACATGTTCAGTAGTTTGTCAGAACCTATTACAGACCTATGATGTCTGCAGTTGCCCGCAATCTGCAAAACATTTCTTCATTATGCATCCGTATTGTATCTATAATCTGTTTTTTTGCGGATCAGCAATAAAGGGGAAGGTAATCGTTAAATAAACTGAATGGTTTAAATGATTATGCGTGTGTATTTTTTCGGATTTGCGGTCATTTTCTCTGTAAAAATCACAAAAAATGTACAAATCTGCAAAAATGAGGATGCTCCTATTAACTTCTATGGGGTAATCTGTGCCTCAATTATGGTCTGTACTAGAGCTTGTCAGTATTTTTTGCGGATTACAGCTCAATTGAAATCAATGGGCTCTAAATTTGTCCATAATGGCTGGGCAATGGGTAGCCCATGAAATGACTGGTAGAGGTGGTGGAAATCTGGGGCTGGTGTAAGAGTGTGAGATGAGAGGCCTTGGAGGAGGATACTGTAGTAGTCTAGGGGAATATGATAGGGGTATTTATGAGCATTATTATTGGCTCAAAGTCCCACATTCTCACCTCCAATTTTGCAGGGAGGGAATTGGGGGTGCCACGTTTAACTCCCATTTAACTCGGAAATCCAATTATCTTGGAACATATAAATCCTTGGATTCAAAGCTCATGTTTCACTATATACATGTATGTATCCATGGGAGCAGTGTTGTTGTTCCTATACTTATTGGTCTTACTGGCTAAGATGTCACTAGCCTTAATATACCTGCCCTTACTTTCCTATGGTAAATGCTTACATCGAATGTTAAATCACTTAACAATAATGATGATGGATGAAAGGAAATGTCAGTTTTTACAGGACCTAATAGTAAACTTTTTTCTTACACTTCTTCTTCTTCAGCCTTTCCAAACCTGATCCCATTACCTCCTCCCAAAATCTGTCAATGACCCGATGACAAATCAGCCACTTACTGCGATCTCGATTGTCCACATCTCTCACCGGCATAGCTGATGGTTTTCTCTTCTGCTGGAGCACAGCATCTGTGAACTCTGAACCTTGACCTTGTTATAACTATACAGATAATGTTATTTCTTATTATGACCATTGAGTTTCAATGAAAAGTGAAAAACAGTGAATGACTATAGGATTCCGAAGATGTTTACCATGCTGTATCTTTATCTATAGATTGAAACTATTGAAAGATATTGGGAGGTTAAAGGACCACTCTATCACATTTTCCAAGACTGAGAAAATAATTGTCAGGGGTCAGGGAAAGAGAGAGTAAATAAAACACTAACACTCACCCCTCTGGTTGCTCCCAGTCCTTGCAACAAGTGCATGTGGCCACTGAGGCCAGTGTTTGGCTGCAGTGATCTGATTACAGTATATGGTGATGTATGGTATGTTGATGATGACAGGTACTGTAGAGCTGTGGTTGACTAGAAGGGTGAGTATCATATTTTTATATTATTTATTTTTCTACTCTCTAGCCTAAGGCAATTTTTATAGCCATGGAAAACCCCTTTAGGGAAGCATCAGTATTATGGGTTAAGTTGTGACATATAGGTGGAGATGAGAGAGTGGTTCATTGCTGTCCCATTAAAAGGAGGAGGTATGAAGATAGGAAAAGACATATTGATCTACCTGGTCCCCTGCTTGTCACTCTTCTTCATACTGCCAAGACTGACTTGTCTCGACAGTGGTGTCTGCTCAGCCAATCATTTACTAGAATTGTGTGCCGCACCAGTCAGTAATTGGCTAAGTTGATGTTACTGTACATTTTAGAGGTAGGAAAATGTCACAGTGGGAACTCCAGGGGATGCAGTTTGGTGAGTATGTTCTTTTGTAATTTTTTTTTTTTGTGACACCTTGGACTTCGGATAAACAATAGAGCTTCAACAAAACTAGAGATGATCCGAACCCGAACTTTCGGCATTTGATTAGCGGTTGCTGCTGAACTTGGATAAAGCCCTAAGGCTATGTGGAAAACATGGATATAGTCATTTGCTGTATCCATGTTTTCCAGACAACCTTAGAGCTTTATCCAAGTTCAGCAGCCCCAGCTAATTAATTACCGAACGTTTGGGTTCGGATCGACTCGAACCCGAACCCGGTTCGCTCATCTCTAAACAAAACCTTAGTGCTAAAAGTTACGTCCTATCTATACAACCTTTAAGGTCAGTGTATCATTTCTTTTGAGGGACCCTGTTAAAGCTCAGGAATAAAACTGATGGGTGAGTTTGTTTCTGAGCAGGCATTGTATACATCACTAGTATATTGAAATATAGTAGTTTTAATATGTGAAGAATTCCAGCAGTGTGAAATATACAGCAATGCATGAAGTGACATCATGCCAGAGGGCAGCAAAGTGATTTATTCATCCCTGTCAGTGACTTGTTGAATCATAGGTAATTGTCATGTAACATATAAATCTTCTGCTGCACGTTTTATTCCTTTCTTTTTCTACCATGCACATGTAACATCACTTTACACCAAGTTCGGCTATATTTCCAGGCTTCTTTTATCAAGGCACTGGAGTTATGTTGCCACCATACACCACCTTTTCCTGTTGTCTCTCAAATTTCGAGGTTTATGTCCCTTTCAGTTGTATCTGTAACCTTAGAATGGTGATACCATTAAAAACTAGGGGAGAACTATTAGGCCATGGGCTACTTCTTGGTTTCAATTGGTGCTGACATGAATTTTATGCCTGGCATGGACATGAGCACCAGACATAGACATGGTGAGACATGGAGGCTGTCATGGAGGGTATTGTGGGTGGCATATGTCGTTTTGTGATTCTGATGGGGGCTTAGTGGTCGTTGTGGGGCGACATTTTGGCAGCAGAAAAATAGACGCTGCTGAGGTTAAGTAGGGGACCAATAGAAGGAAATATGCCTCCAAAACCGACAACACAGTGTTTTGTGGGGTAGGTAATAGTGTTGAGTGAGCCATCAGTTAAATCCCCTGCTCGCCACAGTAACCTATTCCAATTTTTTGTTCTAATTTTTGTATATTTTGTCCCTTGAAGGGGGGAAATATACAAAACTTAGATTGAAAAATTACAAAAATGGTGCAAACTCCTAAGAAAGCATGCTTTTACTGTGTATTTTGTATCACACTTGATAAAGAAACCAGTCCAGTTTTGAAACACGTTGTGTGTTTTAATAAAAAGCTTTTACATTTGTTACCTGGTGTGACCTGCGCCCGATTTTACCTATGATTTGGAATGGAGTGAAGTGCAATAGAATGAAAAATTGGACTAGGTTAACCAGGCACCCCCCATTCTACTGAGCAGGGGGGAACTGGTTAAATGCTCGAGTCTCCCATTGATTTTAATGGGGTTTGTTACTCTACTTGAGCACTAAAGCATTTTAGTGGTCATTCAACACTAGCAGGTAGGTGAGGTGGGATGAGTAAGAAGGAGGGAGTGCAGAAAGCGAGCTAGAAACAGAGGTGCTGGAGGCTTGTCTCATTCCAGTGCTGGATTCACAGCTTAGACTGTTCAGGCACTGTTCTATATTGTCCTTAATTCTGCTGCTACTTCTCAGGGTTTATTAAAGAGAATTAGAAAAGCAATCTGTTTTGTTTTGTGTGCATGTAGTAGAAGGAGTCATCATACAGGCTAGTCTCCATCCCTTCTAGCAATGAGCTCAGGAAAAAGTGATGCATAGAAACTGCAGACAGGT